>NC_091438.1:155770358-156070358 GCF_964237555.1 Oryctolagus cuniculus
TGCCTATGAATGGAGCCTCTGGACCGACCGTAGCGCCAGAGAGGGGCTAGCAGCCCCCCTGAGACAGTCGTGCTCCAGACTGCTTCCCCTTGTTGGCTGCAGCGTCTCTGGCCATGAGCACACAGAGGCAGCAGGCAGGCCGCAGCAGTGTGGGCCTCAGTCCTGACTCTCTGCTCCGAGCCCTGATGCAACCCAGTGTAGTGGGGGCCACGGGGCTTCCCAGCCCAGGCCTCCCCCAACCCGGGGCAGCACGATGCTAGAGGTCATTGTCCCCATGGGGTTAGAAGAGGAAGGCTGGTCTCAAGTTGTTACACAGGAGCCTGGGGTGACCCCTCTATGGTGAGGCCCAGTGCGGAGCAGAATCCTGTAGTGCCTAACTTGGACCCCACACTATTGCTGATACAAGGGCAGTGGCCACAGGCTCAGAGAAAACAAGTAGCCGCTTAGAATTCCTGGACAAGGGGCAGGTGTTTGGCCACTTGGGATGCCTGTACTCCGTCCTCAAGTCCTGGCTCCACTTCCACTTCCAGCTTCCTGCAAATGCACACCCTGCGAGGCAGCAGGTGATGGCCCAGGTGACTGACCCTCTGTCACCCACACAGAAGACCCAGATTGAGATCCTGGCTTCCGGCTTTAGCTTGGCCCAGCTCCAGCTGTTGTGGGCACAGGGGAAGTGAAACAGCAGATAGGCAGTCTGTCTCTGCTGGTCTGTCTCTCTGCCTTTCAGAAATAAATGTATAAAAGAGAATTTTGGAAAAGACAGTCACAAACAAAGCCAGATTACAACTTCTGGAAAAACTATCTAATCCATCAAGGTGCACATATTGTAGGGAACCAAAATCAGGAACATTCAGGGTACCATGACCACCTCGAACAGGCAACTTAAGGCACCAGAAAGCAATGGATATGTGCAAACTCTCAGACAGAGTTCTTAGAAAATACATCTTAAAGGAACTCAACAAACTTCAAGAAAACACAGAATTCATGGAGCCAGCACTATGGTGCAAGGGTTTGTTAAAGCCCTGGCCTGCAGCGCTGGCATCCCTTATGGGTGCCGGTTCAGTTGAGCCCAGCTGCTCCACTTCTGATCCAGCTCTCTGCTATGGCCTGGGAAAGCAGTGGAGGATGACCCAAGTCCTTGGGCCCCTGCACCCGCGTGGGAGACCCATATGAAGCTCCTGGTTCCTGGCTTTGGATTGGTTCAGCTCCAGATGTTGCAGCCACCTGGGGAGTGAACCAGTGGATGGAAGACCCCTCTCTGTGTCTCTACCTCTCTGTGCAACTCTGTCTTTCAAATAAATAAGAAAAAGTAAATCTCTAGAAAGGAAAGAGGGAGGGAGGAAGGGAAGGAGGGAAGGAGGGAAGGAGGGAGGGAACAAGAGAGGGAGGGAAGGAGGGAGGGAGGGTTACAGAGAGGGAGAGACAGAGAAAGCAAAATCTTCCAACTGCCAATTCACCACTTCCCAGAAGGCTGAAGCCAGGAGCCAGGAGCTTCATCCAGGTCTCCCATGTGGGTGGCAGGGGTGCAAACACGTGGGCCATCTTCCACTGCTTTTCCCAGGTCATTAGCAGAGAGCTGGATTGGAAGTGGAGCGGCTGGAACATGAGCCAGCGCCCATATGGGATGGCAGTGTTGCAGGCAGAGACTTTGCCTGCTATGCCACAATGCTGGTCACCCCAAGCGGCATCTTAACTGCTGTGCCAAACACCGATCCTATGAAGGAATTTTGTTTTAAATCTAATTCTTGAGTTGAACAGTACACTAAACAAAATGAAAAGCATTCCACAACACAGCAATAGCAGAATAGATCAAACAAAAGAATCAGTGAGCTCAAAGATAGGCTATTTGAAAATACAGTCAGAAGAGAACGAAAAAAGCTGGTGGGAACTCAGAACAGCATTAAAAGAGCAAATATCCATGTTCTTGGGGTTCAAGAGGGTTGAGAGAAGGTCAAAGGAGTACAGAGCTTATTCAACCTGATACTAATGGGAAACTCCCCAAACCTAGAGAAGAAAAAACACCCAGTTAAAGGAAGCACCAAAGTCACCAATCAGATTCAGCTCAACCAACCGTCTCCCAAGCCATATGAGTATCAGGCTCTGAAAGGTTAAAAATAAGCAGAAGATTCTCAGAGCACCAAGCAAACCAGGCGAGGGTGACCCAGTGGGCCTGACCGCAGACTTCCCTACAGGAAACTTCACAGGAAGGAGTGGGAGGACACCCCCCCCCCCCAGGGCCAGAGGAAAAAGCTGCCAGGCGAGACCACTACTGCAGGCAGCCAAGTTCTCGTTTAGCAATGAAGCAGATCAAGGCATTCCCAGGACCGTTGCTGTGGCATAGAAGGTTAGGCCTCCGCCTGCAGTGCCAGCGTCCCATATGGGCTCTACGTCCAATCCAGCTCCCTGCTGATGTGCCTGGGAAAGCAGCAGAAGATGGCCCAAGTTCTTGGGCCCTGCACCCATGAGAGAGACCCAGAAGAAGCTCCTGGGTCCTGGCTTTGGCCTGGCCCAGCCCCAGCTGTTGCAGCCATTTGGTGAGTGAGCCAGAGGATGGAAGTACTCTCTCTCTCCCCCTCCTTCTCCCTCTTTCTCTCCTTCTCCCTTCCCCTCTCCTCTCTCTCTCTTACTCTATGAGTGTGTGTAACTCTACCATTCAAAGAAAATAAAATAAAGCTTAAAAAAAAATTCCCAGGCAGGTGAAAGTTGAGGACTTGACAGAAAGAAGTTCTTCAAAATAAAAACAGGGAGACGTACACAAGCAAAAAGAAACACTAGAAGGGAGGAAACATTCTCCAGTAAGAGTGACTGCAGGCAAGTCCTGAATGCTGTAGTTTTGTGCACACTGGTCATAAACCATTTATATTTTTAGTGTGAAGACTAGAAAGCAAAACAAAAGTACAGAAATATGTTAAGATGTAGGCAATATAAAAAGACCTAAAATGGCACATCAAAAACTCAAATTGTGGGAAGGTTGGAGTACAAGTGTAGAGTTTTGTTTTATTTTTTAAGATTTATTTATTTATTTATTTGAAAGGCAGAGTTACAGAGAGAGGTAGAGACAGAGAAAGAGAGATCTTCCATCCGCTGGCTCATGCCCCAGATGGCCCTGACGGCCAGAGTTGGGCTGATCTGGAGCCAAGAACCAGGAGCTTCTTCCAGGTCTCCCACATGGGTGCAGGGGCCCAAGCACTTGGGCCACCTTCCACTGTTTTCCCAGGCACATTAGCAGGGAGCCGGATCAGAAGTGGAGCAGCTGGGACTTGAACCGATGCCCACATGGGATGCTGGCATCACGTGCTCTGGCAGCAGCTCAACCCACTACACCACAGCGACAGCCCCCTGAACGGATTTTTTAAGAAGACCTAACTGTTTGCTGTTTACAAGAAACTTACTTCACCTTAAGGATAAGGACCAACTGAAAGAGAAGGAATGGAAAGAAAGGACTCAACAAAAGAAAGCAGGAAGAGCCATATTACAGCAGAGAAACAGACTTGAAATCCAAAGCAGTGAAGAGACAAAGACCTCCATTATAAAGGAATGAAGGAGCCGATTCAGCAAGAGGAAATAGCAAGTATAAATATTTATGCACCGACAGCAGGGAACCTCAATATATAACACAAACAGCAGCAAATCATAGCAGGAGACTAGAACACTCCACTTTCAGCCATAAACAAATCATCCAGACAGGAAATCAACAGAGAAGCAGTAGGGTTAACCTGTACCCTAGAACATCTATCCCAAGCTGCAGAATACAAATTCTTCTCCATAGCACACGGAACAGTCTCCAGGAAAGATCATATGGCAGGACCCAAAATAAGTCTCCACCAACTTTAAAAATTGAAATCATTTTAACTATCTTTTCTGATCACACACAGTAAAACTAGAAATCAATACCAGGGAATTTTTGGAAACCATGCAAATACATAGAAATTAAATAATAGACTCCCGAAAAAAAATGGATCAAGGAAAAATTAAGAAGGAAAATTTTTTTAGGTTTATTTTATTTATATGAAAGACAGAGTTACAGAGAGAGGTAGAGCAAGAAAGAGAGAGGTCTTCCATCCACTCGTTCACTGCAACAGCCAGAGTTGAGCTGATCTGAAGCCTGGAGCCAGGAGCTTCCTCTGGGTCTCCAACATGGGTGCAGGAGCCCAAGCACTTGGGTCATCTTCTACTGCTTTCCTAGGCCATAGCAGAGAGCTGGATTGGAAGTGGAGCAGCCGGGACTGGAACCGGCACCCATATGGGATTCTGGCACTGTAGGTCAGGGCTTTAACCTGCTGCACCACAGCACCGGCCCCAGAAATTTAAAAATGGCAACAAAACATCAATATCTATGGGACACGTGAGGTCGACACTGTGGCATAGTAGCCTGATACTCCACCTGCAGCACCAGCATCCCATATGAGTGCTAGTTTGAGTCCCAGCTGCTCCTCTTCCCACCCAACTCTCTGCTATTGGTCTGAGAAAGTACTGGAAAATGGCCCAAGTCCTTGGGCCCCTGCACCCGTGTGGGAGACCCAGAAGAAGCTCCTGGCTCCTGGCTGCAGATCGGCCCATCTCCAGCTGTTGCGGCCATCTGGGGAGTGAACTGGTGGATGGAAGACCTCTCTCTCTGCCTCCTCCTCTCTGTAACTCTGCCCTTCAAATAAATAAATAAATCTTAAATACATACATACATATATATCTATATATATAAAATCAGAGATGGGAAAGGACACGTCACAGCTGACACTACAGAAACACAGAGGGTCATTAGGGACCAGTATGAACAAGTCAACAGGTCTGACAGTCCATCAGGAATGAACAAGTCAACAGCTCCTGGCTCCTGGCTTTGGCCTGGCCCTGCCCTGCCCTTTGTGGCCATTTGGGGAGTGAACCAGCAATGGAAGATCTCTCTGTCTCTCCCTCTCTCTCTCTCTGTAACTCTGCCTTTCAAATAAATAAAATAAATCTTTTTAAAAAACACGCAAGAAGCTTTGCTTCTTGCTCCTGAATTTTTGTGTTTTTACATTTATGTTATTTATTTGAAAGGCAGAATAACAGATAAGGGAGAGAGTGTGTGTGTGTCTTCCATGGGCTGGTTCACTCCCCCATTGGCTGCAGTGGCCAGGTGTGGGCAAGGCTGAAGCCAGGAGCCTAGAGCTCCATCTGGGCCTCCCACAGGTGTCAGGGGCCCAAACACTTGCACCATCTTCAGCTGCATTCCCAGGTGCATTGGCAGAGAGCTGGATCAGAAGTGGAGCACCCGAGACTCGAACAGGGGCACATATGGGATGCCAGCACAGCAGGCTGGGGCTTTAACCTGCTGAGCCATAGCACCGGCCCCAGAATTCATTGAAACTTCCTCAACAGAAAACCAACCAACAACCTAGAATCACTTTGGGGCCTGCCGCAGGGTGCATCTCCAGTAAGTGACTCCTAAATAATGGATCCCAAATATTGCTGCACGTGCAGAGAACTTCACTGGACACAGGGTTGCTCAGGAAGATGTCCAAGGAAGTCTCTAGACACAGGCCGCCCACCTTCCATCTGATAAGGATCTCGCCCACCAAGACCAAGGTCTCTGCTGCCAGCCTCAGGCTCCACCCTGAAGTGAGTTATCTGCTCAAGCCATAAACATCATCTTCCCAATCAATCCGCATCCAAAACGCATCTTTCCAGCATTTAACTCTTTTTTGTTTGTTTGTTTTTGACAGGCAGAGTGGATAGTGAGAGAGAGAGAGACAGAGAGAAAGGTCTCCCTTTTGCCGTTGGTTCACCCTCCAATGGCCACCGTGGCCGGCGCGCTGTGGCCTGCGCACTGCGCTGATCCGATGGCAGGAGCCAGGTGCTTCTCCTGGTCTCCCATGGGGTGCAGGGCCCAAGCACTTGGGCCATCCTCCACTGCCTTCCCGGGCCATAGCAGAGAGCTGGCCTGGAAGAGGGGCAACCGGGACAGAATCGGTGCCCCGACCAGGACTAGAACCCGGTGTGCCGGCGCCGCTAGGTGGAGGATTAGCCTAGTGAGGCACAGAACTGGGCCCTCCAGCATTTAACTCTTCTCAAATGCTCGGAAAAAGAAATCACCATCTACAAGGCCATCTCACTCTGTGCACTTACAAGAGGGAGCACAAAGTTCTTGGGAGCCTTCAGGATGGAGAAGCCTTGGACCTCATATTTACATAACAAGCCTCAGCCTTGAGCCCTTTTCCAAGCCACCTTCCTGGGGCTTCACCAATGCGCCTTTTATCTCAGCAAATAGTAACTTCTGTGCTTGCACTTGTAAATTTTTTTTTTAGCCTTCTTTCACTTGAGAGTGAAACCTTTGAAAAGTAAAATCCAGAGCTGCCTGGTGAACAATGGAAAGGTTGTTGGAAGGGGAAAGGGGGAACCACTTGGAAGCTGGGAGGTGAGAACTCGATTTTTAAAAACAAAAGATTTGAGAGAGATCCTCCATCTGCTGGTTCAAGGACTTGTCACTCAGTGTAGAAGTAAAAAGAAAAAGGGGGCCAACACTGTGGCATAGCAGGTAACGCTGTCACCTGCAGTGCCTGCATCCCACATGGGCACCAGTTCAAGTCCTGGCTGCTCCACTTCCGATCCAGCTCTCTGCTAGGGCCTGGGAAAGCAGTGGAAGATGACCCAAGTCCTTGGATCTCTGCACCTGTGTGGAAGACCCAGAAGAAGCTCCTGGCTCCTGGCTTTTTGTAGGCGCAGTTCTGGCCATTGCAGTCAATTGGGGAGTGAACCAGCGGATGGAAGACCCTCTCTCTGTCTCTGCCTCTCCTCTCTCTGTGTAACTCTTTCAAATAAATAAATCTTAAAAAAATAAATAAAGAGAAAAGTAGAAGAGAGAGTGCAAAAGTGAAAGTGATTTTATTTGCGACAAAGCTCCCCCTTTCAGAAGAGGGGTCCGGGGGCTGGGAACCTGGGGCCCAGCAGGGCTGGTTTCTTTGATATTACTTCCTTCTCCCTTGCGCTCTCAAGAGTGAGATACTGGCCCATCACCCACTGCATGCAGCAAGGGCCTTATTCAGCCTGGCTTCCCCGCCTCTGTCAACCAGCAGGAGCAGCCAGTAACGCCCCAGAGGGAAGGATTTTCCCAGAATTCACCCAAGGTCCATGCCTTCTAACTCTGCCTCAGGGGCTCCTCCCTCTAAGTTCACCTCCCCCAGAATGGCCCCAGTGGCTAGGGCTGGCCAGGCCAAAGCCAGGAGCCAGAAGCTTCCTGCACCTGTGTGGGAGACCAGGAAGAAGCTCCTGGCTCCTGGCTTTGGATTGGCGCAGCTCTGGCCATTGCAGCCATTTGGGGAGTGAGCCAGAGGACAGAAGACCTTTCTCTATGTCTCTCCCTCTCACTGTCTGTCACTCTACCTCACAAATAAAAGATGTAAAATCTTTAAAAAACATTTTTTAAAGATAAAAAATATATATTCCTTCTTCGGGTAAGAGGAGGCAGACACGCAGATGTAGGAGAGAAGCAGTATATGAATGCTTCTCATTTGGACAAGGAAGGAGCAAACATGGCCAGAGGAGACCGTTCCCAGGGACAATGCACCTGCCCCTCCGAGACAGAGCCAGCTCCACCAGGCCCAGGACCTTCCAGATCCTTCTGATGGGCACTGTGCAAATCTTCAGCCTCCTCCAGACCACGCGCAGGAAACCTGTCCTCTGCTGCTCCACAGAGACAGGCAGGGAGGAGTCTGTCCAGGTTTACCCTCGAAGCCCAGGTCTATAACCACCTTCAAGGGCGGCAAGCCCTTGTCCTTGGCCCATCCTGCACCGCTTTCCTCGGACTCTTGGCCTTTGCTGAGTAGGAACAGACCGCGCCTGCACACCACATGTTCTAGAAGTCATGATGGACATCCCGAAGTCCTGCACTTGAAGCTTCCACCACCTGTGCACTACACAGGGAGGAGTCTCAGAACTTAGACCAAGAGTGACCTGCCCAGCAGAGAGCTGACATCACATCCTGCACAGCTGCCTCCTTGCCCGCCTTCTGCCCCTTCCCCTGCCCTGTCCCCCTGTTGCCTGGCTGGGACCCCACTTCTACGAGTACCTGGAAGCACCTGGGAGAGCAGGCAGGTAAACGCCAACTGTCGCTCAGCTGTCACAGGAAATCCTGCACAGCCACAGGGTCACCTCCTAGACTCGGCAGTGTTGTCAAGGCCCCGCTGAGCTTCTCCCTGGCTCCAGCAGAGGCCCCTGGCTCACTGTGTGACCCTCCACTTCCCTGACCCATCTCTGCGCTGGATGCTAGGGGCGCTCCTTGCCAGGCTGCCCGGGTCATCCTCACCTGGGAGAAACCTTCTGGGTAAGTCAGGGTAAGTCCATCCCAGGCAGTCATTCAGGTCCAAAAGCAGGGGGTCTCCATCAGGGCCCCTCAGGGAGGCAGGCGAGGGGCAGGCCTGCACCAGGCCCTGACGATCTCAGTGTGTCTCCCAGCGAGGGCCAGGGACAGCAGCCCCTCAGCCTTCCGCAGGTCTGTTCCCCTCTGCTCTGCTCTGCTCTGCCAACTCCAGGTCTGCACGGGGACCGGTGCACACCTGCATCTGCAGGGAAAACTAACCAGGAGAGAACAGCCGGGAGAGTCATCCTCAGGCCGTGCCCGAGCTCCCCACGTTCTCCCGACTGGAACCCACTCGGGAGCCCGTCATTGCCCCTCTGCCAGCGGTGGAAGAGGAGTGCTTAGTCCATGCCCATTCCCATCTCAGCTTGGTGACCCAAAGTCCTGTCTCTCCCACTTGGCCCCAGCACGAGCGTGGTGGCCACTGCCCCTCCATTTGCAATGACTGCTCCACAGACTCCTAGTCCCAACACCCTGTATGCAAATCCCCAGTCTTGGAGAAAAATTCCTGATCCCCACTCAAGGCCCTCGAACAAAGGGACTGGGGGTGCCACGTGTCCCAACAGAGTCTACATTCTCCTCTCCAGCAAGTGACACGGCCAGGAAACTTTATGCAGATGCCCCCAAATTGGTGTCACTTGTTGTCTTCTCAAAATTTTAATGAGAGCCAGTGCCGCGGTTCACTAAGCTAATCCTCCACCTTGCGGCGCCAGCACCCCGGGTTCTAGTCCCCGTCGGGGCGCCGGATTCTGTCCCGGTTGCCCCTCTTCCAGGCCATCTGTCTGCTGTGGCCAGGGAGTGCAGTGGAGGATGGCCCAAGTCCTTGGGCCCTGCACCCCATGGGAGACCAGGAGAAGCACCTGGCTCCTGCCATCAGATCAGCCCAGTGTGCCAGCTGCAGCGTGCCGGCTGTGGTGGCTATTGGAATGTGAACCAACGGCAAAAAGGAAGACCTTTCTCTCTGTCTCTCTCTCTCTCCCACTATGCACTCTGCCTGTAAAAAAAATTTTTTTAATAAGAAGCTAGAAAAGCCGTACATTACTATCACAGAGCATTAGGAGAGTCCTGAGAACACCCCGGGATGTAGATTCCCACGCACATCCCTTACACGTAGGCACATGCACCACTTCGGGCTACTAGGCGCTACCCACTTGGGTCCACCGGGGTAACTCTATCTTTTCAGACTTACAAAAAGCCAACAATACTATACCTTCAAAACTATTCTTGCCGGTGCTGTGGCACAGTGGGTTAAAAGCCCAGCCTGAAGCACCAGCATCCCACATGGGCATCGGTTCGAGACCCAGCCGCTCCACTTCCGATCCAGCTCTCTGTTATGGCCTGGGAAAGCAGTGGAAGATGGCCCAGGTGTTTAGACCTCTTCACCTGCATGGGAGACCCCGATGAAGCTCCTAGCTCCTGGCTTCAGATTGGCGCAGCTCTGGCCCATGCAGACAATTGGCGAGGGATTCAGTGGATGGAAGAACTTTCTCTCTCTCTCTCTCTCTCTCTCTCTCTCTCTCTCTCTCTCTGCCTCTCCTCTCTCTCTGTAACTCTGACTTTCAAATAATAAATCTTTAAACAGTATATATAGAGAAAAGTAGAAGAGAGAGTGCAAAGGTGAAAGCGAGTTTATTTGCAGCAAAACTCCCTCTTTCAGAAGAGGGGCCCCTGGGCTGAGAACCTGTGGCCCAGCAGGGCTGGTCTCCTTGACATTGCCTCCTTCTGCTTGTCCCCTCTTCTGTGACCCCTGTGTGCAGCAGGGGTCCTATTGGGCTGGCTCCCCGCCTTGTCCATGAGCAGGAGGGGTCCATAATGCCCCAGAGGAATGGAATTCCCAGAATTCACCCAAGGTCCCTCCACGCCTTCCAACCCTGCCCCAGGGTTCCTTCCCTCCAGCTCACCCCCACGTGGACCCAGTGGCTAGGGCTGGGCCAGGACAAGGCCAGGAGCCAGGAGCTGTGTCCAGGTCTCATCCCTCTGAGTGCCAGGGGCACAATCACTTGGCACATCTTCTGCTGCATTCCCAGGCCATCAGCAGGGAGCTGGATGGAAGTGGAGCAGCTGGGACTTCACCTGGCACCCACGTGGGATGCCGGTGCCACTAAGCACAGAAGCGGCCTCAGTCCTGTATGTATTAACTCACTCAACAGCCACAGAAATAAGCCCAGAGACAAGTGCAGAATGGGACGACATGGTCACAGCGGCCCCATTGTGTGTCGTCCCCCAGAGCTCCTGGGTCCAAGCCTCACTGCTGAGACACCTCAGTCCCGCTTTTCCCTCAGCCACTGGCAAGTTCTGAGGCTGACACTGAGCAACCAGGTGCACCGACCACGGACGTAAGGTCACGCCGAGATTCCCTTTACTTCTGCCACTTCTTTATAGCCAAGCACCCAGGCACAACTCCCTCCCAATCCCACTCTGCACACTCGGGTCCCTCTGTCCAGCTCTAAAGGCCTGGACTCCCAGACAGCTCGTCCTCGTCCAAAGCTCCAACTGCTGGATCAGTCCTTTTCCTGCTCACTCTCAGACAGTGGACTCCTGTCCCGCTATGATGCGCCCACCTCCTAGTGCCCAGGAGGAAGGATCTGATACACACATCAAACTAGACAGGGGCACAGAGGGGCACTGAGGGGCTCCATGCTATCCGTGGCCTGGTTGCTACAATCAGCACAGGGCATGGTGCTACATCAGACTTTCTTGGAGTGCTCCAACAACTGTAGAGACGTACTTAGCTCAGTGGGGAGTTGGTGGAGCCTCCATCGGTGGGCAGTGCTCGGGGTGCCGTGGATCTCTGGAGGGCCGGATAAAGCTCCGGGGGCAACTTGTCCAACTGTGCGGTGTGGGGCAGCAGGTTCTCCAGCAAGCCATGGAGAGGTCATTCCCCAGGAGCTTTGCTGGTGAGTTGGGCAGAGCGGCTCAGGGCAGGCAGGAGGGCATCGAGCTGGGAGTCGGTGATCTCACAGTCCAGGAAGTCCAGGGTCCTGAGGGTGGACGCCACGGTCTCCAGCAGCACTCGGAGGGGCTCGACACAGAGGCTGGTCAGCGGGACGCGGCTCAGGTACAGGTGTTTCAGCTCATGGATGTCAGGCACTGGGACAAGTGCACGACATCCGCTTCTGAGAGGACGCAGTTGGTTATGGACAGAGCCTCCAAGGGGGCGCTCAGGCACCTGAGGACAGATAAGTGTCAGCCATGGGATGGGTGGACCTGGAGGATGATGTCAGGGTGGGAGACAGCTCTCTGATCCCGGCCCCAAAACCCAAGACCCCTCTGACCTCCAAGCACACTAACACCCAGGATGCTGGTCCTGCAGGTCAGCCCCCTGTAGGGTGTGTGATGGTCAAAGGTCCACTTCGTACACTCTCTGAAGCTCCTTTCCTAACCTGCTGAGCAGAGCACCACCTCTTTGGGTGAGGCCTGCCTAGTGGGCGACAGGAATAAAAGACAAACCCAGGCAGGATGGAGCGGCATCAACTGGGGTTACCAGCCGGAAGGGCTCACTCCCATCGCTGGTCACAGAACCATCGGCCACACTTTACAGTCTTCTCTCCAGAATCATGATGTCCCACACGTTAACTGCCCCACTGGGGTGGGGGAGCCAGCCTCAGTCTCCGTCCTCTCACACAGGTGCTGAGTATTTTGAATCGCGTTTCCTGCGGCCCCTCCCTCAATGCCCTCTTCACTTGCCAGCGCCTCAGCCTGAATGCATTTCCTAGTGAAGACTTCACAAGCCCCCCCCCCCACCAGAGCAGACGCTCCCCTCCCCAGCACAGCATCTCCTTCTGCATCCTCCACCCCCCCTTAGCCTGATGTTTCGGGGAGACCTCACTTTACCACTGAGCGCCGAACCAGATCTCCTGTTAGGTTCTGGTGTTCACGCCATGGTAGCAGCACCAGCAACTGCAGGCAGGAGATACCCAAGGCGTTGCCTGTGGTCCTGGCAGTCTTAGTACAGTCCTCGTAAGTACCTCACCAGCTCTGCTTACCTGAGCACCTGATGCAGGTGGCCTTTGAGGAAGGGTACAGAGTCCATGTACAGCTCTCGAAGGCGCTCCAGCTTGCGGACTGAGAGCTGAACTCAACCGCAAGGTTTTCTTTCTGGGGCCGGCGCCGTGTGTAGGTTAATCCTCTGCCTGCAGCATGGGCATCCTGCATGGGCACCGGTGCTAATCCCAGCTGCTCTTCTTCCAATCCAGCTCTCTGCTTGGCCTGGGAAAGCAGTGGAGGATGGCCCAAGGCCTTGGGCCCCTGCACCTGTGTGGGAGACCAGGAAGAAGCTCCTGGCTCCTGGCTTTGGATTTTCGCAGCTCTGGCCATTGCAGCCATTTGGGGAGTGAGCCAGCGGATGGAAGACCTTTCTCTATGTCTCTCCCTCTCACTGTCTGTCACTCTACCTCGCAAATAAAACAAATAAAATCTTTAAAAATTTTTTTAGCTAAAAAAAGATTCTTCTTCTTCGGGGAGGAGGAGGCAGGCACACAGATGTGGGAGAGAAGCGGTGTATAAACGCTTCTCCTTGCCCAGGGAAGGAGCAAACCTGGCCAGAGGGGACCGTTCCCAGGGGCAATGCACCTGCCCCTCCTAGACAGAGCCCAGCTCCACCAGGCCCAGGACCTTCCAGATCCTTCCGATGGGCACTGTGCAAATCTCAGCCTCTTCCAGACCACACGCAGGAAACCTGTCCTCTGCTGCTCCACAGAGACAGGCAGGGAGGAGTCTGTCCAGGTTTACCCTCGAAGCCCAGGTCTACAACCACCTTCAAGGGCGGCGAGCCCTTGTCCTTGGCCCATCCTGCACTGCTTCCCTCGGACTCTTGGCCTTTGCTGAGTAGGAACAGACCGCGCCTGCACACCAGACGTTCTAGAAGTCATGATGGGCATCCCGAAGTCCTGCACTTGAAGCTTCCACCACCTGTGCACTACACAGGGAGGAGTCTCAGAACTTAGACCAAGAGTGACCTGCCCAGCAGAGAGCTGACGTCACATCCTGCACAGCTGTCTCCTTGCCCGCCTTCTGCCCCTTCCCCTGCCCTGTCCCCCTGTTGCCTGGCTGGGACCCCACTTCTACGAGTACCTGGAAGCACCTGGGAGAGCAGGCAGGTAAACGCCAACTGTCGCTCAGCTGTCACAGGAAATCCTGCACAGCCACAGGGTCACCTCCTAGACTCGGCAGTGTTGTCAAGGCCCCGCTGAGCTTCTCCCTGGCTCCAGCAGAGGCCCCTGGCTCACTGTGTGACCCTCCACTCCCCTGACCCATCTCTGCGCTGGATGCTAAGGGCGCTCCTTGCCAGGCTGCCCGGGTCATCCTCACCTGGGAGAAACCTTCTGGATAAGTCAGGGTAAGTCCATCCGAGGCAGTCATTAATGTCAATAAGCAGGGGTCTCCATCAGGGCCCCTCAGGGAGGCAGGCGAGGGGCAGGCCTGCACCAGGCCCTGACGATCTCAGTGTCTCCTAGCGAGGGCCAGGGACAGCAGCCCCTCAGCCTTCCGCAGGTCTGTTCCCCTCTGCTCTGCTCTGCTCTGCTCTGCCAACTCCAGGTCTGCACGGGGAACGGTGCGCACCTGCATCTGCAGGGAAACTACCAGGAGAGAACAGCCGGGAGAGTCACCCTCAGGCGAGCCCGAGCTCCCCACGTTGTCCCGACTCGGAGCCCACTCGGGAGCCCGTCATTGCCCCTCTGTCAGCCGTGGAAGAGGAGTCCTTAGTCCATGCCCATTCCCATCTCAGCTTGGTGACCCAAAGTCCTGTCTCTCCCACTTGGCCCCAGCACGAGCGTGGTAGCCACTGCCCCTCCATTTGCAATGACTGCTCCACAGACTCCGAGTCCCACACCCTGTATGCAAATCCCCAGTCTTGGAGAAAAATTCCTGATCCCCACACGAGGCCCTCGAACAAAGGGACTGGGGGTGCCACGTGGCCCAACAGAGTCTACATTCTCCTCTCCAACAAGTGACACGGCCAGGAAACTTTACGCAGATGCCCCTAAAATGGTGTCGTTTGTTTTCTTCTAGAAAATGTTAATGAGAATCCTGAAAAGCCATCCATTACTATCACAGAGCATTTGGAGAGTCCTGAGAACACCCGGGGATGTGGATTCCCACGCACATCCCTTTCACATAGGCACATGCACCACTTCGGGCTACTAGGCTGTACCCACTTGGGTCCACCAGGGTAACTCTGTCCTTACAGACTTACAAAAAGGCAACAATACTATACCTTCAAAGCTATCCTTGCCGGTGCTGTGGCACAGTGGGTTAAAAGCCCAGCCTGAAGCGCCAGCATCCCATATGAGAACCGGTTCGGGAGTCCCAGTTGCTCCACTTCTGATCCAGCTCTCTCCTATGTCCTGGGAAAGCAGTGGAAGATGACCCAAGTCCTTGGAGACCCAGAAGAAGCTCCTGGTTCCTGGCTTCAGATTGGCACAGCTCTGGCCCTTGTGGCCATTGGGGAGTGAATTAGTGAATATGAGACCTCTTTCTCTATCTCTATCTCTCTTTCTCTCCCACTCTCTCTCTCTCTCTCTCTGCCTCTCTCTGTGTAACTCTGAGTTTCAAATAATAAATCTTTAAAAAATAAATAAAAAGAAAAGTAGAAGAGAGAGTGCAAAGGTGAAAGCGAGTTTATTTGCAACAAAGCTCCCTCTTTCAGAAGAGGGGCCCCTGGGCTGGGAACCTGTGGCCCAGCAGGGCTGGTCTCCTTGACATTGCCTCCTTCTCCTTGTCCCCTCATTTGTGACCCCTGTGTGCAGCAGGGGTCCTATTGGGCCTGGCTCCCCCGCCTTGTCCAGGAGGGAGCGGGAGGGGTCCATAATGCCCCAGAGGAATGGAATTCCCAGAATTCACCCAAGGTCCTTCCACGCCTTCTAACCCTGCCCCAGGGTTCCTTCCCTCCAGCTCACCCCCAAATGACCCAGTGGCTAAGGCTGGCCCAGGCCAAGGCCAAGGCCAGGAGCCAGGAGCCGGGAGCTGTGTCCAGGTCTCATCCCTCTGAGTGTCAGGGGCACAAACACTTGGGCCATCCTCTGCTGCTTTCCCATGTACATTAGCAGGGAGCTGGATCAGAAGTGGAACAGCTGGGACTTGAACCTGGGCCCACAGGGGATGCCGACCTTGCAGGTGGGGGCTTAACTGGCCATGCCACAGCACATGGGGCAACGTTCTTTGCATTCTAGTCAAACTGGCTATATTTAAGTGAGAGAAAAATTAGAAGTGCTCTCTTCTCAAACTATCTGGTTGACACTATGGGTAAATGAATGATACAGATACAGAGCCGGTTGAACCCAAGCACGTGGCCTCCCAGAATGAAGTGACACAGACACAGCAGAGAAGGGCTCACCTTCGGGACTCCCTGCACTGAGAGGAGAAGGCAGGAGTCACATGAAACAAAGGAAGACGTCTTCTGACACACCATCCGGTCCTTTCGTGCACAGGTGGTGATCACAAGGTTGGGAGAACTCAAGGACGTGGCTCCCCAGAAATGTGTGTCCTCCTGGGAGACCTGGGGAAGCTCCTGGCTCCTGGCTTGGGATGGGCACAGCTCTGGCCATGGCAGCCATTTGGGGAGTGAACCAGCGGATGGAGGACCTCTCTCTCTCTCTCTCTCTCTCTCTCTCTGTCTCTGTCTCTATTCTCTGTCTGTGTAACTCTGACTTTCAAATAAAAAAATAAATCTTAAAAAAAAAGAAATGTGTGTCCTGTCTCATTTCCTGGTCTCCTTATACTCCTTGAAGTTCCCTTGACAAGCCTAAGTGCCCTGCATTGTAATCCCCGAATATTCCTGAATAAACTTGACTTTGGTAAAATTAAAGGATTTATATGTTCTGAAGAGAAACCAGAGTATTAAATTTGATGTTGAAGAGTTGGGCTCTGATGCACATTTGAGGTGGACAGCTCTATGTGTATTTTTTAAACATTTCTTAAAAGATGTATTTCTTTCTTTCTTTCTTTGAAAGGCAGAGTTACTGAGAGAGAGAAATCTTCTATCCGCAGGTTCACTGACCAATGGCCACAATGGCTGACACTGTTTCCAGGGCAAAGCCAAGAGCTTCTTCTGGGTCTCCCCCATGGGAGCAGGGGCCCAAGCACTTGGCCCCTCTTCCGCTGCTTTCCCAGGCCATTAGCAGGGAGCTGGATGGGAAGTGGAGTCTATGGGACTTCACCTGGCATCCACGTGGGATGCCGGTGCCACTAAGCCACAGCAGCGGCCTCAGTCCTGTATGTATTAACTCACTCAACAGCCACAGAAATAAGCCCAGAGACAAGTGCAGAATGGGAGGAATGGTCACAGCGGCCCCATTGTGTGTCGTCCCCCAGAGCTCCTGGGTCCAAACCTCACTGCTGAGACACCTCAGTCCCGCTTTTCCCTCAGCCACTGGCAAGTTATGAGGCTGACACTGAGCAACCAGGTGCACCGACCACGGACGTAAGGTCACGCCGAGATTCCCTTTACTTCTGCCACTTCTTTATAGCCAAGCACCCAGGCACAACTCCCTCCCAATCCCACTCTGCACACTCGGGTCCCTCTGTCCAGCTCTAAAGGCCTGGACTCCCAGACAGCTCGTCCTCGTCCAAAGCTCCCCCTGCTGGATCAGTCCTTTTCCTGCTCACTCTCAGACAGTGGATTCCTGTCCCGCTATGATGCGCCCACCTCCTAGTGCCCAGGAGGAAGGATCTGATACACACATCAAACTAGACAGGGGCACAGAGTGGCACTGAGGGGCTCCATGCTATACGTGGCCTGGTTGCTACAATCAGCACAGGCCATGGTGCTACATCAGACTTTCTTGGAGTGCTCCAACAACTGTAGAGTCGTACTTAGCTCAGTGGGGAGTTGGTGGAGCCTCCATCGGTGGGCAGCGCTCGGGGTGCCGTGGATCTCTGGAGGGCCGGATAAAGCTCCGGGGGCAACTTGTCCAACTGTGCGGTGTGGCGCAGCAGGTTCTCCAGCGCAGCCATGGAGAGGTCATTCCCAGGCAGCTGAGCTTGGTGAGCTGGGCAGAGCGGCTCAGGGCAGGCAGGAGGGCATCGAGCTGGGAGTCGGTGATCTCACAGTCCAGGAAGTCCAGGGTCCTGAGGGTGGCTGCCACGTTCTCCAGCAGCACTCGGAGGGGCTCAGGACGGAGGCTGGTCAGTGGGACGCGGCTCAGGTGCAGGTGTTTCAGCACCTGGATGTTCACACACTGAGACAAGTGCACGAGATCCACTTCTGAGAGGATCAGTTGGTTATGGACAGAGCCTCCAAGGGGGCGCTCAGGCACCAGAGGACAGATAAGTGTCAGCCATGGGATGGGTGGACCTGGAGGATGATGTCAGGGTGGGAGACAGCTCTCTGATCCCGGCCCCAAAACCCAAGACCCCTCTGACCTCCAAGCACACTAACACCCAGGATGCTGGTCCTGCAGGTCAGCCCCCTGTAGGGTGTGTGATGGTCAAAGTTCCACTTCGTACACTCTCTGAAGCTCCTTTCCTAACCTGCTGAGCAGAGCACCACCTCTTTGGGGGAGGCCTGCCTAGTGGGCGACAGGAATGAAAGACAAACCCAGGCAGGATGGAGCGGCATCAACTGGGGTTACCGGCCGGAAGGGCTCACTCCCATCGCTGGTCCAGAACCATCGGCCAGAATCATGCATGTCCCACACGTTAACTGCCCCACTGGGGTGCGGGAGCCAGCCACAGGCCCCGTCCTCTCACACAGGTGCTGAGTATTTTGAATCGCGTTTCTTGCGGTCCCTCCCTCAATGCCCTCTTCACTTGCCAGCGCCTCAGCCTGAATGCATTTCCTAGTGAAGACTTCACAAGCCCCCCCACCACCACCAGAGCAGACGCTCCCCTCCCCAGCACAGCATCTCCTTCTGCATCCTCCACCCCCCCTTAGCCTGATGTTTCTGGGAGACCTCACATTACCACTGACCGCCTACCAGATCTCCTGTTAGGTTCTGGTGTTTACGCCATGGTAGCAGCACCAGCAACTGCAGGCAGGAGATACCCAAGGCGTTGCCTGTGGTCCTGGAACTCTCAGTACAGTCCTCATAAGTATGTCACCAGCTCTGCTTACCTGAGCACCTGATGCAGGTGGCCTTTGAGGAAGGGGACAGAGTCCATGTACAGCTCTCGAAGGCGCTCCAGCTTGCGGACTGAGAGCTGAACTCAGCCGCAAGGCTTTCCTTCTGGGGCTGGCGCCGTGTGTAGGTTAATCCTCTGCCTGCAGCCCGGGCATCCTTCCTGGGCACCGGTGCTATTCCCGGCTGCTCCTCTTCCAATCCAGCTCTCTGCTGTAGCCTGGGAAAGCAGTGGAGGATGGCCCAAGGCCTTGGACCCTGCACCTGTGTGGGAGACCAGGAAGAAGCTCCTGGCTCCTGGCTTTGGATGGGCGCAGCTCTGGCCATTGCATCCACTTGAGGAGTGAGCCAGCGGATGGAAGACCTTTCTCTATGTCTCTCCCTCTCACTGTCTGTCACTCTACCTTGCAAATAAAAGAAGTAAAATCTTTAAAAAAAATTTTTTTAATTAAAAAAAAAAGATTTTCCTTCCTTGGGAAGAGGAGGCAGACAGCAGATGTGGGAGAGAAAGCGGTGTATGAACGCTTCTCCTTGCCCAGGGAAGGAGCAAACCTGGCCAGAGGGGACCGTTCCCAGGGGCAATGCACCTGCCCCTCCTAGACAGAACCAGCTCCACCAGGCCCAGGACCTTCCAGATCCTTCCGATGGGCACTGTGCAAATCTCAGCCTCTTCCAGACCACGCGCAGGAAACCTGTCCTCTGCTGCTCCACAGAGACAGGCAGGGAGGAGTCTGTCCAGGTTTACCCTCGAAGCCCAGGTCTACAACCACCTTCAAGAGCAGCGAGCCCTTGTCCTTGGCCCATCCTGCACTGCTTCCCTCGGACTCTTGGCCTTTGCTGAGTAGGAAAGACCGCGCCTGCACACCACACGTTCTAGAAGTCATGATGGGCATCCCGAAGTCCAGCACTTGAAGCTTCCACCACCTGTGCACTACACAGGGAGGAGTCTCAGAACTTAGACCAAGAGTGACCTGCCCAGCAGAGAGCTGACGTCACATCCTGCACAGCTGCCTCCTTGCCCGCCTTCCGCCCCTTCCCCTGCCCTGTCCCCCTATTGCCTGGCTGGGACCCCACTTCTACGAGTACCTGGAAGTACCTGGGAGAGCAGGCAGGTAAACGCCAGCTGTCGCTCAGCTGTCACAGGAAATCCTGCACAGCCACAGGGTCACCTCCTAGACTCGGCAGTGTTGTCAAGGCCCCGCTGAGCTTCTCACTGGCTCCAGCAGAGGCCCCTGGCTCACTGTGTGACCCTCCACTCCCTGATCCATCTCTGTGCTGGACGCTAGGGGCGCTCCTTGCCAGGCTGCCCGGGTCATCCTCACCTGGGAGAAACCTTCTGGGTAAGTCAGGGTAAGTCCATCCCAGGCAGTCATTAATGTCAATAAGCAGGGGTCTCCATCAGGGCCCCTCAGGGAGGCAGGCGAAGGGCAGGCCTGCACCAGGCCCTGACGATCTCAGTGTGTCTCCCAGCGAGGGCCAGGGACAGCAGCCCCTCAGCCTTCCGCAGGTCTGTTCCCCTCTGCTCTGCTCTGCTCTGCCAACTCCAGGTCTGCACGGGGAACGGTGCGCACCTGCATCTGCAGGGAAAACTAACCAGGAGAGAACAGCCGGGAGAGTCATCCTCAGGCCGTGCCCGAGCTCCCCACGTTCTCCCGACTCGGAGCCCACTCGGGAGCCCGTCACTGCCCCTCTGCCAGCCGTGGAAGAGGAGTCCTTAGTCCATGCCCATTCCCATCTCAGCTTGGTGACCCAAAGTCCTGTCTCTCCCACTTGGCCCCAGCACGAGCGTGGTAGCCACTGCCCCTCCATTTGCAGTGACTGCTCCACAGACTCCGAGTCCCACACCCTGTATGCAAATCCCCAGTCTTGGAGAAAAATTCCTGATGCCCTCACAAGGCCCTCAAACAAAGGGACTGGGGGTGCCACGTGTCCCAACAGAGTCTACATTCTCTCCAACAAGTGACACGGCCAGGAAACTTTACGCAGATGCCCCTAAAATGGTGTCGTTTGTTTTCTTCTAGAAAATGTTAATGAGAATCCTGAAAAGCCATCCATTACTATCACAGAGCATTTGGAGAGTCGTGAGAACACCCGGGGATGTGGATTCCCACGCACATCCCTTACACGTAGGCACATGCACCACTTCGGGCTACTAGGCTGTACCCACTTGGGTCCACCGGGGTAACTCTGTCCTTACTGACTTCCAAAAAGCCAACAATACTATACCTTCAAAGCTATCCTTGCCGGTGCTGTGGCACAGTGGGTTAAAATCCTAGCCTGAAGCGCCAGTATCCCATATGGGAACCGGTTCAGGAGTCCCAGTTGCTCCACTTCCGATCCAGCTCTCTGCTATGTCCTGGGAAAGCAGTGGAAGATGACCCAAGTCCTTGGAGACCCAGAAGAAGCTCCTGGTTCCTGGCTTCAGATTGGCACAGCTCTGGCCCTTGTGGCAAATTGGGGAGTGAATTAGTGAATATGAGACCTCTTTCTCTATCTCTATCTCTCTTTCTCTCCCACTCTCTCTCTCTCTGCCTCTCTCTGTGTAACTATGACTTTCAAATAAATAAATCTTTAAAAGATAAATAAAAAGAAAAGTAGAAGAGAGAGTGCAAAGGTGAAAGCGAGTTTATTTGCAACAAAGCTCCCTCTTTCAGAAGAGGGGCCCATGGGCTGGGAACCTGTGGCCCAGCAGGGCTGGTCTCCTTGACATTGCCTACTTCTCCTTGTCCCCTCTTCTGTGACCCCTGTGTGCAGCAGGGGTCCTATTGGGCCTGGCTCCCCCGCCTTGTCCAAGAGTGAGCGGGAGGGGTCCATGATGCCCCAGAGGAATGGAATTCCCAGAATTCACCCAAGGTCCTTCCACGCCTTCCAACCCTGCCCCAGGGTTCCTTCCCTCCAGCTCACCCCCAAATGACCCAGTGGCTAGTGCTGGCCCAGGCCAAGGCCAAGGCCAGGAGCCAGGAGCCAGGAGCCAGGAGCCGGGAGCTGTGTCCAGGTCTCATCCCTCTGAGTGGCAGGGGCACAAACACTTGGGCCATCCTCTGCTGCTTTCCCATGTACATTAGCAGGGAGCTGGATCAGAAGTGGAACAGCTGGGACTTGAACCAGGGCCCACAGGGGATGCCGACCTTGCAGGTGGGGGCTTAACTGGCCATGCCACAGCACATGGGGCAACGTTCTTTGCATTCTAGTCAAACTGGCTATATTTAAGTGAGAGAAAAATTAGAAGTGCTCTCTTCTCAAACTATCTGGTTGACACTATGGGTAAATGAATGATACAGACACAGAGCTGGTTGAACCCAAGCACGTGGCCTCCCAGAATGAAGTCACAGTCACAGCAGAGAAGGGCTCACCTTCGGGACTCCCTGCACTGAGAGGAGAAGGCAGGAGTCAGATGAAACAAAACAAAACGTCTTCTGAACCCACCATCCGTTCCTTTCGTGCACAGGTGGTGATCACAAGGTTGGGAGAACTCAAGGACGTGGCTCCCCAGAAATGTGTATCCTCCTGGGAGACCTGGGGAAGCTCCTGGCTCCTGGCTTTGGATGGGCACAGCTCTGGCCATTGCAGCCATTTGGGGAGTGAACCCGCAGATGGAGGACCTCTCTCTCTCTCTCTCTCTCTCTCTCTCTCTCTCTCTGTCTCTATAATCTTTCCTGTAACTCTGACTTTCAAATAAATAAATAAATCTTCAAAAAAAAGAAATGTGTGTCCTGTCTCATTTCCTGGTCTCCTTATACTCCTTGAAGTTCCCTTGACAAGCCTAAGTGCCCCGCATTGTAATCCCCAAATATTCCTGAATAAACTTGACTTTGGTAAAAGACGAAAGATTTATATGCTAAGAGAAACCAGAGTATTAAACTTGACTTTGAAGAGTTGGGCTCTGATGCACATTTGAGGTTGACAGCTCTATGTGTATTTTTTAAACATTTCTTAAAAGATGTATTTCTTTCTTTCTTTCTTTATTTTTTTGAAAGGCAGAGTTTCTGAGAGAGAGAGATCTTCTATCCGCAGGTTCACTCCCCAAAGGGCCACAATGGCTGACACTGTTTCCAGGGCAAAGCCAACAGCTTCTTCTGGGTCTCCCCCATGGGAGCAGGGGCCCAAGCACTTGGCCCCTCTTTGGCGGCTTTACCAGGCCATTAGCAGGGAGCTGGATGGAAGTGGAGCAGCTGGGACTTCAACTGGCAACCATGTGGATGCCGGTGCCACTAAGCCACAGTTGGGGCCTCAGTCCTGTATGTATTAACTCACTCAACAGCCACAGAAATAGCCCAGAGACAAGTGCAGAATGGGAGGAATGGTCACAGCGGCCCCATTGTGTGTCGTCCCCCAGAGCTCCTGGGTCCAAGCCTCACTGCTGAGACACCTCAGTCCCGCTTTTCCCTCAGCCACTGGCAAGTTATGAGGCTGACACTGAGCAACCAGGTGCACCGACCACGGACGTAAGGTCACGCCGAGATTCCCTTTACTTCTGCCACTTCTTTATAGCCAAGCACCCAGGCACAACTCCCTCCCAATCCCACTCTGCACACTCAGGTCCCTCTGTCCAGCTCTAAAGGCCTGGACTCCAGACAGCTCCTCCTCGTCCAAAGCTCACCCTGCTGGATCAGTCCTTTTCCTGCTCACTCTCAGACAGTGGACTCCTGTCCCGCTATGATGCGCCCACCTCCTAGTGCCCAGGAGGAAGGATCTGATACACACATCAAACTAGACAGGGGCACAGAGTGGCACTGAGGGGCTCAATGCTATACGTGGCCTGGTTGCTACAATCAGCACAGGCCATGGTGCTACATCAGACATTCTTGGAGTGCTCCAACAACTGTAGAGTCGTACTTAGCTCAGTGGGGAGTTGGTGGAGCCTCCATCGGTGGGCAGCGCTCGGGGTGCCGTGGATCTCTGGAGGGCTGGATAAGCTCCGGGGGCAACTTGTCCAACTGTGCGGTGTGGGACAGCAGGTTCTCCAGCCAGCCATGGAGAGGTCATTCCCAGGCAGCTGAGCTTGGGGAGCTGGGCAGAGCGGCTCAGGGCAGGCAGGAGGGCATCGAGCTGGGAGTCGGTGATCTCACAGTCCAGGAAGTCCAGGGTCCTGAGGGTGGACACCACGGTCTCCAGCAGCACTCGGAGGGGCTCGGCACGGAGGCTGGTCAGTGGGACGCGGCTCAGGTGCAGGTGTTTCAGCTCATCGGTGTTCGGGCACTGGGACAAGTGCACGAGATCTGCTTCTGAGAGGACGCAGTTGGTTATGGACAGAGCCTCCAAGGGGGCGCTCAGGCACCTGAGGACAGATAAGTGTCACCTCTGGGATGGGTGGTCCTGGAGGATGTTGTCAGGGTGGGAGACAGCTCTCTGTTCCTGGCCCCAAAGCCCAAGACCCCTCTGACCTCCAAGCACACTAACACCCAGGATGCTGGTCCTGCAGGTCAGCCCCCTGTAGGGTGTGTGATGGTCAAAGGTCCACTTCGTACACTCTCTGAAGCTCCTTTCCTAACCTGCTGAGCAGAGCACCACCTCTTTGGGGGAGGCCTGCCTAGTGGGCGACAGGAACAAAAGACAAACCCAGGCAGGATGGGGCGGCATCAACTGGGGTTACCAGCCGGAAGGGCTCACTCCCATCGCTGGTCCAGAGCCATCGGCCACACTTCACAGTCTTCTCTCCAGAATCATGATGTCCCACACGTTCACTGCCCCACTGGGGTGGGGGAGCCAGCCACAGGCCCGTCCTCTCACACAGGTGCTGAGTATTTTGAATCGCGTTTCTTGCGGTCCCTCCCTCAATGCACTCTTCACTTGCCAGCGCCTCAGCCTGAATGCATTTCCTAGTGAAGACTTCACAAGCCCCCCCCCCCCCACCAGAGCAGACACTCCCCTCCCCAGCACAGCATCTCCTTCTGCATCCTCCACCCCCCCTTAGCCTGATGTTTCTGGGAGACCTCACTTTACCACTGAGCGCCTACCAGATCTCCTGTGAGGTTCTGGTGTTTACGCCATGGTAGCAGCACCAGCAACTGCAGGCAGGAGATACCCAAGGCGTTGCCTGTGGTCCTGGCAGTCTTAGTACAGTCCTTGTAAGTACGTCACCAGCTCTCCTTACCTGAGCACCTGATGCAGGTGACCTTTGAGGAAGGGGACAGAGTCCATGTACAGCTCTCGAAGGCGGTCAGGATTGCAGAACTGAGAGGTGAACTCAGCCGCAAGATTTTTCTTCGGTGGCCGTGCCGTGGAGCACTAGGTTAATCTTCTCCCACGGTGCCAGCATTCTATATGAGCAACGGTTCTAGTACCGGCTGCTCCTCTTCCAATCCAGCTCTCTGCTGTGGCCTGGGAAAGCAGAAGATGGCCCAAGGCCTTAGTCCCCTGCACCTGCCTGGGAGACCGGGAGGAAACTCCTGGCTTCAGATCACTGCAGCTCTGGCCATTGCAGCCATTTTGGGAGTGAACCAGCGGATGGAAGACCTTTCTCTATGTCTCTCCCTCTCAATGTCTGTAACACTACATCTCAAATAAAAGTAAAATCTTTAAAAAAAAGTTTTTTAACTTAAAAAAAAAGATTTTACTCTTCTTCGGGGAAGAGGAGGCAGACACTCAAATGTAGGAGAGAAGCGGTGTATGAACGCTTCTCCTTGGCCCAGGGAAGGAGCAAACCTGGCCAGAGGGGACCGTTCCCAGGGGCAATGCACCTGCCCCTCCTAGACAGAGCCCAGCTCCACCAGGCCCAGGACCTTCCAGATCCTTCCGATGGGCACTGTGCAGATCTCAGCCTCTTCCAGACCACGCGCAGGAAACCTGTCCTCTGCTGCTCCACAGAGACAGGCAGGGAGGAGTCTGTCCAGGTTTACCCTCGAAGCCCAGGTCTACAACCACCTTCAAGGGCAGCGAGCCCTTGTCCTTGGCCCATCATGCACTGCTTCCCTCGGACTC
This sequence comes from Oryctolagus cuniculus, assembly GCF_964237555.1. Classification (NCBI taxonomy): domain Eukaryota; kingdom Metazoa; phylum Chordata; class Mammalia; order Lagomorpha; family Leporidae; genus Oryctolagus; species Oryctolagus cuniculus. The sequence continues at coordinate 155,795,667 of NC_091438.1, forward strand.
TTGGCCTTTGCTGAGTAGGAACAGACCGCGCCTGCACACCAGACGTTCTAGAAGTCATGATGGGCATCCCGAAGTCCTGCACTTGAAGCTTCCACCACCTGTGCACTACACAGGGAGGAGTCTTAGAACTTAGACCAAGAGTGACCTGCCCAGCAGAGAGCTGACGTCACATCCTGCACAGCTGCCTCCTTGCCCGCCTTCCGCCCCTTCCCCTGCCCTGTCCCCCTGTTGCCTGGCTGGGACCCCACTTCTACGAGTACCTGGAAGCACCTGGGAGAGCAGGCAGGTAAACGCCAGCTGTCGCTCAGCTGTCACAGGAAATCCTGCACAGCCACAGGGTCACCTCCTAGACTCGGCAGTGTTGTCAAGGCCCCGCTGAGCTTCTCACTGGCTCCAGCAGAGGCCCCTGGCTCACTGTGTGACCCTCCACTCCCCTGACCCATCTCTTCGCTGGATGCTAGGGGCGCTCCTTGCCAGGCTGCCCGGGTCTCCTCACCTGGGAGAAACCTTCTGGGTAAGTCAGGGTAAGTCCATCCGAGGCAGTCATTAATGTCGATAAGCAGGGTGTCTCCATCAGGGCCCCCGCAGGGAGGCAGGCGAGGGGCAGGCCTGCACCAGGCCCTGACGATCTCAGTGTGTCTCCCAGCGAGGGCCAGGGACAGCAGCCCCTCAGCCTTCCGCAGGTCTGTTCCCCTCTGCTCTGCTCTGCTCTGCTCTGCTCTGCCAACTCCAGGTCTGCACGGGGACCGGTGCTCACCTGCATCTGCAGGGAAACTAACCAGGAGAGAACAGCCGGGAGAGTCATCCTCAGGCGAGCCCGAGCTCCCCACGTTCTCCCGACTTGGAGCCCACTCGGGAGCCCATCATTGCCCCTCTGCCAGCGGTGGAAGAGGAGTGCTTAGTCCATGCCCATTCCCATCTCAGCTTGGTGACCCAAAGTCCTGTCTCTCCCACTTGGCCCCAGCACGAGCGTGGTGGCCACTGCCCCTCCATTTGCAATGACTGCTCCACAGACTCCGAGTCCCAACACCCTGTACACAAATCCCCAGTCTTGGAGAAAGATTTCTGATCCCCACTCAAGTCCTGTGACGAAGGGATTGGGGGTGCCATGTGGCCCAACAGAGTCTATGTTCTCCATTTCAACAAGTGACACGGCCAGGAAACTTTATGCAGATGCCCCTAAAATGGGTGTCAGTTGTTTTCTTCTCAAAATTTTAATGAGAAGCTAGAAAAGTCATACATTAATATCACAGAGCGTCCGGTGCCACGGCTCAATAGGTTAATCCTCTGCCTATTGGCGCCGGCACACCGGGTTCTAGTCCCGGTCAGGTTTCCGGATTCTGTCCCGGTTGCCCCTCTTCCTGTCCAGCTCTCTGCTGTGGCCCAGGAGTGCAGTGGAGGATGGCCCAAGTGCTTGGGCCCTGCACCCCATGGGAGACCAGGAGAAGCACCTAGCTCCTGCTTTCGGATCAGCGCGGTGTGCCAGCTGCAGCACGCCGGCCGCGGCAGCCATTGGAGGGTGAACCAACAGAAAAGGAAGACCTTTCTCTCTGTCTCTATCTCTGAATGTCCACTCTGCCTGTCAAAAAAAAAAAAAAATCACAGAGCATTAGGAGAGTCCTGAGAACACCCGGGGATGTAGATTCCCACACACATCCCTTACACGTAGGCACATGCACCACTTCGGGCTACTAGGCTGTACCGACCTGGAATCTACCGGGGTAACTCTATCTTTACAGACTTACAAAAAGCCAACAATACTATACCTTCAAAACTATTCTTGCCGGCGCTGTGGCACAGTGGGTTAAAATCCCAGCCTGAAGCACCAGCATCCCATATGGGCATCGGTTCGAGACCCAGCCGCTCCACTTCCGATCCAGCTCTCTGTTATGGCCTGGGAAAGCAGTGGAAGATGGCCCAGGTGTTTGGACCTCTTCACCTGCATGGGAGACCCCGATGAAGCTCCTAGCTCCTGGCTTCAGATTGGCGCAGCTCTGGCCCATGCAGACAACTGGGGAGGGATTCAGTGGATGGAAGAACTTTCTCTCTCTCTCTCTCTCTCTCTCTCTCTCTCTGCCTCTCCTCTCTCTCTGTAACTCTGACTTTCAAATAATAAATCTTTAAACAGTATATAAAGAGAAAAGTAGAAGAGAGAGTGCAAAGGTGAAAGCGAGTTTATTTGCAACAAAACTCCCTCTTTCAGAAGAGGGGCCCCTGGGCTGGGAACCTGTGGCCCAGCAGGGCTGGTCTCCTTGACATTGCCTCCTTCTCCTTGTCCCCTCTTCTGTGACCCCTGTGTGCAGCAGGGGTCCTATTGGGCTGGCTCCCCCGCCTTGTCCAAGAGGGATCGGGAGGGGTCCATAATGCCCCAGAGGAATGGAATTCCCAGAATTCACCCAAGGTCCTTCCACGCCTTCCAACCCTGCCCCAGGGTTCCTTCCCTCCAGCTCACCCCCACGTGGACCCAGTGGCTAGGGCTGGGCCAGGCCAAGGCCAGGAGCCAGGAGCTGTGTCCAGGTCTCATCCCTGTGAGTGGCAGGGGCACAAACACTTGGCACATCTTCTGCTACATTCAAGGCCATCAGCAGGCAGCTGGATGGAAGTGGAGCAGATGGGACTTCACCTGGCACCCACATGGGATGCTGGTGCCACTAAGCCACAGCAGCGGCCTCAGTCCTGTATGTATTAACTCACTCAACAGCCACAGAAATAAGCCCAGAGACAAGTGCAGAATGGGAGGAATGGTCACAGCGGCCCCATTGTATGTCGTCCCCCAAAGCTCCTGGGTCCAAGCCTCACTGCTGAGACACCTCAGTCCCGCTTTTCCCTCAGCCACTGGCAAGTTATGAGGCTGACACTGAGCAACCAGGTGCAGCGACCACGGACGTAAGGTCACGCCGAGATTCCCTTTACTTCTGCCACGTCTTTATAGCCAAGCACCCAGGCACAACTCCCTCCCAATCCCACTCTGCACACTCAGGTCCCTCTGTCCAGCTCTAAAGGCCTGGACTCCCAGACAGCTCGTCCTCGTCCAAAGCTCCCCCTGCTGGATCAGTCCTTTTCCTGCTCACTCTCAGACAGTGGACTCCTGTCCCGCTATGATGCGCCCACCTCCTAGTGCCAGGAGGAAGGATCTGATACACACATCAAACTAGACAGGGGCACAGAGGGGCACTGAGGGGCTCCATGCTATCCGTGGCCTGGTTGCTACAATCAGCACAGGCCATGGTGCTACATCAGACTTTCTTGGAGTGCTCCAACAACTGTAGAGTCGTACTTAGCTCAGTGGGGAGTTGGTGGAGCCTCCATCGGTGGGCAGCGCTCGGGGTGCCGTGGATCTCTGGAGGGCCAGACAAAGCTCCGGGGGCAACTTGTCCAACTGTGTGGTGTGGGGCAGCAGGTTCTCCTGCGCAGCCATGGAGAGGTCATTCCCAGGCAGCTGAGCTTGGGGAGCTGGGCAGAGCGGCTCAGGGCAGGCAGGAGGGCATCGAGCTGGGAGTCGGTGATCTCACAGTCCAGGAAGTCCAGGGTCCTGAGGGTGGCTGCCACGTTCTCCAGCAGCACTCGGAGGGGCTCGACACGGAGGCTGGTCAGCGGGACGCGGCTCAGGTGCAGGTGTTTCAGCTCATGGATGTCGGGCACTGGGACAAGTACACGAGATCCACTTCTGAGAGGACGCAGTTGGTTATGGACAGAGCCTCCAAGGGGGAGCTCAGGCACCAGAGGACAGATAAGTGTCAGCCATGGGATGGGTGGTCTTGGAGGATGAGGTCAGGGTGGGAGACAGCACTCTGATCCCGGCCCCAAAGCCCAAGACCCCTCTGACCTCCAAGCACACTAACACCCAGGATGCTGGTCCTGCAGGTCAGCCCCCTTTAGGCTGTGTGAGGGTCAAAGGTCCACTTCGTACACTCTCTGAAGCTCCTTTCCTAACCTGCTGAGCAGAGCACCACCTCTTTGGGGGAGGCCTGCCTAGTGGGCGACAGGAACAAAAGACAAACCCAGGCAGGATGGAGCGGCATCAACTGGGGTTACCGGCCGGAAGGGCTCACTCCCATCGCTGGTCACAGACCATCAGCCACACTTCACAGTCTTCTCTCCAGAATCATGATGTCCCACACGTTAACTGCCCCACTGGGGGGCGGGAACCAGCCACAGGCCCCGTCCTCTCACACAGGTGCTGAGTATTTTGAATCGCGTTTCTTGCGGTCCCTCCCTCAATGCCCTCTTCACTTGCCAGCGCCTCAGCCTGAATGTATTTCCTAGTGAAGACTTCACAAGCCCCCCCCCCCACCAGAGCAGACACTCCCCTCCCCAGCACAGCATCTCCTTCTGCATCCTCCACCCCCCCTTAGCCTGATGTTTCTGGGAGACCTCACTTTACCACTGAGCGCCGAACCAGATCTCCTGTTAGGTTCTGGTGTTTACGCCATTGTAACAGCACCAGCAACTGCAGGCAGGAGATACCCAAGGCGTTGCCTGTGGTCCTGGAAGTCTTAGTACAGTCAAGGCCCCGCTGAGTTTTTCACTGGCACTATCAGAGGCCCCTGGCTCCCTTCATGGCTTCCCTGATCCATCTCTTCGCGGGACGCTAGGGGCGCTCCTTGCCAGGCTGCCCGGGTCATCCTCACCTGGGAGAAACCTTCTGGGTAAGCAGCGCTTCAGTCCATCCCAGGCAGTCATTGATGTCGATAAGCAGGGGGTCTCCATCAGGGCCCCCCCCAGGGAGGCAGGCGAGGGGCAGGCCTGCACCAGGCCCTGACGATCTCAGTGTGTCTCCCAGCGAGGGCCAGGGACAGCAGCCCCTCAGCCTTCCGCAGGTCTGTTCCCCTCTGCTCTGCTCTGCTCTGCTCTGCCAACTCCAGGTCTGCACGGGGAACGGTGCTCACCTGCATCTGCAGGGAAACTCACCAGGAGAGAACAGCCGGGAGAGTCATCCTCAGGCGAGCCCAAGCTCCCCACGTTCTCCCGACTCGGAGCCCACTCGGGAGCCCGTCACTGCCCCTCTGCCAGCGGTGGGAGAGGAGTCCTTAGTCCTTGCCCATTCCCATCTCAGCTTGGTGACCCAAAGTCCTGTCTCTCCCACTTGGCCCCAGCACGAGCGTGGTAGCCACTGCCCCTCCATTTGCAATGACTGCTCCACAGACTCCGAGTCCCACACCCTGCATGCAAATCCCCAGTCTTGGAGAAAGATTTCTGATCCCCACACGAGGCCCTCGAACAAAGGGACTGGGGGTGCCACGTGTCCCAACAGAGTCTACATTCTCCTCTCCAACAAGTGACACGGCCAGGAAACTTTACGCAGATGCCCCCAAATTGGTGTCACTTGTTGTCTTCTCAAAATGTTAATGAGAATCCTGAAAAGCCGTACATTACTATCACAGAGCATTTGGAGAGTCGTGAGAACACCCGGGGATGTGGATTCCCACACACATCCCTTACACGTAGGCACATGCACCACTTCGGGCTACTAGGCTGTACCCACTTGGGTCCACCAGGGTAACTCTGTCCTTATTGACTTACAAAAAGGCAACAATACTATACCTTCAAAACTATCCTTGCCGGTGCTGTGGCACAGTGGTTAAAAGCCCAGCCTGAAGCGCCAGCATCCCATATGGGAAACGGTTCGTTAGTCCCAGCCGCTCCACTTCCAATCAGGAATTCTGCTATGTCCTGGGAAAGCAGTGGAAGATGACCCAAGTGCTTGGGCCCCTTCACTTGCATGGGTGACCCCAAAGAAGCACCTGGCTCCTGGCTTCAGATTGGCACAGCTGGGCCTATTGCAGCCATTTGGGGAGTGAACCAGCAGATGGAAGACCTCTCTTTGTCTCTACCTCTCTCTGTAACTGTTTTTTCAAATAAATTTAAAAGATCTTTTTAAAAAAGCTATCCTTTAGAAATGAGAGATAAAGACTTTTTATGATAAGCAAACACTGAATCAATTCATCACCATCAGACTGGCTGTACAACAAATGCCTAAGGGAGACCGCCATTGGAAGCGAAAGATAACTTCCACCTCAAAAACATGCAAGGATAAGGCTCAACAGCACAGCACAGAAGAGAAAAACTCAAAGTCTGGCACGGAAAATCAGCAAATCACAAACTAGAGATAAAGAACAGATATAGAAAATAACCAGAAGAATGAACAGGACGACAGGAATGTTTACTTATCATTGAGCCTCGAGGTGAGTGTTTGGCACTTGCCACGCCCACATCCCACACTGGAGTGCCCAGTTCGAGTCCTGGCTCCATTTCCCATTCAACTTCCTGCTGATGCATACCCTGGCAGGCCCGAGTACGTGGGCCCCCAGCCCACTGACATGAAAGACCCTCATTCAGTTCCAGCCCCAGTTTTGGGCCTGGGCCAGTCCCAGCTGTTGAGGACATTCGGGAAGTGAACCAGTGTTTGCAGGCCTCTCCCTATCTGTTTCTGTCTCTGCTTTTCAAATAAATACAAAATAAATTACAGATGATAATCTTGAATGTAAATGGATTAAAAGCCAAAATTAAAAGATTGCTCAGATTAAAATAGACTAAAGCTGTAATAGACAAAGTTCATTATATAGTGATACAGAGTTCAATTCAACAAGAAATAAGAATGATAAATATAAATGCCTAGTAGCAGTGCTGTGATGTCGCAGGTTACGCCTCTGCCTGTGATGCCGGCATCATGTGGGTGCCAGTTTGAGTCCCAGATCTTCCTCTTCCAATCCAGCTCTCTGCTCAAGGCCTGAGAAAGCAGTGGAAGATGGGCCCAGGTGCTTGGGCCCCTGCACCTGCGTCAAAGACCCAGAAGAAGCTCCTGGCTCCTGGCTTTGGACTGGCTCAGCCCTGGCCACTGTGGCCATTTAGGGAGTGAACCAGCGGATGGCAGACCTCTCTCTCTCTGTCTCTCTCTTTCTCCATCTGTAACTCTGCTTCTCAAATAAATAAACCTTTTATATGTGCATAAATGCCAGTGTTCCCAATTATATAAAGCAAACATGAAATCTAAAAGGATGGGCTCTAAAACAATAATGTGCTAGATTTTGATAACATCACTTTCATCACTGGACAGATCATCCAAGCCCCCTCCCGTAGAGTGTTTTCCACGTCTGTTCCAAAGGTTCTGTAAATCCTGTGGGGTACAACAAAAGCAGTACTAACAGGGAACTTCAGTGGTGCCTACGTCCAAACAGCAGAAAGACTTCAAATAAGCAAGCTAACAATGCAACTCAAGGGATTATAATAACAAAGCCAAATCAAACCCGGATTTAGTAGAAGAAATAACAAAGACCAGAGTGAAGCAGCAACCAATAAAGATCAATGAAACAGAGTCGTTTCCCCTCAAAAGGTGAACAAAATTGACAACCTGTCATGTTAGCTTGACCGAGAGACCCAAGAAGAAAATCAGAGAGGAAAAGGAGACATCATCACAGTGACACCAGAGATGGAGGCTCACCCGAAATGGCCGCGCTGTGTCACCACTGAGCCCGCCTGGCCACCCGCGTGGTCCCCACAGAGGTCCGCGTCTCACCAGCTCTGCACGCGGCTGCACGGGGCCAGCGAGGACCCGGCTGCGGCTCCAGGCTCCAGGCCTCTGGGTCCCTCCTTGGGCGCCTTGGAAGTTCTTCTCGGTGTTCCTAACCCCTCCTCCCCTTTCGGGGTCCGTGTGGCAGAGGCCTCTGTCTCTTAATCATTCGTGTTCTTTAACTAACATGAGTAAAGCTGTGGTAGGAACTTCCCCAGGTCAGAAAAAGAAAAAGGGAGGCACCTGTCCTGGGAACGAAATGGGTGGTCACCTGCTGGCCCATGACTGTTCCAGCTGCAGCCCCTACAGGGAACCAGGTCAGGTTCTGCTTGTTGGTACAGAGCAACGTGTTAACCCTTGCCAGTCCGAAGGCACCTCAGGATGCGTGTAAAACAGTTTGTATCTTCAAGAACTACCTTCGCATGCCAGTCCTGTGGCCGACCTGTAACATGAGAACATCCGATCACAGGCACGCAGGTGAGACAAGGGAGACAGGCTAAAACCACATTTAAGGGAAAATCCTTCTTTGTGCTGGGCTCAGGATTTTGGATAAGAAATTCCACCTGGGCCTTATGCTGGCATAATAAAAGACCACTTCCTGTTAAGAGGCCTTGGTGTCTTGTCGGTACACGAATCCTGCTACATCCAATTAGAACCTCCCCTTTCAGCTGCCTCCTCCAATCAGAAAATGAGAGTAGATTAGATTCCTGAATCTCCGCCCCATTAATCCTGATCGGATATTTGGCTTTCTCCAGATTGAGTGGTTCGGATATGAATGCATAACAGGGAAGAAATAGGATAAAAGGCAAGAACACGTTCATAGTTTCACTCCCCACCACTGATTGAGTTTTATGAATTAGGGACCTTCGTGGTTCTGTGTGTGAGACAGGAAGGGGTTAATTGGCTCCTGACACTAGAAAACAATAAAATGGGGCCTGGTCTTGTGGCACAATGGGTCACACCTCCACCTGGGTGCCAGCATCCCATAGGTTCACAGGTTCCAGCCCCAGCTGCTCTGCTTCTGATCCGATTCCCTCCTAATGCAGCAGCAGCTGATGGCCCAAGTGCTTGGGCCCCTGCCACCCACTTGGGAGATCTGGATAGAATTCCCGGCTCCTGGCTTTGGGTTGGCCCAGCCTGGGCTGTTGCAGACATTTGGGGAGTGACAGCGGCTGGCGCGCCCTCTTGTGATCCCTCTCTGTAATAAGTCTAAAAACCTGGTTGGGAGGGAATCTCTCATTAGATCAAAATTATCAAAATGCTCTGTAGTTAAAAACAGCTTTAAGAAGACAATTGTGCCATCCTCTAAGAAAACAACGGAGCTCTCTCCATGGTCCCTTGAGTTTTACCTTAACCTCACACAGCAGGGGAAACAGCTCCTACCTTCCACTGAGGGTGTGGCTGATCATCCTGTCTTAGCTCAAGGCTTCTTTGCTGGAAATCCGATCAGAATTACAAGAAGGTGGGGAGAAGGCTGTGTATGGGGGATGGGTGTTCTTAAAGGGACCCTGTGTTTGACCCAAGACAACTGAAAAGATGTTGGTTGTTTTTTTTTTTTTTTTTTGGGGGGGGGGGGTGGGGGGACTGGGGCCAAGGTGTTGAGGATTGAAGGACTTCAGTCTGGATGGCATTTAGGCATTAAAAAGGGAGATAAAGGAGCTGGTGCTGTGGTCTAGCAGGTAAATCTGCTGCCTGCAGTGCCGGCATCCCATATGGGCACCGGTTCAAGTCCTGGCTGCTCCACTTCTGATCCAGCTCCCTGCTATGGGCTGGGAAAGCAGTGGAAGATGGCCCAAGTGCTGGGGCCCCTGCACCCTCACGGGAGACCCAGAAGTTGTTCCTGGCTTCGGATCAACTCAGCTCTGGCTGTTGTGGCCATTTGGAGAGTAAACCAGTGAAAGGAAGACTCTTCTCTGTAACTCCGCCTCTCAAGTAAATAAAAACAAATAAACAAAACAAAAATCTAGGTTTTGAGGACAAGATCTAGGTCTCAGCAAGAAGGAGCCAGAAAGGGCTCCATTAAGACTGTCCCATCCTCTCTGCACTGATCTATAACCACGACCTTTGTTGCTAGGAGATAATCTGTTAAAGACATTCTCCCAGCCCTCCACCACACTGCTAGGAGCTTCTCTCCTTAAATACTCACTTCTACTCTCGCTGTCGCGTCTGGTCTCGTAACTCGTCGCCGATGCCAGGACGCGACCTCAAACTCATCTTGGAGTTTTCTCCCAACAATCTCAGCAATGTGGCTGGGAAGATTAAACCAAGAGTGTGAGCAGGGGCCGAGGTCAGAGAGTTAGAATTCACAGTCGGATGCGGGGAGTCAGATTCTCCCAAGGCCGGAGCCCCCGAGGTGGAAGCCGCGGGCGTTTGCGGAAGGGTGCTGGAGAGAAACAGACGCAGAGCAGTGCAGGGGTCCCGGCGTGACGGACACCTCTGCTTTAGAGTCAGGGCTCTTCCCACGGGAGCACGTTCCCCGGGCACCAACCAGCCCAGCTGTTTTCAGGGTCCTGTAGCATAACCATAATCCCGTTGCCCATATTTTTAAAAAGTATTTATTTATTTGAAAGGCATAGTGAGAGAGAGAGAGAAACAGAAAGTAATCTTCCATCTACTGGTTAACTCCCCACATGGCTGCAATGGCCAGGGCTGGAGCCTGGAACTCCATCCAGGTCTCCATTGGGGGTGGCAGGGGCCCAAGCACTTGGGCCATCATCCACTGCCCTCCCGGGCCACAGCGGAGAGCTGGACTGGAAGAGGAGCAACTGGGACTAGAACCCGGGGCCCATATGGGATTCCAGCGCCGCAGGCGGAGGATTAACCTAGTGAGCCACGGCGCCGGCTCCTCATCACGTTTCTAAGTTCCCTCTAAGTGCCCTCCACAAAAGCTGGGTTAAGCCAGAAGTGCTCAAGTCTGGGGCAGCCGCTCCGTGAACCTGACGCTGCAGAGTGTGGTTAGCAGCGTCTCTGTTTACCAAACACCCCCTGGGCAAAGCAATCGTACTTCCCCTCCAAGATCTCAGGTCCCCTTCACAGAACACCTGAAGTTCATTGCCGTTCTCTTCATTTTCAGGCTGCTGAAGCTTAGGCTCGCTCAGGGAGAGGAAACGGTCCACATTCACCCCACAGATGATTGTGGGACACCCCGCTCGGATGAGGGGCTCGGAGGATCCCCCACGTGGCTTAAGAACCTGAATGTCAGAAAGACCTGGCTGGCAGACTTCCCTTGAAGGAGGGCAAAATTGCAGAATTGTGCAAGTCCAAGCTTGGGACTTTTCTACAGGATCCAAGCTTCTCTTAAGAGTCCAAGATCTCCTTGGAATGTTCTAGAAACATGAAGTATAAAGCCCAACACTCGTTTCCCCCATGATGCAATGGGACATTGCTTCTTGTACTTCCACAGAGAGCCTGTTTGCCCAGGGGACACCCTGGGTCATCCGCAGAAGCCACACCAACCAGGATCTTCGCAGGACACCTTTCTTCCGGCCAGTTCACGGGGCCCAGACGCCTGGTGCATGGTCAAGGAAGCTGGCTGGGGTGGGGTGTGTGCGAGTTGCCATCGCGTCCTCATCACCTGCTCTCTCCTCATCGTCCTTATCTTTGGCCGGACCACAGCAGCCTCATCCACGGGGCATCCCGACTGCCTTCTCCAGGCCCAGAATCCCACTGGGACCCCAAAGCCTCGCCCCACCCCACCCCCGGCCCTGCTAGGGGTCTCCACGTTCTTCTGTGCTTCCGGTTTTCTGGCCCTCCCTGAGCTGACCGGGCAGCCCTGTCTGTCTGCACCCCGGGAACGTGTGTTCTCCCCTGGAATACGGAGAGTGCGTGGCCCCAATGCTGGGAGAACCTTCCAGAGTCAGCAGGGACCAAGGGATCCTCCCCTCCCCCTCAGCTATTTAGGTGTCAACAATGATGGAGGGCGACCCCTCCCGGGCACAGGAGGAAGCTTGAGGCTCCCGGGGGCAATGAGGCGCCACGCCCAGGCCAGGCGATCAGCTCTCAACCTTGGGCTGGGGGAGTTCCACCCAGCTCTCCCTACCTTGACGGGTTTTGCCCTGGGCGCTTTGGGAGGGTCTTTGTGCCATCCCCGCTTGCCTCCCGTGCTGAGCCCGGTCTGGTTCTGTGCCCTAAACAAGAGCCCTGGAGTCCTGGGTAGGGGCCTGTGGGTGTCTGGGGACTCCGCCCTGGCCTGCAGGTGCTCAGGCTGCACCCAAGCCCCATTGCAGGGGCATGGAGTCAGGCCAGTGGAGAGTCCCGGGTGGGGGAGGGGAGGGCGGAGAGCACCCTGTTTGGAGATAGACGAGGGACAGGTCCCTGGAGGCACCCAAGGCCAGGGAGAGGAACGCTCTTTGGGAATTTTGCAATTCATCCCCGACGTTCATCACCTCCTTGCTGGACAGTGGGGACTCTGCTCTTCAGGAGGGAGTGAGGGTCTGGCGTGTTGGTTCTGATCCAAGTGACCGCACATTCCCCACTGCAAGACATCGGAGGGTCACGGTGGGGGGAGTAAAACCAGGGCCCCAGACTGTCTGGCACTTTCCAGGGAACAGAAGGGGAACACAGGCGGGCTTGGTGTTGTGACGCGGTAGGTCAAGCCGCCGCCTGCGACACCAGCATGCCACAACAGGGCACCCATTCAACTCCCGGCCGCTCCTCTTCCCATCCAGCTCCCTGCTAATGCACCTGGGAAGCCACAGAAGATGGCCTGAGTGCAGGGGCCCTGCCACCCATGTGGGAGACCAGGATGGAGCTCCTGGCTCCTGGCTTCAGCCTGGCCCGGACCTGGCTGTGTGGCCATCTGGGGAGTGAACCAGCAGGTGGAAGACCTCTCTCTCTCCCTCTCTCTCTCCCTCTCTCTCTCCCTCTCTCTCTCCCTCTCTCTTTCCCTCTCCCTCTCCTTCCTTCTCTAACTCACTCTGCCTTTCAAGTAAATCGTTTTAAAAGGGAGCACAAGGATTCATTGTTGGAAAAAATCCTCTAATGCCCAGTGCCCTGCAGGGGGAGACTCTGGACACGCCCACAGGGAAGATTCTGGTACATTTGACACACACACCCCCATACCAGGACCCGGCACCCAACATCTCCCTCTTCTCCTCTCCCTGGTCCACGGGAAAACATTAGACCAATGCCTACTGTGCGCCAGCAGCCCTTGTGGGTGACGGAGGAGCACCCCCGGTGCATGTGTCCCAGAGCGGCCCCCGGATTATCTCCTGGGTGCAGGCCTCACAGCTCACTGAGGGCACGCACCAAAAGCAAGTCAGCTGGAAAACAAACTCGACAGAGGTCGATCTGACTTTGCACAGTAAGGGCGGGCAGTGAGAACAGCCGTGCGGGTGGAAGCCGCACCCAGAACTTAATAACCCGTCAGGAAAGCCGCAATTACCCTGGGACCTGTGTTTCTGGTCGAAATGTTAAGAACCACTTTAGTGCCATTTATAAATGTATAGGGAAATGAAAAACAAATTAAATAGGATTTACCCGTGCACTGTCATTTAAAACGTGGAGGACCCAAGCACTTCGTTTCGTGAACAGCAATGACCTTCCTCCACGACAAGTGCCCAAGGGCACAGGCGACTTCACCATGGCCCACTGCTTTCTCAGTGGGGATCAGAGCCTAGCTGTGATTTTTTAAAGATTGATTGATTGATTTAAGGCAGAGTTGGGTGGGGGCAAAAAGAGAGAGAGAGAGAGAGAGAGAGAGAGCAAGCGAGCTTCCACTGGCTCATTCATTCCCCAAATGGCCGCAATGGCCAGAGCTGGAAGCCAGGAGCCAGGAGCTTCATCTGCATCTCCTCGTGGGTGCAGGGGCCCAGGGGCTTGGGCCATCTTCTGTTGCTTTCCCAGGCACATTAGCAGGGAGCTGGATCAGAAGTGGAGCACTGGGACCAGAACCGGCACCCATATGGGATGCCCGCCCTGCAGGTGGCAACGCCGCAGCCCTGGCCCCAGCACCTAACTTGACCCTGTGTGCTTCCGCATCGTGAAGTCTCCAAGGTGCAGTAATACGAAGATTCTTGCTGGTGTCACTGTCACCAGGGGCTCCTCAGCCTTTGCCTCATGGCCCCCCCCTCCCCCGCCCCAACCACAGCTCTGCCACATGGCAACCTGGTCAGAAGGGCCAACGCTGGGCCCGGGGCAGGCCCTGCGCCTGGCTGACCGTACGTGGCTTCCATCCACACGAGGGGCCTCCCCTCGCTCTCCCCTTGCCCGGCAGCTCCTTCGGAAGGCGGGAGGATGCAGGGGGCCGGTGCTGGGGTGCAGCGGGTTAAGCGCTGCTCGCGATGCCGCGTCTCATGCGGGAGCTCGGCTTCCAGTCCTGGCTTCTGTGCCTCTGCTGCAGCTCCCCGCGGATGTGCCCCCGGGAAGGCAGCGCATCATAGCTCCAGTGCTCAGGAGACCCAGACACAATTCCTGGCTCCCGGCTTCAGTGTGGCCCAGCCCTGGCTATGGGGGCATTCAGGGAGTGAGCCAGCAGGTGGAAGATCTCGCTGTCTCTCTCACTCTTTCTGTCCCTTTACCTTTCAAATAAGTAAATATTAAAAGAAAGAAAAGAGATGGGGCTGGCGCTGTGGCTCACTTGGTTAATCCTCCGCCTGCGGCACCAGCATCCCATATGGGCGCCTGGTTCTAGTCCCGGTTGCTCCTCTTCCAGTCCAGCTCTCTGCTGTGGCCCGGGAGTGCAGTGGAGGATGACCCAAGTGCTTGGGCCCTGCACCCCATGGGAGACCGGGAGAAGCACCTGGCTCCTGGCTTCGGATCAGCACAGCGCCAGCCGTGGCAGCCATTTGGGGAGTGAATCAATGAAAGGAAGACCTTTCTCCCTGTCTCTTTCTCTCTCTCTCACTGTCTATAACTCTACCTGGCCAATATATAAATAAATAAACTCAGTTTCTGACTTTGAGAACCAAATGAAAGTGGAAGCTCAGAATCACCTCTGTGATTGAATGTTCACTCCTTGGCATCAGAGAAAGATGTATCTCGGCAAGAAAGGAAGGAAGGAAGGAAGGAAGGAAGGAAGGAAGGAAGGAAGGAAGGAAGGAAGGAAGGAGGGAAGGGAAGGGAAGGGAAGGGAAGGGAAGGGAAGGGAAGGGAAGGGAAGGGAAGGGAAGGGAAGGGAAGGGAAGGGAAGGGAAGGGAAGGGAAGGGAAGGGAAGGGAAAGGAAGGGAAGAGAAAAAGGGCTCAGCAAGCTCACTGGCCATGCAGGAGGAAAAGTCCCCACGGGCGCAGTGCCCGTCCCACTGCTCGTCTACCGCAGCTGCTTTCTCTCTCTTCTGGGATGAAACCCTGGGGCTCTCCAGTGAGGCGGACCAAGGGGTCCCAGAGGAATTTGTCCCTCTTGGGCAGGGGGGGTGGTTTCCAGGGTATGGGGGTGCAGCCAGGACCCCCACCTGTGCTTTTGGTGGCTCCTCTCCCTCCCCCTCTGGTGGGGTGCAGGGATGGACTAGTGTCCTCGCTCACCCCCATCTCCCTCTACAGAAAGGGTGCACCCGCTGAGTTCACTGTGGTGCCCTGCGTGGGAAGAGATCCCAGAGCCCCCCCACCTGGGGTCCCCAAGGGAAAGCTTCTTCCCCCAGGCACGGGTCCCCCACAACACCAGGATGGGGGGCGCACGTGTGGTGGCACCAGGGACGTCTCTGACCAGCTGGCCAGGAACTTTGGCAGCTGGGGCGGGGGGGGGGCACAGAGGTGAGGACACAGGGGTCTGCGCTCCCTGGAGGCAGGGAAGAAAACGCCGGGGGGTGGGGGGCGGCTCCCGGGCTCCTTTCCATCCTGAAGTCACAGGGGGGTTCTGTCTTCTCCCTGTCCTGGGAGTGGGGGGGACCAGCTAAGGCCCTGTGGGCAGTGGAAAGGATGTAGGGTCACCTTTTAACATCATCTCCAAAGAGGTAGGCTCCCACGTGGGTGGCAGGGGCCCAGCTACCCCAGCCACAGTTGCATTAAGGGAGCTGGAACTGGGAGTCAGAGTGCAGGGAGCCAAGCCTGCCACTCTAACATGGAACACCGGCTCTTTTTTTTTCTTTCTTTCTTTTTTTTTTTTTTTTGACAGGCAGAGTTAGACAGTGAGAGAGAGAGACAGAGAGAAAGGTCTTCCTTCCGTTGGTTCACCCCCCAAATTGCCGCCACAGACGGCGTGCTGCGCCGATCCGAAGCCAGGAGCCTCCTCCCGCTCTCCTATGCGAGTGCAGGGCCCAAGCACTTAGGCCATCCTCCACTGCACTCCTGGGGGAGTAACTGGGACAGAATCTAGCAACCCAACCGGGACTAGAACCTGGGGTACCGGCACCGCAGGCGGAGGATTAGCCTAGTGAGCCGCGGCGCCGGCTGGAACATGGGCTCTCAACCAGCGTCTTAACCGCTCGGCAATCGTGCCCCCCTGGGAGCCTCTGCAGAGCCGTCAGGTGCACGTGGGAGATTCTAGCCAGGCTCCCGCAAGGTCGCTGTAAACTTGATGCTCCAGACATGGAGGCCCAGGAGACACAGAGGGTGGCTGAGTGGAGGGGCCAGCCTGCTGGCGTAGTGGGTAAAGCCTCCGCCTGCGATGGCAGCACCGCTTATGCTGCTCCACTTCCCATCCAGCTCTCTGCTGTGCCCTGGGAAAGCAGCGGAAGATGGCCCAAGTCCTTGGATCCCTGCACTGCATGGGAGACCCAGATGGAGCTCCAGGCTCCGGCTTTGGCCTGGTCCAGCCCCAGCCATCTGGGGAGTGAACCAGCAGATGCAAGATCTCTCTCTCTCCTTCTCTCTCTCTCTGTATCGCTGACTTTCAAATAAATAAATTGTTAAAAACAAATAAAACCAGAAAGTGGCTGAATGAATTCGGACCAAAGCCAGGCTGCTCAGTCTCCCAGGCCAGTCTCCCTCTGGCCAGTCTTCCTGACCTCACGTGACCTCTCAGCCCTGAGCCTGCTTCAGGGTGGACTGGACTGCTGGTCCACAGCCCCGGCAAGGCTGCCGCCTGCAGTGGGCAGTCGCTTACCCTGGTCTCAGGCTCCTGCAGGCTCTGGGGTTCAGGGACAGCAGGTGTGAGGGAGGGTGGCTGGGTGCTCACTGGTGCAGCTCCGCGGCCCCCAGCAGACCCAGACTCCAGCACCCAGTTCAGAAGAGGATGCTCCCAGACACCTGCCTGCCCCGCCAGGACTCTGTGCGCTCTGCTGGGTGCCCAGCCTCAGAGGCCAAGGGCAAAGGGCAGCCTGAGTGGCCCAAGGACCCAGAAGCCAACAGGCACAAAGCCTCTCTCCACGGGGTGTGCGTTGGGGCACAAGGTTAAGCTATTGCTTGCAGTTCCCACACCCAGTATGGGAGTGCCTGGTTCGAGTCCTGACTATGCTCTCTGCTAATGCACCTGGGAAAGCAGTACAGGTTGGCCCAGGTCCTTGGGCCCCTGCACCCATGTAGGAGACCCAGAGGAAGCTCCTGACTTCTGGCTTTGGATCAGCTCAGCTCCAGCCATTGTAGCCATTTGGGGAGTGAACCAGTGAATGGAAGACCTCTCTCTCTCTCTCTCTCTCTCTCTCTCTCTGCCTCTCTGTAACTCTGCCTTTCAAACAAATAAACAAATCTTAAAAAAAAAAAAAAGGTAGGTTTATTTTGGTGCAAAAATTTTGAAATCCATGCATACGAGGGATCTTCAAAAAGTTCGTGGAAAGCAGCTGTTATGAAATTGGATGATTTCACTCAAGAGTACCTCAAAATGTTTTGAAAATGGAATAATTACAAGGCAATATAGGGGGCAGCGTTGTGGCACAGTGGGTTAAGCCGCCGCCTAAGACACCAGCAGCCCATGAGGGTGCCGGTTCAAGTCCCGGCTGCTCCACTTCCAATTCCCCTCCCTGCTAATGCGCCTGGGAAAGCAGCGGAGGATGGACCAAGTGCTTGAGGTCCCTGCATCCATGTGGGAGACCTGGATGGAGTTCCTGGCTCCTGGGTTCAGCCTGGCCCAGCCCCGGCCGATGCAGTCATTTGAGGAGTGAGCCACTGGTTGGAACTCTCTCTCTCTCCCCGCCCCCCACTCCCTCTGTCTCTCTCTCTCTTTCTGTAACTGATTTCAGGTAAAATAATTAAAAAAAACATAATGCAAATTTTTTATGAATTTTTTTCTTATTTGATAGAATAATAAAGAGAAGGCAAGACAAAGAGACAGATCTTCCATTCACTGGTTCTCTCCGCAAAGGCCGGCAACAGCCAGGGCTGGACCAGGCCAAAACCAGGACCCAGGAGCTCCATCCGGGACCCCCAGCTGAGCGGCACGGGCCCAGTACTTGGCCTCATCTCTCTCCTGGGTGCGCCGGCAGGAAGCTGCGTGAGAAGCAGAGAAGCTCGGTCTCCAGCCAGCGATGCAGGCGTTGCAAGCATCAGCTCACCCGCCCCGCCCCATAGCTGACCTCTCTGAAGGTTCTGAAGCTGCTGGTAGCTTTCCTGTGGCATCCACTGGGGTTGACAAGGCGCCCCGCAGATGAGCCGCATCCCGGGGGCTCGGGTCCCTGTGTGCACAGACCCAAGTCACCTGCAGGCTGCTCAGGATCCCTAAGACGGCGTGTAGCAGACAAGGAAAACCGGCCGGCACGTGTTCAGCAGGAAGACTGAGGATTCTGAACCTCTGGGTGCAGAGGGCGTGGGAGGGACGGGCAGCTGTCCGGGAGCAGCCTGGTGTGCACAGGAGTCCCCGCCATCTGCGGTTCCCCTATCCAAGGGGCATCCGGGATGGACCTCCTGCAGGGACGGGGGACCACCGCTACAGAGCCCACCACAAACAAGTCCCAGGGGCCTCAAGTGGGGAGGGGGGCAGACAGCACCCCTGGTTCTCCTGTGCACACTCAGGCAAGCCCAGGGCACCCCAGGCCTTGAGGCCCCAGGTGAAGTGGACGCTGGGGCCGCTGGACTGTCCCCGCGGCTCCTGTGAGAATCAGGGCGTGTCTCCCCACCCCCGGCCACCTCACCTCTCCCGCGGCCCCACGCTGGAGGCTGGAGGAGAAGTCCCTGCAGGAAGCGGGGAGCTCAGCATGCGGCTTCTCAGTGCTGTCAGTGATAAACACGAGGACCAGCCAGTGTCCTCACCGGGCTGGCGCTCGCGCACCTGTCTGATGAGAGCCCCAGAGTCAGGGCCGGCGCCGCCCCAGGCCAGCTGCCCCCGAGTTTGGCTCCACCCGGCCGGATGCCATTCGACTTCCCGCTCTCAGAGCGCGGACGCTTGTAGGCCCGCCTTAATCTTCAAATCTCGCAAGGCCCTCGCCTCCCCAGCGCGAAGGCCCTGTCCTTTCTCTGCCATGGCCCACCAGGCCCCACACCTTGTCCGGTTCCTTGGGGTGATCTTCCGCCCCAGGCCACCAGGGGGCACTGCGGGCCCAGAGGTCACACCGGGGCAGTTTTTCCCAGAAGGCCCTGAGTGGGCAGCCCCTTGCACAGGGAGGAGGTGGGCGATGAGGCCGGAGAGGAGCGGCCAGGAGAAGGACCGTGCTGAGGGACCGCAGGCCGAGGCAGGACCCGACGTCTGTCTTCCAGTTCCCCGGGGCCAGCTGTGAGGACGACCTAGCTCTGCAAGGGCCATCGGGAGGAAGCAGTGTGTGCTGCTCCCATTGGGACGTCCTGGCTGGCGCTGCGGTGGCCATGCACAGCTTGGGGGACATCCTGGAGGTGGCCCAGCCTATGTGGCCTGAGGCTGGGGCTTGGCCCCAGGCAGAGAAGTAAACTCTGCTCCCTGGTGGAGAAGAGTCCGTCAGATGGAAGACCCCAGTAGGAGCTGGGGCTCTGGGGACCTGGGTTCTCAGAACCCTCGGGCAGCCAACCCTGCCCGCACCAGGGCCTGCGGGAGCTCTGGTCGAGAGAAAGCAAACCAAACAGGAAAGCCAGATTCGGGGACAACAGAGCAGTCCCATTTCTCAGATGGAGAAACTGAGGTCCAAGGGGCGCAAAGGGACACCCTAGCGAGTGCAGGTCCGGCTTGCCTCCCAGTTCACGCGTGAACTCTCCGAGCATCGGTGCCCCCGAGTTCACCATCAGCCCCCCACAGTTCTCAAGGACAGACTCTCCAGAGGGAAATCCGGTTTTGAGTTCTTTTCACATCTGCTTTGCAGCTGCTGCCTGGTTCAAGAATCTCTGAACGTGAGTCGGCCTCACGTCAGCCACCAGGGGGCAGGCTGGTGCCATCTGGCTGGCCTTGAAAGAATTGTGTGGTGCAGGACTCTGCTGCCCCCGTGTGGCCTCGCAGAGAAAATGCTGGTCCTTGGGTGGATCTGCCTGGTGTCTGGGGTGGGTGTGTTGGGGATGGGGGGAGGCTGCCTGTGACCTCAGCTGCTTCCTTAATCATGCCTGTCGTCTTCAGATGTCAGGCAGTAGGGCCAGCGCTGTGGCATAGTGGGTTAAGCCGCCGTCTGCAGTGCCGGCATCCCATACGGGTGCTGGTTCGAGTCCCGGCTGCTTTTCTTCCGATCCAGCTCTCTGCTATGGCCTGGGAAAGCAGTGGAAGATGGCCCAAGGGCTTGGGCCCCTGCACCCACGTGGGAGGCCCGTATGAAGCTCCTGGCTCCTGGCTTTGGCCTGGTCCAGCCCCGGCCATTGTGGCCATCTGGGGAGTGAACCAGTGATAAAGGATACCTGTGTGTGTGTGTGTGTACGTGTGTGTGTGTCTCCCTCTCTCTCTGTAACTCTTTCAAATATGTAAATATTTTTTAAAAAAAATTAAAATAAACGCCAAGCAGTAGCCTTGGGGGTGGACATGTTGCCCGGTGGATGAGAAGCTGGTTAGCACACCGGTGCCCTGCACCAGAGTCTGGATTCAATCCTCATCCTGCCTCCCGACTCCAGCTTCCGGCTGGTGCGCGCCTGCAGGCAGTGATGGTGGCTCAAGCGGTTGGGTTCCTGCCGCCCCCTGGGAGACCTGGACCGAGTTCCTGGCTCCTGGCTTCAGCTGAGCCCAGCCCAGGGTCCATGTGGGCCTTTGGGGAATGAGCCAGGGATGGGAGTTCTCTCTCCCTGTCTCTCAAGCAATCAATAACCTTAACAAACCAGTGATAGCATTGGCCATGTATGGCACATGCATCCCGCACCAGGCTTTGGGCTCAATAATTTTATGTGAGTGAGAAGTTATGATTGCACCCATTTGACAGAGGAAAAGACTAAGTCAGAAAGGGCAGTAACTTCGCCCAGGGCCACACTTCCTGTAAATGGTGGGACTGGAATTATCAAATGTCTGTTTGCCACTGCTTTAAAGAAATGACTTTATTTATTTTAGTGGCCGCGTGACAGAAGGAGAGGGAAACCTGGAGACAAAGAGACTGTCCACTCACTGGTTCACTCCCCCAGATGGCCACGACAGCCAGGGCTGGGCCAGGTCAAAGCCAGCAGCCCAGCACTCCATTCAGGTCTCCCACCTGGGTGCAGGGGCCCACGAACTTGGTTCGTCTTCCACTGCTTTCCCAGGCACATCAGCAGAGAGCTGGATCGGAAGTGGAGCAGCCGGGACTTGAACCGGTGCCCATATGGGATGCCGGCACTGCAGATGGTGGCTTTACCCGCTGCACCACAGTGCCGGCCCTTGCCAGCTGCCCTTGTTCCCTGGCCACACACTGCTCGTCCTAAGGCCTTGGATTCAAATCCTGGAACCATAAGCGCCTGCTGAAGCCAGAGAAAGCCTTCGAAGACATCAGGTGTAACATTCACTGGGATGTTCCTCACCTCAGCCTTTGTGAATCCGAAGAAATTGTACAAATCCAAGTCAGCCAGCAGGTGGCGTGGTTCCCGCAGTGTGCCCCCGGCCCGGCACCACCAGCGTGTCCCTGGCCCTGCCTCAGCTACATCGGGTCTCCACGTCACCCCTGCCCCCAAGGGCAGCTCCCGCGGCACCCCCTTTGCTGCACCTCCCCCAAATCTCCCTCCCATCCTCACAGGCCCCCCAGAGCTCCAGGCCCCTAGGTCTATCCTGCAAGGCCCCTCCCTGGGCCCCATCAATGTCTGCTCTGCCTCCTGCTGGGCTGTGGGGGTGCATGCGTGGGGGCTGGGGGTGTGGGGGAGACCGGCTTGGCTCCGCCCACAGCGTCCTTCCAGGCCCTGGTGCCTCTGCCTTCGTTCACTCATTTACTGATTTACAGCATGCATCGAGCACCTGGTGTGTGCCAGGCTCCTACTATCATCAGGAGGGAAGACGGCCCTCAGCCAGACAGAGGGAGGAGCCCGGAGCCGGCAGGTGCGCTGCCGAACACCTGGCTGCCCGCCTTTGAGTCACATGATTCGCCGGCAACACCGCCTCACACGCACGCCCATGACCGAGGGCGGGGCGCTCCTGCTGGCATTTTGGGGAGGAGCAGCTTTGCACAGGGAAGGGCTAAGCACGCCGTTGGAGGACCACGCTGCCTGGGTTCGAATTGCAGCTCTGGGCCTCCGTAGCTCCGCGGCCTGGGGCCAGTCTGGTTCCTCCTCTGTGAAGCAGGAAGGAAGGATCCTCCCCCAGGGGCACCGGCCTGGAATCACGGAGCCCAGATGCAGGCCCTTAGCGCACGCTCAGTGCCCAGCTTGCACCCGCTTCTAAACCTGATGTTTTTTCTTTTCTCTCTGCTAGGGGAGCGGGGTGCAGTCATTTGCTAAAATGTGATAACCATGCTAGAAATGTAAGGAACGGGTTTCTAGGAGAACCGATCTATCCAGTACTTTAATATTTGTTTTGGGTGGCAGAGCCACAGAGCTGCGTGGATGCCCCTGGGACAGACGGGCTCGGTTCCCAGGTGCACAGAGGGGCTTTCGCCTGTGAGGCAGCTACAAGGAACCCAGGTCACTTTGCTCGGAGTCCAGAGCGGGAGACTGAGCTCCGGGAAGAGTGAGGGGGACTCCTGGGGCCACGGACGGGCTGGGGCCGGGACACGGAGGTCCACCTCGGAGCAGGGGTCTATGGGGCTGGAACAAGGCTAGGACACGGGGGCCGGTGCTATGGCACAGTGGGTTAAGCCATCACTTGTGACATCATCACTGCTTTGGGGCACTGGTTCAAGTCCCGGCTGCTCCACTTCTGATCTGGCTCCCTGCTAATGCTCCTGCTAATGCAGTGGAAAATGGCCCCAGTATATGGGCCCCTGCCACCCACATGGGAGACTTGGGTGGAGTTCTTGGCTCCTGGCTTCAGCCTGGCCCAGCTCTGCCGTTGGGACCATTTGGGGAGTGAGCCAGTGGATGATAGATCTCTCCCATCTCTGTCTCTGTGTCACTTTGCCTTTCGAATAAATGAAATAAATCTTAAAAAAAAAAAAAGTAGGACTCAGTGAGTGGGGTAGAGCGAGGGTCCCGCTCAGCCAGTGCCCCCAAGGAGCCAGTATACAGCACCAGCTGTATACCAGGCACCGTGCAAACAGCTGGGGTGGGGGCATACGACAACAGAGGCCATGGGAGAGACTGGGCTGTAACTGCTAAATCCTGAAAGTCAGAGAGTATGGATTAGGGCTGGGTCGTTCTCAGCCCAAGTCTGACCCGCACGTGGGTGGGCGAGAACAGCACCCGTTCCTCTGTCAGAAGAGCCACCCCCATTCCCCACCCACCCACCGGAAGTGCCCGCCACCACCCCCTTAAAACACCTGACAGCTCAGAGGTGGGGTGAAGGGCGACCCTCTAGGAGGGCTCAGGGTGTGTCTTCCCCACCTGGCACCTGCAGTGGCCGCCGCCCCCCTCCCAACCACACGTGCCCCAGACCCCGAGGAGTTTCCAAGATGGGCCTCCAAGGCGGATCCATGTCTCCCACTGGGCACAGGCAGGAGCCACAGGACCCCTGTGGGCCTCAGTTTCCCCTCCTGCGGAATGAGGGGGTGGGACTTAAGGACCTGTCCGTCTTCTGCACCATGTGGCCCTGCAGTAGAGTCAAGAGCTTTAATTGCAGGGTGGAAAAGGAAGCCCGGGTCTCAGGGCGCAGCCTGGGGGCTGAGCCAGGTCTGCAGCCGTCGGCCATCTGCAGGTCCCCGCTAGGCCCTGGCTGGGCCGCTGGCGGGGCGACACTTCTCAGAAGTGCGGGATGGGGTGCAGGTGTGGAGGGGGGACAGGGATGGCGTGCTCCCGCCTGGACATGGGGCACAGCGGCGGCCTGGGGTAGGACGAGGTGTAAACGCTCTCTCTCGGGCCGGCCTTGGACGCCAGCCAGCTCTGCCTCAGCCGCTCATAGAGGCCGTAGTTGGTGGGAGGTGCTGCAAGAGAAGGGGGGTCTGTGTGAGCAGGGCTTCGGTGAGTCCTGCCCCCGCTGGCCGCGCAGATGGCGCCAGGGGCCCTGGTTTGCCAAGGCTGCTGTGGGAGGGACCGCGGAAGGCAGGGCACCAGCATGAAGCCACGGCTTTGCAGGAGAGTGTCACAACCCAGTGCGAGAGTGCTCAGGACAGAGACCCTGGGGACGTGAGTCCCGCCGCATGGGGGTAGCCCTGCGGGCCCTGGGTAAACGTCCCACCCTAGCAGAGAGGGGGCAGTGTGGGCTGTGCCAGGGACACCAAGAAACCCAGGCAGGGGCAGGCGTTTGTTGGCACAATAGTTACGTCACCACATGGGACACCTGTATCCCTTGCTAGAGTGGCTGGTTGAGTCCTGGCTACTCCACTCCCGATCCAGCTTCCTGCTAATGCACACCCTGGCCGGAAGATGATGGCTCAAGTACTTGGGTCCCTGCCACCTGCATGGGAGACCCAGGCCAAATTCCAGGCTCCTGGCTTTGTCCTGGCCCAGCCCCAGACGTTCGGTCATTTGGGGAATGAACCAACAGATGGACGAGTCCCCCACCCCCCCACCCCGCCTTTCAAATACAAATGAAAATAAGTAAATACGAAAATTAAAATGAGGAGGAGGCAGCTGCCTTGTGCGGCAGTGGCTTAAGCCACCACTTGTGACGTCAGCATCCCATATCAGAGTCCCGGCTGCTCCACTCCCAATCCACTCCCTGCTAGTGCTCCTGGGAAAGCAGCGCGAGGTGGCCCCAGTGCTTGGGCCCCTGCACCCACGTAGGAGACCCAGATGGAGTTCCACGCTCCTGACTGCAGCCTGGCCCTGTCCCAGCTATCGCAAGTTCTTTCTCTGTCTCTCCCTCTTGGTCTTTGTCACTCTGCATTTCAAATAAACAAATCATCTTAAAAATTTCTGAAAACCCCTGCACCAGTGTGGAGGGAGGGATGCTCGGGCTCTGACCGAGGTCCCTTAGCAGGGAGAGGCAGAACCACAAAGAGCCGGCGATGCTCCGAGTCCCAGTCGGGGCGTGAGTGAGTGAAGTCTGCTACACAAGCCCCCTCCGGCTCTCGTGACTTGGGGCGGGGCAGGAGGTGTCCACGCCCCTCGCGGTGCCCGATGAGGCCCTCCCTAGTCCTGTTCCACACTTCCTTACAACTCGTCCACGTACCGCTCCCTCCCCCCAGGATGCTCTCCCCCTAGAGGCCTGCACGGCTCCCTCCTGCTCAGGCCGACTCCGGCCTCCAGAATGACCGTCCCTCTTCATCCCCAGGAGGCCTTGCGGACCAGAGGAGGGTCTCAGACCTCCACTCACTGGCTCACCATTCACCATGCTCTTCTCACAGCACGTCTCCGTGCCTGAAATCCGCTTACGTCCCAGACCTTGACTTATCTTATTCATGAATGGGGTCTTATCTGCTCCCGGTAGCAGATATTCCCAGGCGCTTGTCACCAGGCCCTACCGCCGGGCACAGCGCCCAGGAAGTAACCCATCACCGTTCTACAGGGAGA
Organism: Oryctolagus cuniculus; assembly: GCF_964237555.1. Taxonomy (NCBI): domain Eukaryota; kingdom Metazoa; phylum Chordata; class Mammalia; order Lagomorpha; family Leporidae; genus Oryctolagus; species Oryctolagus cuniculus. Next base: position 155,820,863 of record NC_091438.1, read on the forward strand.
GTGCAGAGCTGTCCCAGTCACCTGCACTCCAGGTAAATGCGCCACTTCCCTGCGCAGGTTCCGGCGTCTCTACACAGCCCTCTGCCAAGGGAAGGGGATAGGCGGGCAGGGGGAGGTGGGACCAGGGCTCCTTTCCCTCCAAGCTCATCCCCCTGCCCTGCTGGAGCAGGACCCCGTGCGGGTGGCTCTGCGGAGCGGCCACGCCTCAGCCCTGGGCGTCCGGGCGCCCTTCACGGAGCCAGAAGTACCGAGAAGCGGGAAGTCGGCCTTCTCCGGCAGCCACAGCAGTTTCTGCGCGCTCCAGGTGCGCAGCGGCGGCAAGCCGGGGTTGTAGTTGTGCCGGTTGTAGTGGTCGTCATAGGTGCTGATCAGGCAGCGGTGCCAGGGCTCCTGGTGGTGGGTGATCAGGTGCTTGTACGGGAGCCCCTGGGAGGACAGACACGGGGACGTGTCACCAGCCACAGCAAGGCAGCCCTCGGGTGGGCGCTGGGTCTGGAGAAGTGGCCTCCCGGGGCTGGCGGTGAGCCCTGGGGTGGGAGATACAGCCCTGGGGTGGGAGACACGACCCTGGTTCCAGGAAGTTCTCTGTGGGTGCCACCGCCAGCCCTGGACAACTCCATGGTCCCTCCGCCCACAATGAGCCGTGGTGGTCGGGCTGCCCGGTGGGACGGTAGGAGTCGGAGGCGCCCCGCTTTGCATCCCCGAGATCTGGAATCCCAGCCTGGGAGTGGCCTCACATCTCACCCAGCCCAGGGCCGATTTGCAGGGCTGGTGGGAAGGTGGCAGCCACCGGTTCCTGTGGGAAGACCGGGCGCCTGGCCGTAAATCGCCTGCCTTGGCGAAGGATTTACGGCTCCCCCAGCTGGAGCCCAGGGCAGCGTGTCTTTGGGGCGGAGTTATTTATGGGGAGAAAAGCAGCCACCACCCCTGGCTCTGGGGCCCTCGCCTGAATTGACGGTTTTCCTAAGAAAATCCTCTCAGCCTGGAAGGGAGCGCTGGGGGCCTGGGCTGATTTACGGGCAGGACGGGGCTGGGGGCCTCGCCTGCCCTCTTGTCTGGAGCCGACGGGAGGTCTGGGTCTCCTGACGCCCACGGACCCCGGCTGCGCCCAGGATTTCTGGTGACATAAATCAGTCAGACCACAACTCCAGAGGGCGCATGGGGGACCAGCCCCAAGATCTGCATCAACAGGCGCCCCGTGGTCTCTCCCCGCGGCCAGGTTTCCCATCCACATGGGCCTGGGGGCCAGGATGGGGCACAGGGTCGGGGGGAGGGGCAGGACGAATTCTCTGGTGCTTTCTCGTGGCTCCCAGCGTGGCCCTGCTGAGTGGACTGATTGTGTACCTGGGATGTTGTATTCAGATACATAAGGGGACAGGTAAGGGGACAGGTAAGGGGACAAATGCCCTGGTAGGGCAGCCAGGCCAGGCAGGGCCACCCAAGGGTGGGGGGCGGGAGGACCAGCACCGAGGGCCCAGGCCTTTACTGAGCTTGCCAAGGGAAAGGGGAGTAGGCGAGAGCAGGCTGGGACCACAGAAAAGCCGTCTGCAGGCTCTGGGCTGGGGGTGGTCTGGCTGTCCTGGCCCTGGCCCGGCCCTGGCAGGAGCTGCTGTGTGGGAGACAGGTGGAGGAGGGGGTCGGGGTGCGTGTGGCCAGCACAGCGCTCAGAGCCTGCTGCTGTTCCCGCACACAGAGGAGCAACAGACGGAGGGCACCTGAGGTCTGACTTGGCCAGCAGTGACCTTGCGGGTCCCTTGCCACAAAGCTGCTCATCGCTGGACACACCTGTCCCCCCGTGGGTGTGGGGCAGCACCCTGCTTCCTGCTCCATGTGTTTGGGACACAGCACGATGTGTAGACGGGCACCCCAGGCATGAGGCGTGGGCGTGGGTGAGAGGCAGGAGCACAGTGGACAATGACGGGATTACTGCCCCGGCTCTGGGACCTCAGCCCCAACCTTTTGTGGCTCCCAGCTTCCGTGGCCGTACTCTGTGGGAAGCGTGTGACCCAGGAGCTGGGGTACGGGTTGGTGGGGGCGGGGCTGTGGCCAGTGTGGGTCAGACACGTGGTCTACCCTCACGGGGAACTACGGGCTACTGCAGTCGGCAGCACCTACACCGGGAGGGATCTGTGAGATCCCGGGAGGATTCCAGCCTTCGAGGAGCCGTGGGTGGACCCGAGCTTCGGGAGGGCCCCAGGCCGCAGTGCGGGACCCCTGCTCGCCCTCACCTCGACTTTCCTCTTCCCGTACCACCTGGAGATGAGGTCCGGTCTGTGGTCCGGGACGGGGACGTACTCTGCTCTGTAAAGGCTCTGCGGTGTCTTCTCGGTGGCTCTGGTGAACTGAGGGAGACCAAACATCGAGGAAGACCCCCGAGGTCTCTCCGGGACCCTCCCCCCACGGAGCCCCTGGCAGACGGGTTGAGGGTGAAGCCAGAGCTCCCTGTCCACACCCTCGGGGAGGCACCCTCGGCTCCCCTGCCCCCTTCTCCCGGCTCCCACCTGCTGCCTTCCTCACGCCTGGCTCCTCTCTGCCACTCACCGCCTCCCTCTCTTTTGCCTCTGTGTTGCTCATTCTCTGTTTCCATTAGATTACGCTTCTGATTGGTTCTCTTAAGACATAACGTGGTCAAGTATGCACGCCGTACAGCTTACCGTGGAGGTTCTGGGGCACTAAGCACTTTCACATCTCTGCATAGCCGTCACCGCCATCTGCCTCCGAACTTGTCTCCCAAAACCGAACCTGTGTGCTCACTAAACAGTCTCCACCCTCCCGCTTCCCCGAGCCATCGCGCCTCTCCCACTGACGACTCTCCGTCTGTGAATGTGTCTATTGCTAGTATCTCACAAATGCAGTCACGTAATATTTGCCTTTTTGTGTCTGACTCATTTTACTCAGTGTGTTTGAGACTCAGCCACATTGTAGCAATCGCCATAACTTCCTTCCTCTTCAGGGCTGCATAATATTCCTGTGTGTGTGTGTGTGTGTGTGTGGCATTTTATTTAACAACCATCGCTGGTACACACCCTTGCCAGGTCCTGTGGATGACTTTGCTATGAGTGAGTTTTTTTGAGTCCCTGTTTTCAATTCGCTGAGGTCTGCACCTGGAAGTGGCATTGCTGGATTGTATGGGAGTTCTGTGTCTATATTTTTAATAACTGCCGTATTGCTACCCACATGGCTGCACTGTTTTGTATTCCCATCAGCAACACATGAGAGTTCCTTTTCCTGGTCTTTGTCAACACTCCTGATTTGCTAAGGGTGGAGGTGGCATCTCCGTGTGGTTTGACTTGCGTTTCCCTAGTGATTAATGGTGTTGGACATTTGTTCATGTGACCATTTCTTAGACATTTGCAGCTCTTCACTGGAGAAAGGTCTACTCAAGTCCATTGCCCATTTTAAAATCAGCTGGCATGGATATTTGTTGTTAAGTTGTGGAAGTATTTTTATATATTCTGGATATTAATCCTTTATCAGAAAGTTGTAAATATTTCCTCCCATATCATCGTTGCCATTTTTATAATGTCTTTTGGTGCAAGAAAGTTTTTCTTTCTTTCTTTATGTGAAAGTAGAGTGAATGAGAGAGAGAAAAGGAGAGAGAGAGAGAGAGAGAGAGAGAGAGAGAGAGAGAGAGAATCTTCCATTTGCTGTTGCTTCTCTCTCCAAATGACCACAACAGGTAGGTCTGGGCCAGGCTGAAGGCAGGAGCCCACACAGATGGCATGGGCCAAAATACTTGGGCCACCTTCCACTGCCTTCTCTGGCACACTAGCAGGGAGCCGAATCTGAAGTGGAGCACCTGGGACTCGAACCAGCGCTCCGATGTGGGATGCCAGCATAGCAGATGGTGGCTTAACCAACCACATCCCAACACCAGCCTCCTTACTTCTATTTCGAATGAAGTCCAGTTTATCTGTTTCTTCTTTTGTTGTTTTTACTTTTAGTGTCATAGCCAAGAAATCATTGCCAACGCTAACATCGTGAAGGCGTTCCCCTAGGTTTTCCTCTAAGAATTGTGTAGTTCTAGCTCTTACGTCTAGGTCTGTGACCCACTTGTTAGGCAGGTGTCCAGTTGCACATGCTGTGTGTGGAATCCAGCTCCCGACACTGCCTGCTGGGGACCCGTCGTTCCCATGGAGTAGCATGGCACCCTTGTTGAAACTCTGTGTGTTACCAGTTTTTTCTAAGCTCTCTCTCTGGTTCCATTTGTCTATGAATCTGACTTTCTGTCAATATCCCAGTGTCTTGATTGCTGTAGATTTGTAATGTTTTTAAGTCGGGAAATGTGAATTCTCCAACTTTGTTCTTTTTCTTTTCTTTCTTTCTTTTTTTTTTTTTTTTTTTTTTTTTTTTTTTTTTTGACAGGCAGAGTGGACAGTGAGAGACAGAGAGACAGAGAGAAAGGTCTTCCTTTACCATTGGTTCACCCTCCAATGGCCGCTGTGGCCAGCGCACCGCACTGATCCGAAGGCAGGAGCCAGGCACTTATCCTGGTCTCCCATGGGGTGCAGGGCCCAAGCACTTGGGCCATCCTCCACTGCACTCCCGGGCCACAGCAGAGAGCTGGCCTGGAAGAGGGGCAACCGGGACAGAATCCGGCGCCCCGACCGGGACTAGAACCCGGTGTGCCGGCGCCACAGGCGGAGGATTAGCCTTTTGAGCCGCGGTGCCGGCCCAACTTTGTTCTTTTTCAAGATTGCTTTGGCGGTTTCGGGGTCACCTGAATTTTAGGATAGAATTTCTCCATTTCTACAAGTAAGTTAATAGGGTTTTGTAGGTATTGCATTGAATTCGCAGATACTTTTGCATGGTGCTGAGGTATCAGCCACTGAGTTCTCCCACGGTGAGCACGGGGTGTCCAGGCGTCACTCCGTCTATTTGTCGTCCTCGGTGTTCTCGTCAGTGTCTGCAGCTTCCAGGGTGGAAGGCTTCGTCTCTTCGGTGAAGTCTGCGCTGAAGTCTCCTGCTCTTTCCCACTGTTTTGTGATGAACTGGATTTGTTTTGCTTTGCTTTAAAAATTTAATATTTATTTGAAAGACAGAGTTACAGAGAGGTAGAGGCTGAGAAAGGGGGTGGGGGGGAGAAAGAGAGAAACCTTCCATCTGCTGGTTCACTCCCCAGATGGCCACAAAAGCCGGAGCTGCACTGATCCGAAGCCAGGAGCCAGGTGCTTCTTCCAGGTCTCCCACGTGGGTGCAGGGGCCCAAGCACTTGGGCCATCTTGTACTGCCTTCCCAGGCCATAGCAGAGAGCTGGATCAGAAGTGGAATAGCCGGGACTTGAACCGGCGCCCATATGGGATGCCAGCACTTCAGGCCAGGATGTTAACCCGCTGTGCCACAGCACCAGCCCCTTTATTTATTATTTCTAACAGTTTCTGTGTGTCTATGAGAGAGAGAAAGAGAGAGAGGGAGGAAAAGAGAGATCTTGATTTTTAGGGTTTTCTACGTATCAAAATCATGACATTCTTCCTCTCCAGTGGGATGCTTGCCTGTTTCTTTCCTAGTTGTTCTGGCTGGAGCAGAAGGGGAGGAGCCTGGATCTGATCCCAGCCTTCTGATGGGGGAGGTCACGTCCCAAGTGGTGGTGTAACCCGCTGTGTCACAACACCTGCCCCGGAGAGGTCATTGTATCCCTGTAAGCACTTTAAAAATAAATCCTGATACCAACGTAAGTTGCATACAAAATTCCACTCCTTTATAGCTCTGCCTCCCCCACTTCATGTTCTTAAAGTGTCAGAAACTACATCTTTATATACCAGGTACACATGTATACAGATATAGAACCTTGTATGCATTTGTTTTCTAAATTCTGTAGCAAATAAAGAGTGAAGGTCCCAGCGCTGTGGCGTAGCAGGTAAGGCCACTGCCTGCAGTGCCGGCATCCCACATGGGTGCCAGTTCAAGTCCTGGCTGCTCCACTTCTGATCCAGCTCTCTGCTATGGCCTGGGAAAGCAGTAGAAGATGGCCCAAGTGCTTGGGCCCTTGCACCCACGTGGGAGACTTGGATAGAATTCCTGGCTCCAGGCTTTAGCCTGGCCCAGCCCTGGGCCGTGTAGTCATGTGGGTAGTGTGCCGGCAGATGGAAAAATCTATTTCTCTCTGGGTCTCGCACTCTCTCTAAAACTCTGCCTTTTAAATAAACAAAATAAAGCTTTAAAAAATACTCTCTTTTGTCTCTGGCTTTCGATTTGATTATAATGTACGTCAACGTGGGTCTCTTGCGAGTTACCCTGCTAGGAGGTCATTGGGCTTCTTGGGTTTGCAGATCCATGTATTTTCTCACATTCGGGGGGATTTTTTGACCATTATGCTTTTTTAAAGATTTATTTTGTTTATTTGAAAGAAAGAGTTACAGAGAGAGGGAGAGAGAAAGAGAGAGAGAGAGAGAGAGAGAGGTGTCTTCCATTCACTGCTTTACTCCCTAGATGGCTGCAATGGTCAGAGCTGCGCCAATCCAAAGCCAGGAACCAGGAGCTTCTTCTGGGTCTCCCACACAGGTGCAGGGGCCCAAGGACTTGGGCCATCTTGTACTGCTTTCCCAGGCCATAGCAGGGAGCTGGATCGGAAGAGGAGCAGCTGGGACTAGAACCGGCGCCCATATGGGATGCCGGTTGCTTCAGGCCAGGATGTTAACCCGCTGCGCCACAGTGCTGGCCCCTGACCATTATGCTTTCAAATAATCTCTGTGCATCTTTCTCTTTCTTCTCCTCTGCAGTTCCCTTAGTGAACACACTGATCGGCTGGGTGCTGTCCCAGAAGTCCCTTGGGCTTTGTTCTCGGGGACTGCCTGATTCTGCCATTGACCCCCTCCATTCAGCTTTCCAATTCACTTAATGTATTTTCTACCTCCAACATTCCAGCTTGGTCCCTTTTTGTAATTTCAATCATTTCTCATATTCTCATTTTATTCGTATGCTGTCCTCTCAGTTTCATGTAGTTCTTTGGGTTCTCCTGTAGGCTCTTTGTGCATATTTAAGTACTTCATGGAGAGTTTCTGGTACTTTATTTTCTGCCTTTGGATGGACTCTGCTTTCCCACCTCTGTATAAGCCTGGCGATCTGTTGAAATGGGGCATTTGAGGAAACAGACTCCCATGGTCTGCAGATTGCCTCCGTGAGAGGGAGGAGTTTCTCGAACTATTAGGTCACGTTCTGAGTCTTGGGGTCAGCCCAGTATGAAGTTGAAGGTGTTCACAGGCCCCCTCTGTGTGTACAGCTTGCCTGGACCTGTGTGTGCCTTTTCTGACTCCCTCACATACGTGGCTACTTTTCAAGGTCATAATTTCCCCAAGAGTCGCACCCCTCCTTCTTGGCGTTTCTGCTGTCCTGTTGAACTCTTCCACCTGTGATCTCATCGCAGCCTGCAGTCCCCTGTCAGCTCCAGCGGTTTACGTCTGCCTCTGCTTTCCACAGTTGTCCCCACCTGGGGTCTGAACTATCCCCCTCTTCCCCTTCTGAACTGCAAGTTAGGTGAAACCAAGACCAGTCCCTCGGCAGCCCCAGACAGGTTCGGATGCTCTTCTACACCCTCCAGGCTTGAAGCGGGGACCTGGGAACCAGGGTAGCCACTTCCCCCAGAGCACCTGCACTGTGCTGTGCTGGCAGGGAGGGGGGGCAAGTTAAAATGCTGTGGGAATTCCTAGCACTGAAAACCGCTTCCGGTTGAGTGGGGCATTTGATCAGCCACCGTGGACTTAGACTGTCTTCCAGAGCCCACATGCATTTTGGCCAGTGTTTAAATGTCTCCGGGGAGAACGAAGACTCAGACGTCTTAGCCCACCACCTATTCACCTCCCTCCAATTCTGCTGTCTTGATGCCATCTGCTCTGGGTGTGAGAGAAGCCCACACCATCCCCGAGTCTGGGCACTGCCTGGTCAGTCTAGCCTATCCTCAGAACATCACTCACACACACCTGCTCCCCAAACAAAGCCAAGCACAACTGGAGCTGATGGTGGCCCAGGCCATGCCCGGTCCGAGGGGTGGTGAGTGCTCACATCCTCTGTGAAACGGCTTTCACGCCTCCCAGAGGTCACTGTCACCCTTCCTCCCCCTTCCCCACACCGATTCTCTTTTACCCTCTTCTTGCCCATTTCCCGAGAAGAGGTGAGGGTGTCTAGATGTCTCTGAGAAACTTGAAGTGGCTTGCTGGCCACAAATGAAGACACCCAATTTCAAATAGGCCAAGTCAGGCAAAATAGTTCCCAGTGCTTTTGAAAGCACAAAGGATAATTCTGCCATTTCTTTGCTGTGCAATAGCTCGGAAAGTCAGCTCTGTTTAAAGGAGCAGACTTGATAAGCAAGCAAGGAAATGTAATTTGAATTATAAAATTCTTGCTTTAGTAAAAATTCCTTAGTGAAAAAAAAAGCACAAAGCCTATTTGTTCCATTTTGAAAGGAAACATTGAAATGCACACGCAGGTGAGATGATGTAACAGGTGCCAGGCAGCAGTAGCACAGCCCTGGACATCAGTGAAGAGAGCGCCAAGCCTGCCTCACAGGTGCCGCTTTGTGGAAGGAGCCAGAGCAGGAGGAGCAGACGTTCTTCACATCAAGGCGCAAAGGAACCGGGGACCAAAGAGATCCAGTCGCCTAGGAACACTCCATGGAGAGTGGGCTGACGGACACAGCCCCAGCCACACCCCTGCACGGTATGTTCAAGCTGCCGTGGGGACCCTGAGGGTTGCTTTATGTAGCCCCCTTAGCTAGAGCACAAAGACCCCAACGCTGGGTTCTTAAGATGCAGCCACCTGCTGCCCTCTATTTCAAAGTAGTGATGAACTTGACTCCCCGTCAGTCCCCCGGGAGCCCTCTGCCCAGCCCCCTGCCCCCTTACCTTCCTCCTCTCTTCCACCCAGTTTCCCGTGAGCACTCTGGTCGAATACTTGGTCTCGATCTTCCAGCCTGGTGTAGAGAGTGACTGTGGATTTACTGCCGTCAGGAACATGCTAAGGCTCTGTCCCAGGTGTGTGGGAGTCCAGGGAGGGAGGACGCTAGGAGAGGCTGAGTCTGGGTGCTCAGCTGCCCTCCTGAGTGAGTGGTGGTGGATGGCACCTGCTACCTCCAGGGAGCAAAAGGGCCCTGAGAGTCCACTTGCAGCCTCCAGGGGGCGGTGCCGGGATCTTGGATTCTCTACTGTTGACTGTCTCCATGGTGACGGGCGCTGGGTATAAATACTCTAGGGGAGGGAGCAGCTGACTCTGCAGGGGTGAAATCGAAGCCACGAAAGCAATCAGACCAGCAGCCGCCACCACGAAAGCACTGGGGCTCCGGGGTGTCACCCAGGCAGGACATGTCCTTGCTGGAGTTTGACGGCCGGGTGAGTTGAATTCTACGACTGCTTGACCAGCTCTGATGTGCTAGCCTGGTGCTAAGACACACACAGGTATTCACGCACTCAATACTGCAGCCTCACCGGGGAGCAGGTGCCATTACTGCTCCCGTTTTACAAATGAGGACACTGAAGTAGGTGCCCCAAACACACAGCTGCCACACAGGGAGCTGGGAGTTAAATCCACTCTGGTTTAGGCCAAACCACTGGGCTCCCATCATTGCCTGTTTGCCACTTTGCCTAAGGGGCTTTAGGAGAACCCTGTCTTTCTTTTTTAAAGTTTTATTTACTTGGAAGGCAGAGTTACGGTGAGACAGAAAGATCTTCCGTCTGCTGGCTCAGTCCCCAAATGACTGCGATGGCAAAGGGCTGGGGCAGGTGAAGCCAGGAGCCAGGAGCTTCATCTCGGCCTTCGACCCAGGCGGCAGGGGCCCAAGTACATGAGTCTTCCGTTGCTTTCCCAGGTGCATTAGCAGGGAGCTGCCTCGGAAGTGGGGCCGCTGGGACTCGAACCTGCACTCACGTGGGATGCCCGTGTTGCAGGCAGCAGCTTAACCCACTGCACCACAATGCCGGCCCAGAATTCTTATTTTTTTCTTGCACCGAAGCAATGTGGTTCATTCAGTCGAACTTCATGGTATCCACAACCATTTCCCAGCCCGTGCTTTGGGCGCTGAACTGGGGCTGCAAGGCATCAGGGACTGCACCCGGGCCCCATCCCCACAGGGCTCAGCCCAATGGAACTAAATGTTATTTTACTTATTTGTTAGCCACCCAGATACCCATTCTCAGAGGGCCGGGCCAATAGGCTATGGCGCAGCCGTGCCCTGAAGTGCTCTGCCTCTAGTAAATACGGCTACGGTGACACTGCTGACAGCCCGTGCCTGAGTGACAGCTGCACGGCTCTGTGTGTCGTCACTGTGCCTGGTGCAGATGGAGACATCGGATTCCAGTGGGAAGTTCAGAGATTGTTTTCCAAGGAATACCTGGAAGCTATTTGCTTTGGCTTAAAACTAACTTGGGGCAGGAAAAGGCCACTGGAGCTGTACTATCATAGAGTAACGCAAATCTCTACTGGGAGTGACCTCCCTCTGGGCGTGATGGGAGCCAGGAAGAGGGCACGTCCTTCCAATCACAGTGCGGGGAACCGTGTGTCCTGTATCATTGCATTTCCTTTTTATTTTTTTAATTTATTTATTTGAAAGAATGGCAAAGAGAGTTAGAGACAGAGAAAGGTCTTCCATCTAGACTGAAGCCAGGAGCCAGGAGCTTCATCCAGGTCTCCCACATGGATGCAGGGGCCCAAGTACTTGGGCCATCCTCCGCTGCTTTCCCAGGTGCATTAGCAGGGAGCTGGATCGGAAGTGGAGCAGCCAGGACTTGAATGGGCGCCTACAGGGGATAACGGAGCTGCAGGCTGTGAGCTAACCCACTGTGCCACAGCGCCGGCTCCCGAGAGTTCTTAGCATCAGGCACACGTGTGTGGAGCCTCCCTGCAAGGGCGCCCCTCAGTGTCATTCGGCTTTGACATAGTGACCCCGCTGGTCCTGACAGCTGCACACAGTGGTGGCCACAGCGGTTCTGCGCTCGGCATCTGTCTCCTGGCGCCCAGTACAGCCGCTTCTCTAGGGCAGCGGTTCCCCACTTATGGTCTCAGGAACTCTTTAGTCACAAAAATTGTTGCGGACCCGTGGTTTTCTCCTCCTCCTCTTCCCCCTCCTCCTCCTCCTCCACTTCCCCCTCCTCCTCCTCTTCCCCCTCCTTCTCTTCCTCCTCCTCCTCCTCTTCTTCTAAAGGTTCATTTATTCAGCTGAGAGGCTGAGTGGCAGAAAGAGGGAGGAGAAGAAGAGAGAGAGACAGACAGAGAGAGACAGAGAGAAAGAGACAGAGAGAAAGAGATATCTTAAATCTGCTGGTGCACCTCCTCAAATGACAGCAACAGCTGGGGCTGGACCAGGCAGAAGCCAGGAACCAGGAGCTCCACCTGGATCTCCCACATGGGTGCCAGGGCGCCAGGGGGCCAAACACCTGAGCCATTCTCTGCTGCCTTCCCAGGCACATTAGCAAGGGACTGGATCAGAAGCAGAGCAGCCAGGACTCAAACCTGGAGCTCTGATATGGGATGCCGGGTTCCGCTTGCCACAATGCTGCCCCTCCCCACCCTTTTGCAAATGTGGGTTATTTATGTATTTATTTGTTTGAGAGGTAGAGTGACGGACAGAAAGAGGTAGAGACAGAGAGAGAGATCTTCCATCCACTGGTTCACTCCCCAGATGGCCACAATAGCCAGAGCTGAGCCTATCCGAAGCCAGGAGCTTCCTCCGGGTCTCCCACATGGATGCAGGGGCCCAAGGACTTGGGCCATCTTCCACTGCTTTCCCAGGCCATAGCAGAGAGCAGGATCGGAAGAGGAGCAGCCGGAACACAAACTGGCGCCCAAATGGGATGCCAGTACCACAGGCAGAGGCCAAAACCTACTACGACATAGCGTCAACCCTCTAAATTTTAAACAGTGGTGCTGGAACTGGGTCAGCACAGCTCATAAAACCAATTGTGATCAGGCCAGCGCTGTGGCACAGTTGGTTAATGCCCTGGCCTGAAGTGCTGGCATCCCATATGGGTGCCAGTTCTATTCCCGGCTGCTCCTCTTCCAGTCCAGCTCTCTGCTGTGGCCTGGGAAAGCAGTGGAAAATGCCCCAAGTCTTTGGGCCCCTGCACCCACATGAGTGACCCAGAAGAAGCTCCTGGCTCCTGGCTCCTGGCTCCTGGCTTCAGATCAGCACAGCTCCGGCAGCTGCGGCCAATTGGGGAGTGAACCATCAGATGGAAGACCTCTCTCTCTCTCTCTCTCTCTCTCTCTCTCTCTCTGCCTCTCCTCTCTCTGTGTAACTCTGACTTTCAAATAAAAATAAATAAATCTTTTTTTTTTTAAAGAAAGCCAATTTTTATCTCTTAAACCCCATTCCATGAAGTCTCACTGGTGGCCTGGAATCAGTCGCCACGGGACTATTTACACCACAGAACTGGCCAGCTCTACGTATGAGGTCTTGCTGATTTTGTCCCAAGAGCCAGTTTGTATTGGTTATGGCATCCATGTTCCCCAGAGTAGAAATTAAAGCAGACATTTCAAACACACTTATTTCAAGAATAACAAAAAAAACTCATGCATGTTAACATAACTCTTTTGTTTTTGAAGGAAAATTAACTTTATTTTCCAAACCAAAATTTAGCGAGAAGAGTGGCATGCTTTAGGTTTTTGCAAATATGCTTTGAACAAATATGTTCCCGAGTGATGCGGGTGAGAGCCACATCTTCTGTGATTCACTCCAAACTCCTCTGAGTCATGCTGAGTTTGTGCTACTGAAGAGACTCGCGGTAAACCCCCAGGCAGCTCAGGGTGAGGGCTGATCGCAGAGGAACCAGCCTTGTGATCAGGGACGTGGACCGTCAGCCACACCCCATGACTTCATGGAGGTGGGGGGCTGAGGATGGAGCTGCTCACCCATGTCCAGTGGTGTCATCAATTGTGCCTACACAGTGAAGCCTCCGTTAAAAACCCTAATGAAAGGCGTTCAGAGAAGTTCTGACTTGGCAAAGGGCACTCAGGCTGGGAGGGTGGTGCACCCCAAAACCAGCAGGGTGGGTGGTTCTGTGCTTGGCACCCTTCCAGACTTCACTCCACATACGTCTCCATCAGGCTCATAACATCATACCCGTTATCGTAAACCAGTAGTGGGAGGCAAGGTGTTTCCTCGAGTCCCGTGAGTGATTATAGCAGAGTATTGAACACGGAGGGGTCATGGGCACCCCTGATTGGCAGCCAGGTCAGACAGAAGTTTGGGTACCTTGATGACTGCTACTTGTGGCTGGCATCTGAAGCGGAGCACCTTGCCTAAGGGGTGTGTGTGCTCTCAGAGCTGGAGTGGATGGGAGGACACCAGCCAGCGTCTGCAGAGCACTGGAGAGCTGCCGGTGCGGACCAGCCTCACGACTGGCATCAGAGGTGTCGTGAGTACGGCTGGCATCAGAGGTGTCGTGAGTACAAACAGCTGCTCAGTGTGGCACACCCGCTGCTACACCAGTGCTCAGCGAGGGGCCGTCGCTGAAGGGGAGCTGTAGCGTGGAATCTGAAGCTACTCAGCGGGCTCCCTGAGCTGTCACAGGAAAATCTATTGGCTGATTTGGGGCTTTGACTAAGTTATTCACCCATTCGTGACTTTGGGATGCGGTGATGGTCATTTGGAGAAACTTGCTTTACTGAGCTGTGTGGGCCTCCTGCAAACCCGCTTTGTTCTACACACGCAAAAAGCACATGGAAAACAATGTGCAGATTTAAAAAACATTTTGCAGCGGCCGGCGCTGTGGCTCATTAGGCTAATCCTCTGCCTGCGGCGCCAGCACCCCGGGTTCTAGTCCCGGTTGGGGTACCAGATTCTGTCCCGGTTGCTCCTCTTCCAGTCCAGCTCTCTGCTGTGGCCTGGGAAGGCAGTGGAGGATGGCCCAAGTGATTGGGCCCTGCAGCCCATGGGAGACCAGGAGGAAGCACCTGGCTCCTGGCTTCGGATCGGCACAGCGTGCTGGCCATTGCGGCAGTTTGGGGAGCGAACCAATGGAAGGAAGACCTTTCTCTCTCTCTCTCTCTCACTGTCTAACTCTGCCTGCAAAACAAAAACAAACAAACAAACAAAAAAAAAACATTTTGCACCAAAATAAACTTATTTTTAATTCCATTTTCCACAGACTTTTTTTTTTTTTTTTTTTGACAGGCAGAGTGGACAGTGAGAGAGAGAGAGACAGAGAGAAAGGTCTTCCTTTGCCGTTGGTTCACCCTCCAATGGCCGCCACGGCTGGCGCACCACGCTGATCCGATGGCAGGAGCCAGGTGCTTCTCCTGGTCTCCCATGGGGTGCAGGGCCCAAGCACCTGGGCCATCCTCCACTGCACTCCCGGGCCACAGCAGAGAGCTGGCCTGGAAGAGGGGCAACCGGGACAGAATCTGGGGCCCCGACCGGGACTAGAACCCGGTGTGCCGGTGCCGCAAGGCGGAGGATTAGCCTGTTGAGCCGCGGTGCCGGCCCTCAATAAAACAATTTTTAATATGAAAAAAAAAAAAAAGCCCAGCTAATTCAGCGCACAACGGGAATGATCACGCACCTGCCGTTTGTCGAGGGCGGCAGCAGCTCCTCCGCATCTCCCTCCCGTGTCGCAGCACACACGCGGCTAGCAAGTTGTCTGCGCATTTTCACATCTTCATCAAAGACATTCTCTCTCTCTCTCTCTTTTTTTCTTAAGATTTTATTTAAGAGGTAGAGTTACAGACAGTGAGAGGGAGAGACAGAGAGATATCTTCCATCCATTGGTTCACCCCCCAAATGGCCGCAACAGCTGGAGCTGGACCCATCTAAAGCCAGAAGCCAGAAGCTCTTCTGGGTCTCCCACACATGTGTACAGGGGCCCAAGGACTTGGGCCATCCTCTACTTCTTTCCCAGGTCATAGCAGAGAGCTGGATTGGAAGTGGAGCAGCCAGGACTCGAACTGGTGTTTATATAGGATGCTGGTCACAGGCAGAGGATTAACCCACTGAGCTGGCTCCGAAAGACATTCTCAAGTGAGAGGAGGACTGGCAAGCGTTCTCGCCCCGCCTTGACCTCTTAGGAGCCCCTGCCCTTGTCCTTGCGCCTTTTCTCCACTGTGGGAACGGCCAGCGCTGTGAAACAGGGCACGTCGCATTGCAGACTTAGTGTAAAAGCAGTTTGGACCCCTGTGTCCTCTGGGAAGGTCTTGGGATTTCCAGGGGCCTGGGTACTATGGTGTGTGTGTGACTTCAGTGTGACTAGAGAATGACAACTATTTTCCCAAAGATCCTATGCACTGGTGTTCTCACCATCAGCACGTACGTGTTGGCACTGCTCCACGCCGTCCGGAACCTGCTCAGCATCAGAGACAGAAGCTCTGCCCCATTAACTTCCGTAGCAGCTTAACCACTGAGCCACAGTGCTGGCCCCGAGTGCCAGCATTGTTGACATACATCTTTTTATTATCTTTTCAAGATTTCGGGGGCTTACTTTGACTATGACCGTGTCTAAACAAGATAAGAGTCGGAGAACTCAAGGGGCTTCCATAGCCTTGGAAACTCATGACTGGTGCATAGGGAGATTACTGATGCCATAAACAGGAGTGTCAATTTGTAAAGTCAACAACAGGAGTCACTGTGCACTTACTCCTCATGTAGGATCTCTGTCCTTAATGTGCTGTACACTGAGGCTTAATGCTATAACGAGTACTCAAACAGTATATTTCACTTTGTGTTTCTATGGGGGTGCAAACGATTGAAATCTTTACTTAATGTACACTAAACTGATCTTCTGTAAAAAAAAAAAAAAAAAAAAAGAAATTATCAATTCCCAACTTGACTCTCACTGGGATTAAACATGACAATAGGTCTGATCTGATTTCATCATCATTTAAAAAAAAATCATCTATTATTTTTCACTTTATGTTTCTGTGTGGGAGCAAACTGTTGAAATCCTTACTTAAGGTATACTAAGCTGATCTTCTGTATATTAAGATAATCGAAAATGAATCTTGATGTGAATGGAAGGGGAGAGGGAGTGGGAAAGGGGAGGGTTGTGGGTGGGAGGGACGGTATGGGGGGGGGAAGTCATTGTAACCCATGAGTCGTACTTTGGAAATTTATATTCATTAAATAAAAGATAAAAAAAAAAAGATTTCTGGGGCTTGTTTGAAGTCCCTATTTATTCCTGGTTACTACTTACGCCTTTTCTTCCCTCTACTTTCAAAGAGCTAAAATATGGCATTGTTGATCAGCTCCATTGTATGATGATTATAATTTCAGGATTTCTCCCTAAAATACTTTAAAGATATTTAAAGTACACTTTTCTAAAAGATTTATTTTGTTTATTTGAAGGGCAGTGTGACAGAGAGAGAGAGAGAGAGAGAGAGAGAGAGAGAGATCTTCCATCCACTGGTTCACTCCCAAATGGCTGCAACAGCCAGGGCTGGGCCAGACTGAAGCCAGGACCTCGAGCTCCATCTGGGTCTCCCACGTGGGTGCAGGGGCCCAGGCACTCGGGCCATCTGCTGCTGCTTTCCCAGGTGCATTACCAGATAGCTGGATCAGAAGCAGAGCAGCTGGCAGACTTGAACTCCACTGTGAGATGCCAGCATCAAAGATGGCACTTAACCCATTGCGCCACAACCCCGGTCCCCAAAAATACTTCTAAAAACTTATTCTTCATCATCAATTGCCTTGCATTTTCTTTGCATCTACTTTTCTAGGTTTTTTTTTTTTAGGTGATGTTTAATTCATTCTTCTCAGTCTTCATGCCTGTCTTTCTTCTCAACGTTCAATCTCTAATCTTTTGATGAAACAGTAAGCACATCCAGTCTTCCAGGACAAATACTGCGTCATCAAAAGTGAGAAATAAGAACGTGAAAAGGATTTACAGAACGTGCAAAGCACTCCATGAACACGTCTCACTCTACACCTGCGCCGCGTTACCCATGAAGCCGAGCACCTCCTACTGTGGCACGGCTCCTTGGCCAGCCTTTTCTTGTTTCGACAGTCCTTGACTTGCCACGGTTTGCCTTTGTGGTTGCCAGCTTTATGAAGCTGTAAATGCAGCATGTCTTCGGTAGAAACCAGACTTTGAATCTTGTTATCTTCTGGGGCTGGCGGTATCAGCACAATTCTATCTCACAAAGCTGGGAAGTTCAAGGCCGGCGCCGCGGCTCACTAGGCTAATCCTCCGCCTGCGGCGCCGGCACACCGGGTTCTAGTCCCGGTCGGGGTGCCGGATTCTGTCCCGGTTGCCCCTCTTCCAGGCCAGCTCTCTGCTGTGGCCCGGGAGTGCAGTGGAGGATGGCCCAAGTGCTTGGGCCCTGAACCCCATGGGAGACCAGGAGAAGCACCTGGCTCCTGCCTTCGGATCAGCGCGGTGCGCCGGCCACGACGGCCATTGGAGGGTGAACCAATGGCAAAAGGAAGACCTTTCTCTCTGTCTCTCTCTCTCTCTCACTGTCCACTCTGCCTGTCAGAAATAAAAATAAAAAATAAAAGATAAACAAAGCTGGGAAGTTCAGAGACTGCCACTCAACAGCCGGTCACATGAGGGTGAGGGTGCAACAGATTGTGTACATGTACTGTGTCGACAATGCTTTTTTAAATTATTTTCTAAGCTTTATTTATATGAAAGAGTGACAGAAAGAGGGAGAGAAAGAGGTCTTCCATCCACTGCTTCACTCCCCAAATGTCTGCAAAGCCAGGGCTGGGCCAGGCTCATGTCAGGAGCCAGGAACTCCATCTGGGTGTCCCACATGGATGGCAGGGACCCAAGTACATAGACCACCATCCGCTGCCTCCCGGGGACGTTAGCAGGAAGCTTGACTGCAGGCCTTGAGTGGCTGGACTCAGACTGGCTCTGATACGGGATCTGGGCGTTCCACCCCGTGGCTTAACCTGCTGCACTACCACGTCTGCCTCAGTACAGGAGATATTCAACACCTCATTATATAGGAAAGTCTAGGCTAAGCTACGATGTTTGGTACATTAGGCATACTAATGCATTTTATGTTTTTTTTTCAAGATCTGTTTTATTTATTTGAAAGGCAGAGTTACAGAAAGAGAGGGAGAGACAGAGACAGAGAGAGAGAGAGAGAGAGAGAGAGAGAGATCTTTCAGCCACTGATTCACTTCCCCAAATGACTGCAATGGCTGGGGCTGTGTCAGGCTGAAGCCAGGAGCTTCATCTACATCTCCCATGCGGTTGGAGGGGATCAAGAACTTGGGCCATCGTCCTCTGCTCTCCCAGGTGCATTAAAAGGAAATTGGATCGGAAGCAGAGCAGCCAGAAGTTGAACTGGCTCCCATGTGGGATGCCACTGTTGCAGGTGGCAGCTCAACCCACTGTGCCACAATGGTGGCCCCTGTTAAATGCATTTCTTTTTTTTTATAAGATTTATTTTTTAAAGGTTTATTTGTTTTATTTGAAAGGCAGAGTTACAAAGAGGCAGAGAGAGAGAGAGAGAGAGAGAGAGAGAGAGAGAGGTCTTCCATCCAATGGTTCACTCCCCAGATGGCCAAAACATCCAGAGCTGCACTGATCCAAAGCCAGGAGCCAGGAGCTTCTTCCGGGTCTCCCATGTGGGTGGCAGAGGCCCAAGGATTTGGGCCATCTTCCACTGCTTTTCCAGGTCATAGCAGAGAGCTGGATTGAAAGTGGAGCAGCCGGGACTCGAACCAGCATCCATATGGGATGCTGGCACTGCAGGCGACGGCTTTACCCCCTATAACACAGCGTCAGCCCCAGTGCATTTTCAACTTAAGATATTTTGAACTTACGATGGGTTCATCCAGACATAACCTCACTGTAAATCAAGGGACATCTCTATACTTGTGAGACTACATTTCCTGGACTATTATTTAGACACTTCTCATAGTGGTCTAAACTATTTTCTATCACTATGGCGTTTCTCCATACGGTACCAGGTATTCATGACCAAGCCAAGTCACTGACGGATGCTTTGCCCTTCTCCCAGACAGTCCAACCATCCCAGCTTCCCGACCTCTAGGTACCTTAGTCCTCTCTCCTGGATGTTTTGCTCGACACTAACTGTCCTTATTCCTGTCGTGTAGTCAGCGTTTAGACTTCCCCAGGTATCGCTCGCTTTATTGCTTTTTGTTTCACCTGCGTTTCTGGCCTCCCTCTCGGAGCGTTTTCTTTTTCTCTGAAGAACAGATTTCCTTTCTTGAAGCTCTGCTGCTGCAAACGTCTTCCCTTTCGATTTATCCGAAAATATCTCCACTCTCTTTCTGAAGGTGGTTTTCAATGACTGGAGAATCATACTCTGACAGATCCATCCTAGCATTGAAGGTAACGTTCCACTGTTTCCCGAGTTTAGAAGACAACTGTCAGTCGTCTTATTTCTTTTTTTAAAATAGGAGATCTATTTTTTTAAAGATTTATTTATTTGTTTGAGAGGTAGAGTTACAGACAGACAGACAGACAGAGGGAGAGACAGAGGGAGAGAGGTCTTCCGTCTGCTGGTTCACTCCCCCAAATGGCCACAATGGCCAAAGCTAGGAGCCAGGAGCTTCATCGGGGTCTCCCATGTGGGTGCAGGGGACCAAGGCCATCTTCTGCTCTGCTTTCCCAGGTGTGTTAGCAGGGAGCTGGATCAGAAGTGGAGCAGCTGGGGCTTGAACTGGCGCCCATATGGGATGCTGGCACTGGGGGCTGTGGCTGTGCCAGCTGTGCCACAGTGCCGGCCCCAGTCTTATTAATTCTTTTTAGATGGTTGGGGTTTTGTTTTGTTACATTTGGTTTTTTTTTTAAGATTTATTTATTTATTTGAAAGAGTTACATAGAGAGAGAAGGAGAGGCAGAGAGAGAGAGAGAGAGAGAGAGAGAGAGGTCTTCCATCTGCTTGTTCACTCCCCAATGGCTGCAACAGCTGGAGCTGCGCCAATCCAAAGCCAGGAGCCAGGACCTTCCTCCGGGTCTCCCACGCTGGTGCAGGGACCCAAGGACTAGGGCCATTTTCTACCGCTTTCCCAGGCCACAGCAGAGAGGACTCAAAGCAGCGGTCATATGGAATGCCGGCAAAAGCAGGCAGCGGCTTTACCCACTACGCCACAGTGCCGGCCCCCGTTCCATTTGTTTTTAAGAGTTTCTCTTTGCCTTTTGGCTCAGTTTCGTTCTAATGTGTCTAGGACTAAATTGCTTTGTACTGCTTGAGTAAGGTTTCTGGGACCTGTGGATAAACATCTTTCAATTATTTGGGGCATTCTTGGGTATTAATTGCTTATTATTGCCTCTGCAATACCTCTGATTACCTCCTTTGTTTTTCCTTCTCTGCTGTGTACCAGTTACCTGTCTGCTACACCTTGTCCTGGAATCCTTCCTGCCTCTTTCCCCTTCTACATTTTTGTCCGTTTGTCTCTTCACGCTTGATTCAGAAAACTTTCTTGTTACTTAATTCCAGTTCACACACTTTTCTTCAGGTGTGTCTCGTGAAATCACACCCATCTGTTGAATTTTTAATTTCATGTTTCAGTTTTAGAATTTCTGTTTGGAGCCAGCATTGGGGTGGCATAACAGGTAAAGCCATGGCCTGCAATGTTGGCATCCCATAAGGGCGCCAGTTTGGGTTCTGGCTTCTCCATTGCTGATCCAGCTCCCTGCTGATGGCCTGGGAAATCAGTGGAGGATGGCCCAAGTGTTTGGGCCCCTGTACCCATAGGGGAACCTATAAGGAGTTCCTGGTTCCTGAATCCTGACTCCTGGCTTCTGGCTTCAGCCTGGCTCAGCCCCAGTAGTTGTGGCCATTTGGGGAATGAACCAGAAGATGTAAGACCTCTTTCTCTCTCTCTTTTTCAAATACATTTAAAAAAATAATTTCTCTTCATCTCATGTATAAATGCTTACATATAAAATATCGTGCCACTTTTGGCGATTCTAATTTTTAATATTTTATCTACTGAGTTTTCAAACTACCAGTGTTTAACTCTGTAATTTTCAAATTTAGATTCTACTTTCTTAAGCATAGTAAGCAGATTTATTCTCGTCTGTGGATATTTTTTATTTTTAAATATTTATTTAATTGAAAGGCAGAGTAACAAAAAGAGACAGACAGACAGAGAGCGAGAGAGAGAGAGGGATTTTTCATCTTCTGATTCACTCCCTAAATGGCCACAACACCTGGTGCTGGGCTAGGCTGAAGCCAGGAGCCAGGAACTCCATCCTGGTTTCCCAGGTGAGTAGCAGGGGCCCACGCACTTGGGCCATTTCAGTTGTAGTCCCAGGGGCATTAGCAGGTAGCTGGATTGGAAGTGGAGCAGCCGGGACTCAAACTAGCACTCCAGTATGAGATACCAGCATCATAGCAGCAACTCAACACACACACTATAATACCAGCTCCCGTAGATTTTTTTTTTTTTTTTTTTGACAGACAGAGTGGCAGTGAGAGAGAGAGAGACAGAGAGAAAGGTCTTCCTTTTGCCATTGGTTCACCCTTCAATGGCCGCCACAGCTGGCACGCTGTGGCTGGTGCACCGTGCTGATCCAATGGCAGGAGCCAGGTGCTTCTCCTGGTCTCCCATGGGATGCAGTACCCAAGCACTTGGGCCATCCTCCACTGCACTCCCTGGCCACAGCAGAGAGCCGGCCTGGAAGAGGGGCAACCGGGACAGAATCCGGCGCCCTGACCAGGACTAGAACCCGGTGTGCCGGCGCCGCTAGATGGAGGATTAGCCCTAGTGAGCCACGGCGCCGGCCCTGTGGATCTTTTTAAAACTCATTTCTGTGGGTTCTTGTTGCTAGCTCTTTTCTTCTTACATGGCTGGCATTTCAAAAATTATTTGCAAACACAATTCTAAGACTAGATATAACCCTCCTGCGGACATATTTGCTGTCAGCTTTTCCAAGAACCTGCAAACACTAGAAATCGGGGGCATTCTTTAATTCAATCCAAGCTCCATGTTCTCGGTTGTTGTGTGTTCACAATACAATGCGCTCAGCCCTACGACAGAGAAATGGCAGTACACAATGCAAACCTCAACGCGAGCCGTAGGAGGAGAATCTGACCTGCCTGGGGTAGGGAGGCTTTCCGGAGAAGGCGATGTCTGAGATGAGACCCAAGGGGTGAATAATTAATTGACTTCCCCCTCTTGATCCAATATGACCTGGAAACACGGCTTGGAGACTGCCAATCAGCTTCAGGTTATTGCAAAGGACAAAAGTGTTTGGAGGGTGTTGAATCTGGAACAAAGACCAACTTGGCTTCAAATTCCAGTTCTACCACTTAGCTGCCACTTAACTTTAACCAAGTTCCCAGGCCAAGTGAGCCTTGGTTTCCCAACTTATAAACTGGGAGTACG
This sequence comes from Oryctolagus cuniculus, assembly GCF_964237555.1. Lineage (NCBI taxonomy): Eukaryota > Metazoa > Chordata > Mammalia > Lagomorpha > Leporidae > Oryctolagus > Oryctolagus cuniculus. The sequence goes on from NC_091438.1 coordinate 155,843,094, forward strand.
GATCATGGGCTTTAGCGGGTGACGTAACCAGGAAGAAAAGAACATAGGCCAACAGTTTTGCCTGCTTCGCTGTAAAGCCGGAAAGCTGATGTTTCAGGGCTGGCCTGCGGGCGGGCTGCACACCGCGTCCCAAGGCGCACATCGCCTCATTCCTTATCTCAGCTCCTTTGCAAAGCAGGAGGACCTGCTCGGGCTGGGTCTGGTTTCCTCAGCTGTGCACCTCCCTCAAGGAACAGAGGAGGAAAGCACTGTCATCGACACAGTGACAGGCCTGAAGCTCTTTTGCGATTTTACCATCACAACACCCCCTCCCTTGTAGCCCCTTTATAAGCTTAAGCCCCCAACCACCGTCACCCAGCAGAGCGGGAGTCCTTGAGACACTGAGGTTTGCTGCCCTCTCATCTGTCGACAGGTTAAACGAAACCTGGTCCTCATTCTTCTGACTTGGCGCTGGACACCGGGACAATGATGAGAATGCAATGAGATGTCACCTATACAGCATCTAGGACCATGTCACAGATCAGGAGTCAATAACGGTTCCATCTTGCTTCTCTTTGTGCCCAACGCAGGCTCTTTGCTAGTAACAAAATGTATTCCCTTTCCTGCACGAGAGGAGTGGACGTGGAAAATCGGAGCAGAAAAATCCCCAGGAAGTCATTGTGGATTCTCTTTCATTAGAGAATTCCCGCATCCAGAGCAGCCTGCTAACCCCAGGACCGGCGTCTTCACCTTCAAATGAACGGATGAGTCCTTCCGTGATGCCGCAGGTGGGGTTTCACGTTTCGTGGGGGTGGAGTAGACCCTGGAGAGCTTTCTCCAGGACTCGACTGATGCCTGGAAACTGAACCCCAGGCACTGCCTTATCTGATTGCACCTCAGAACCTTGCAAAGGCAGTGCTGCAGCAGGGAATTCTGGCCAGGGAGCAGGGCCAGCCTGGCAGCCCGTGGAACGGGGAGCCACTTTGCTGGCAACGGCATCCTCTGCTTTGTTAGAGGCAAGGATGTTAGAGGCCAAGGCTCAAGAATGTGTCGTTGGAGTTAAGGAACACACAGACTTGCCAGCCCGCCCTATCCCACCCCACAAACTGCCAAAGCCGTCCATTCTCCTGCTGATTGAGGGTTGGTTGTCACCATCTGACTTCCCTCCTGAACTGAGACCTGCTGAAGGAAGGAGGGGGAGACAGGCGTCCTGATGTCATCTACAGCTAGAATGCACCCAGCCAACACTTCTCCACCTTAAATCCCTCCCAGAGAATCCCCCACGCAGAAGGAAGTGTGTGCCAAAATGTTTGTTACAGCGAAAAATTAGAAACAGACCAGAGGTGTCCGTCACCCAAACACTGTACTAGGGCCATAGCCTGGGCTACTCCGCAATAGCTACAGAGGGTAGGATAAAAATGTTTTCCCCGGGCACTCCACTTCTAAGATATATCATTGAGAGGGAAAAAAAATAAACAAGTCGAGTTGCACAACAACAGGTATGGACCAATCTCTTTGATGTAAGAACATGTGGCAAAGTCGTCCCACAGAACAACAGCCTGCGTTTTCAGGGGTGCCTATCTGTGGATGCGCACGCACAGAAGCAGGCTTACAATAGGGCTGGCACACCACCCCGCCAGGCAAATAAGAGGGAGCTGCGGATACAATCAGTGAAAAGGGACCAGGGTGCGAGGCGGGAGGTCGGGAGGGACCTCAGCCTCATGGCTGGCCGACAGAGGCTCAGCCTAAAAGAATAAATTTGAGCATCATTTAGGCGATTGAAAATTAAATTTGCAGAAGACAGACCGGAAGTGGAACTGCCATGCGTGAGTGCATGGTCAGCTGTGAAACTGCTCCTGTACCCCTTCAACGTCCATGCTGTGGCCGTGTGACCGTCGTGTCCGTGACTGGTGAGCAGCGGGCTGGAGAGACTACGGTTTGCCTTGTTCTACTTCCCTTGGCCACAGGCTGGGGATATTTCCAACAGAAGCTGCTCCATCAGTCCCAGGCCCGGAGCAGGCGTAGGTGGAAGCAGACCTGCGGCTGACTTGCGGACGTCATGCGAGCAAGAAAGGGACCTCCATGGTCACGAGCTGCTGGGACTGTGGCCCCACTTACTGCAGCACAGCCCGACTGTTCCAGCGCACGGACCAGAGAGGGAGCAGGCAGCCACTCTGAGCAGAGAGTGCAGGGGAGGAGAGGCAGGTTTGGGGTCCGAAAGGCAGAGGGGCCCTGGGTGGGGGCAAGGCGGATCTGGGACAGACCCTGAAACGGAAGTAGGTGAGGAGTGGCAGACTCATTTTGCTAATTTGCAATTTGCCCCAGCACCTGTTCTCAGCTGCCTACTGACTCCAGAAAGCAACTCACCGTTCTCTATCAGACGGCCCTGTCCCAAGCTAACTGGCAGATCTGCCCGAGGACACAGTCCCAGAGCATCTGGCTTGGAGGGAGTGGGGATGTCTACCTGCCCTGGGCACAGGCAGCGGGGCACCTCCACCGTGAGTTCCTGCAGGGACCCCCAGTGGCCACTTTTGACACTGGTCAGACTCAGAGAGCTACAGCCAAGAGAGCAAAGGAAACCAGAGAATAAAAATGCCTTGAGTTTTTCAACCTGACTCAGCTCAGACAGTAGCTGACCACTACCTGGATAGGAATCGACTGAAATAAGATCACGTGGCTTGGCAATGGCGTCATCTTAATCCCCAGAGACAAGAAGAAAAAGAGGGGCCAGGGCTGTGGCACAGTTGGTTAAGCCAACTCCTGCGAGGCCGGCATCCCACATGGGCGCCAGTTCAAGTCCTGCTGCTCTACTTACGATCCAGCTCCCTGCTAATGTGCTTAGAAAAGCAGGAGAAGGTGGCCAAGTGCTGCGTGGGAGTCCTGGCTGGAGCTCCTGGCTCCTGGCTTCAGCCTGGCCCAGCCCTGGCCGTTGTGGCCATTTGGGGAGTGAGCCAGAAGACAGATTGAAGATCTCTCTCGCTTACTTACTCTCGCTCTTTCTCTCTCTCCCCTGTAACTGCTTTGCAAGTAAATCTTAAAAAAAAAAAAAAAAAGAACAAGAAAGAAAAAAGAGAGCAATAGGCCAGCGCCGCGGCTCACTAGGCTAATCCGCCTGCGGCACTGGCACACCAGGTTCTAGTCCTGGTTGGGGCTCCGGTTCTGTCCCAGTTGCCCCTCTTCCAGTCCAGCTCTCTGCTGTGACCAGGGAGTGCAGTGGAGGATGGCCCAAGTGCTTGGGCCCTGCATCCCATGGGAGACCAGGGGAAGCACTTGGCTCCTGGCTTCGGATCAGCGTGCTGGCCACGGTGGCCATTGGAGGGTGAACCAACGGCAAAGGAAGACCTTTCTCTCTGTCTCTCTCTCTCTCTCACTGTCCACTCTGCCTGTCAGAAAGAAAGAAAGAGAGAGAGAGAGAGAGAGAGAAAAGAGAGCGATAATGCTGGACTAATGGCTCATGGGACATCACAGAGTTTTTGCCAGGCAAATAGGGTTTGCGGTGGAGCGTGGACAGGAGCAGGCCTTGGGAAATCTATAGAAGCAGCTGGCCTTGAGCTCTACTGGAAAGACAGGACCTGGGTGTTATTAACATGAGTTGTGGTTCCTCATCTGTACAGTGGGTTTAAGAATACCCAGCATGTAGGGTTCATGCAAGGAACACAAGAGGTAGCAGCTCCCATGGAGATGGCCCTTAGGGGACATTCGCCCCCTCTCTTTTTCATTCCTCATGGATGGGTTGCAGGCAGGACAGCAACAAAATGCTGAAAGGCAACCAGAGGAGCCTGTGAGCCACTGGGGCCGGAGGGCTTTGCCTCTCCCACCACCTGCAGAAGGAAGGAGCCCTGCACAGGCGCCTTCGCCCCTTAAAGTGCAGCCCGTTCATCTGCACTGGGCACAGGCGTCCAGGGCTCCCAATGCCTCAGCACCCCACAGCAGGCCAGCTCATGTCCCTCCACCCGCCTCCTGCGGCAGAGGTGAGACAGCAAAAGCCATATTCCAGAGGGCTGGGACATCAGAGAGCCCGGTGGAGGACTGGATGGTGGTGAAGATCCGGTAAGAGGGAAGCAGAGTCACAGCCCCTTCCTTTATCAAATGGGCCACGCAGGCAGGATTCCCACGGAGCAAGGGAAGTGCAGGAAGCGAAAGTCAACGACGCGGAGCTCTCCATGGAAACCTTCCTCCAGGGGGATCTGTGGCTCAGCGGGTTAAAGCCTCAGCCTGCAGCACCAGCATCTCATGTGGGCGCCGGTTCAGTCCCAGCTGCTCCACTTCCAATTTAGCTCCCTGCTAATGTGCCTGGGAAAGCAGTAGAAGATGGCCCAAGTGCTTGGGCCCCTGCACCCACGTGGGAGACCCAGAAGAAACTCCTGGATCCTGGCTTTGGATCAGCTCAGCTCCTGCTGTTGCAGCCTTTTAGGGAGTGAACCAGCAGATGGAAGATCTCTCTCTCTCACTCTTCCAAATAAATAAATCTTAAAGCAAAAACCTTCCTCCATCACCAGTCACCACTCCAGGCTTCCAGCCTTTCTCCTGCCCCTCCGCTTGGAGGGACCATGCTCTCCAGCGTCCAGTACCCTCCATCAGAGAGGTGCTGGCTGCCTTCCCCACACTCAGTCCGCCCATCAGAGGCGGCTGACTCACCCAGGCTTCGATAGGACCTAGTCCTGGTCAGCGGGAACATTCTGTTCTCTTGATTTTGACAACTAGCCATACCAGTCTGAAAACCAATAGAGCCATTGAGTTGCAAGGAGAGTTTTGCTAGAACTGTTGCAAATGAAGCAACTGGATAAGAATGAACTTGACCCTGGGGCAACATAAGCATAAAGCTGCCCAAGGCCACCACCGCATGGAGAGGTGAAGAGGAAGGTCAACACCAGGCGCTGACAGAGCAGAGAGAAGAAATGGCAGCCACTGGCACTGCTCGAGTTCACGCATCAATTCTTGCCTGGCTTACCCCTGACGGTCATTGCTACACGAGCCCCAATACTGTCTGTCTGATTTAGGCCAGCTTGTCTTAAAACAGAAACGATCCCTAACAATATGTCCCTTTGGTCCTCTCCTGCCATCCCGCAATGGACACGGGTGAGTTGGGTTAGGCTCGGCTTTCATGGGTCCCTGCCCCTGGCCTCGGCTTCCCTGCTGCCCCCTGTCCTTTAACTCTTAGACTCTTGTTTCAGGGCCCTGGGTTGGAAGCTCAATTTTGACTCCACGGGCTCCACAGCAACCCTGTCAGGCAGTTCTGGGTGTTCATCTTCCTCTAGGGGGCCAACTAGCATGGGAAGCCTAGCCAGTCTGTCCCAGCTCTTCCAGTCCAGGCCATCAGAACTCGGAGCCCAGAGGCTGGGCAACAGCAGGAGCAGTGTCACTGGGACCCCAGAGGAAGAGCTGGAACGCATTTCTCCACCACCCAGCAGCCTAGAACATCAGCACTCCACCTCCACCTTCTGGGCCACAGGGAAACTGCACACGGTGGCCAGGCATGCGTGCCACGCACCATCTGGATCAGCCTCCCCAGCCAGAACTCTATGTAGCTCAGAGAGGCTGTGAGTAACTCTTATGTGCTGACTCCATCTCACAAATGGCCACCAAAAATTGTAGGTTCCAATTTCCCCAGCGGTGAACACAAACAGAAAGCCCCAGCCCCATGCCCCAAACCTGTCCCCTGGGGCTCTCCCCCAGACACCAGGAAGGGCTCGCAATGTATGATTCCAGAACCTGCCCCAGGAAGGAGACCTCACCGCCGTCTCCCTCTTTAGCCCCATTCAGCATCACCCAGATCAGCAACAGGAAGCCCCGTGGGGGATGGGACAGTGGTGTGGCTCCAGCCCAGGAGGAGGAGGAGGGTCACAACCCCCGGATAAAATGGACCACGAGATTCAGGATTCTCTTGGAGCATGGGAAGTGCAACAAGCCCAGGTCGATGGTGTTGAGCACTCCGTGGAAACCATCGTCCATGTGATGCCAAGTCACCGGCACCCCCAGGTCTTCCAACCTCTTCTTGTACAGCAGGGAGTGGTCCCGCAGAAGATCATACTCACAGCTCACGATGCAGGCTTCCGGGAGCTGAGACATGACGCTGTCCTCGGCGATCAGGGGCGAGCACATCAAATTGAGGAGGACCCTGGTCTCCAGGTAAGCATCTTCGTTCAGGGGCGCCCGGGGCACGGGCTGGTAGCCTCTCTTCTTAAACCGCTCCGGGATGTTTTCTGCGCCCACCCACTTGTCATACTTCGCCCAGACTTTGGCAGGTAGATGGGCGCCCTTCTTGAGGGCGCTCTGCCAGGAAGGGTTGATATCCATGTAGCAGCACAGACAGTAGAAAGCCAAATGCCACGTGAGCAGGGGGATTTTCTCGTTCTGCTGAAAGGAAGGGGACTGGAAGTCCAGGGCTTGGAGGGCAGGGTAGATCAGAACCTGAGCCCGAATCCGGGGCAGATCCGGACGGTTGAGGAAGGTCTGACAAACCACCGTTGCCACGCCCCCTCCCACGCTGTCACCACCGACCACGACTCGTGCTGGGTCCACGCCGTACGCGTTCAGGGTCTTCAGGAACTGGACGGTGGCCGCCATGCAGTCTCTCACCATGACCGGGAACTTGTACTTGGGTGACTTTCGGTATCTACAAGGGAAGTCAGCAACACAATTGATACTCACCAGCCCAGCAGAGTCGCAGCTATGCGTGTGCAGGATCTCTGCGCCTACATGTCTTCCATCAGCCGCCTTTTCTGACACTTGAGCAGGTGGAGTTAGAGGTGAGGCTTACGCCAGACGGAAGAAGACATGAAGTCTTCATCATTAGCACACAGGCTAATTCCCTGTGGCGCAATCACCTGCTGAGGGACCAGCTGTGGGTACAAGAGCCCTGCCAGCCGCCTGTTGGCCAATGACCTTGGTATCACCTACACCTGCCCCATCTACCTGAGCCACCTGGTGTTGCCTCTCTGCCTCGCATCTGTTCTACTTCCTGTTTTATGATTTCATGAACAGTTCCAGGCTTGCTTATATTTTGATTCTAGTGACTTCTGCTCCTATAGTTTGGATATGATCTTAGTGTGTTCCCCAAAGCATTCATGTGTTGGACGCTTGGTCTAGGGTGGTGGTATTTGGAGATGTAGAACCTTGAACACTCAGAAGAGATTAAGGCAGTTTCCCAGAGATGCCTGTTCTCACAAGAGGCTTGTTCTACAAAACTGAGCCTGACCCCATACTGCTCTCCGGCTTCCTGTTCTGAAACAGGCCCCTCTCGTCCCATGCCCACCGTTCACATCAGCCTTGGGTGATACAGCCAGGTGGGATGAGGGTCCTCACCAGAGTCTGCACGTGCCTTGAGGAATTTAAGTACCCAGATGGTGAGCTAAATGTACCTCTTTTCTTTATAAAGTTAGCCTGCCCCAGGTATTTCATTACAGCATAGAAAAATAGGCTAGTCCACCTGCCATGGCCCCAGATGCTGTGGGGGAGACCTTGTAGACTTAACTTCCACCAGAGGCCAGCAGACAGCCTGCCCGGCACCCCGACTCCTGACCGCTGCTCTGTGGAGATGCCAGCCTGGCCCTGCACTCTTCCATTGTTGAAGAGATTCCAGATTTTGTGAGAAGTCTCACCATGGGGAAGACGGACCAGGTTGTTTTAAAAGACAAAAAGCAAATGCCCTCTGGGACAAACAAAGCTTCTGGCAGCCCTCTCCATCCCGACACCCCCATTCCAGACGGCCCTGGGCTGGTGCTGCAATAGCAATGCATTTAAATCTGAAATCCGGCTGGCTTGGGGTTCAGAACGTGAGTTGCCGGGGCAGACTTGCCGGCAGAGTCTCCTGATGATCGCTTGGCTTGGCAGGACCAGGACAGGAAGGCACAGAGTGCCAACCGCGGCGGTGAGATTCCGTCTCAGCGCAGGAACCGTGTGGGAACCGAGAACTGTCAAGTGAGGACTTTGTCCAGGTCTCTTTCTGTCTCTCGCATCTACATTTAGGCCTTCGCTTTTCACGCTGCACAACTAGGTCTTCCCCAAAAAGCCGGGAAGCATCCTCCCGAGACCTTGGCAGCTGCTGTTTCCTTGTGCATTTAGATGGCTCTGCAGGAGAAGCCTAACTAGGGGCATCAAACAGCAGGCCAGGAGCCCAGGAGGGGCCAGCCCACGTCTTCCTCCACCAGCGCCCACGTGGCCTTCCTTGAGGTTCCGGGTGGGGTGGGTGGGTGACTCTCAGAGATCAGCTAGGAGGAAAGAGTGGTCTGGTCTTGTCTGTCTGTTTGTTTTTGATTCCATGGGTGGATGTCAACCAGGAGGAGGGACCTCCCTCTTGGGAGCACTTGGAAATGGATAGGCAGGGCTGGGGTTGTCTTGGAGATGGCGCTGGACACCTCTGGCATTTAGCAGTTAAATGTCTGGAACAGGCAGCACTGTCTCGCTCAGCAAAGAACCACTCCACTCCACTGCGCTCCCAAAGTGAAGCTCTGATTAAAAATCCACTTCCCTCCCAGCTTCTAAACAATTGGGTGCCCAGAAGCCACCCACGCGCCCATTCCCAGCCTCCTCTGGGTCCCCGCCTCCCTTCTCCTACTCCTCTCTGGCTTCTGGTCGTCCAGAGCTTCCGAGCCCTCTTCCCGCTCCCCACTCTGCGCGGTACTCACCCGACAGCCAGGACCACGGCGTCACTCTTCTTGGACAAATAGGAGTACACGCCGTGGTGGGTTCCTGGAAGACAGGAGGTTTCCACGCTCACTGGGAAGCCCCCTTCAGCAGCCTGCGCCAGCCCCTGGCCAGAGCCCCTGGCCGCTCCCCGCACTGGGCTCTGCAACTCAGCCTCTGGCTCTTGAGCAATTCAACTTTCCCACCCGTGGGGCTGCCTGAGCTACATTGTCCCAGACACCCGTGCCCTGCCGGACTCTGCAGATCGTGAAAAATGCCTGAGAAGCTGTTTGGTTTCTGTTGGGAGCTCCGGGCTCAGCAGACCGGAGTTCAAACCCCACCCTCACTGCCGTTTAGCTTGAGCTAAAATAGTGCCCAGCACACTGCCTAGCCTGCCTGAGGCTTGATTTCTTTGTCTGTCTAATGGGGACAACGATGATGTCTCCATCGTAGGGGGGCTGAGGAGTTAAACGAGTGGTGTACGTACGGCAGGGTGGGCTTCACGCTGCAGCCGGTTAAGCTGCTGCTTGGGACTCCTGCATCCCACCTTGGGGTGTCTGGGATCGAGTCCCGCCTCCACGTCCGATTGAACTTCTTGCTAATGCACAACCTGGCAGGCAGCAGATGAGGGTCAAGTCCTTGGGTTCCTGGTACCCACACCCAGATGGAGCTCCTCGCTTCAGCCCAGCCCAGCGCTGGTTGTTGTGGGCATTTGGGGAGTGAACTAGCAGATGCAAGATCTCTCTCTCTCTCTCCCTTTCAAATAAATAAATAAAAACTTCTAGATAATAAAAGGTGAGTCTTTGGAGCCACTGTTGTAGCATAGAGGGTAAAGCCGCCAACTAAGATGCTGGCATCCCATATGGGCACCAGTTCAAGTCCCAGCTGCTCCACTTCTGATTCAGCTCGCTACTAATGCACCTGGAAAAGCAGTGGAGGGTGGCCCAAGTGCTTGGGCCCCTGCACCCCGCATGGGAGACCCAAAGGAAGCTCCTGGCTCCTGGCTCCTGGCTGTTGCAGCCATTTAGGCAGTGAATCAGTGGATGGAAGATCTCTCTCTGTCTCTACCTCTCTCTGTAACTCTGCCTTTCAAATAAATAAATTAATTTTTTTAAACGCCTACTCTTTGTCAAGTTTTTTTTTTTTAAATGTTCATATAGTCGTGCCTGTCCTGTGAATATAACTATTCATGTTTCTGAATATTGGTAGCTACTATCATTTGTGGTAGAGACCACACCACCAAACCCCTTATTCTCAAAGCCACCACGACGGGACCCTGGCCCCCCACAAGTTGGGAAGCACTGCTAAATCCAAGACACCACGTCCCACTCTCTCATAGGGAAAACCTAGGACAACCGCCTCACTTCTGAGTTTCTCCTCATGCGTTCTCCCCACGTCTTCGGTCTGTCTCAGGCCACACCGGGTGTGAACAATGAGGTGTTTCATTGACGATATCCTTATTTGCAACTCAGTAGCAGGGCGGGGGTGGGTGTGCAACGTGCTGAAAGCCACTGAATGATACCTTGAAACAGCTGATTTTCATTTCTGTGAATTTCATCTCGATAAATGCACATTTCCCACATATGTGTGTGTACGCTTCGCGAAGTTGATGAAAAGAAGGTTTTTTTGATGCTAAAAATGTTGAGATTGATACAGAGCTTTTCATGAACTTTTTGGGTGTTATTTTCATTTTGCTTGAAAGGTGGACAGAGAGAGACGGAGAGAGATCTTCCATCTACTGGTTCACCCCCCAGTGCTTACCATAGATTGGGCTGAGCCAGGCCAAAGCCAGGAGCCTGGAACTCCATCCAAGTGGGCAGCAGGGTCCCCAGGACTTGAGCCGTCACCTGCTGCCTCCCAGAAGCTGAGACGCTGGAGTCAACAGCAGAGTAGGGACTTGAATATGGGATGCACTCCAATATGGGGCTCAGGCGTCCCAGGAGAACTCCTGCACCAAAACGCCTGTCCCCATGAACTTTTTGAAGATCTCTCATATGCATGAATTTCAAAATATTTTTCACCAGGGCCGGCGTTCTGGTGTAGCAGCTAAAACCTGCAACACTAGCACCCCATATGGCCGCTGGTTTGTGCCCTGGCTGCTCCACTTCCAATCTAGCTTCCTGCTAATGGCCTGGAAAAAGCGGCTGAAGATGGCCCAAGTGTTGGGAGACCTGGATGAGGCTCCTGGCTCCTGGCTTTAGCCTTGACCCAGCCCTGGCCATTGCAGCCATCTGGAGCGTGGACCAGCCAATGGAAGATCTCTCTGTGTCTCTCCTTCTCTCTCTAAAACTCTGACTTTCAAAGGAATAAATAAATCCTGGCCAGTGCCGCGGCTCACTTGGCTAATCTTCCGCCTGCAGTGCCGGCACCCTGGGTTCTAGTCCCAGTTGGGGCGCTGGATTCTGTCCCGGTTGCTCCCCTTCCAGTCCAGCTCTCTGCTGTGGCCCGGGGAAGGCAGTGGAGGATGGCCCAAGTGCTTGGGCCCTGCACCTGCATGGGAGACCAGGAGAAGCACCTGGCTCCTGGCTTCAGATCGGCACAGTGCACCGGCCGTAGCGGCCATTTGGGGGGTGAACCAATGGAAGGAAGACCTTTCTCTGTCTCTCTCTCAAATTTTTTTTTGTAACAAACCAAATTTACCCTTAAAAACAATTTTTTTTGACAGGCAGAGTGGACAGTGAGAGAGAGAGACAGAGAGAAAGGTCTTCCTTTGCCATTGGTTCACTCTCCAATGACCGCCGCGGCCGGCGCACTGCGCTGATCAGATGGCAGGAGCCAGGTGCTTCTCCTGGTCTCCCATGGGGTGCAGGGACCAAGCACTTGGGCCATCCTCCACTGCACTCCCTGGCCACAGCAGAGAGCTGGCCTGGAAGAGGGGCAATCGGGACAGAATCCGGCGCCCCGACCAGGACCAGAACCCAGTGTGCCGGCGCCGCAAGGCAGAGGATTAGCCTAGTGAGCTGCGGCGCCGGCAAAAACATTTCTTAAAACATATTTGCGAGACAGCTTCCATCTACTGGTTCATTCCTGAAATGCCCTCCACACCAGGGCTGGCTGGGGCCAAAGCTGGGAACCAGGGACACAAGTCAGCTCTCCCACATGGGCGGCAGGAACCCACACTGCCTCCCGGGGTCTGCACCAGCAGGCAGCTGGGACCAGGAGCCAGAGCCAGAGACTCGGTGTGAGTTACTAACCCCCAGGCAAAACGCTTACCCTAAGCTTAGCTTTTAAATCCAGTTTTAGAGGAACCTTATTGAAGTACCCTGGTGTATGTGTGTGTGTGTGTGTGAGAGAGAGAGAGAGAGAGAGAGAGAGTGAGCACTCTGGGACACACTAAATGTACCAGTGTTCCTGGTCCTGGGATGATGACTTTCTTTTTTTTTTTTTTTTTTTAAAGATATTTATTTACTTGAAAGTCAGAATTACAGAGAGAAAAACAGAGAGACTGGCAGATAGACAGACAGATAGACACACACACACACACACACACACACACACAGATCTTCCATCCCTGGCTCACTCCCCAAATGGCTGCAATGGCCAGGGCTGAGCCAGCCTGAAGCCAGGAGCCAGGAGCTTCTTCCGGGTCTCCCACGTGGGTGCAGGGGCCCAAGCACTTGGGCCATCCTCCGCTGCTTTCCTAGGTTGTCAGCAGGGAGCTGGATTGGAAGTGGAGCAGCCAGGACTCCAACAGGCACTCCCATATGGGATGCCAGTGTCTCGGCAGCTGGGACAGGAACTGGTGCCCATGAGCAATGCCGGCTTTGCAGTCGGTGGCTTTACCCGAGCATCGCAGCGCTGGCCCTGACATTGTTTTAAACCCTTGATTCAGCATGTCACGTTCCTTTGGGAGGTCTGTGGACAGGGCACTTACTCAAGCTCCCCATGATGGTGCCGCCACCATGGTAGAACACAACGCCGGGCCTGGGGGTGCTGGACGATGCCTTGGGCTGGTACAGCTTCGCCCGGATGGTCCCGAAGCGGAGATCCGTGACCAGGACATCCGGGTCCTTCTTTGGCACCCTCAGGTCGTGTATGAAACGGACAAACTGGGGCATCGAACAGATCCCCAGCTTCTCAAAAACCAAGCCCTGTTAGAGAGAGACGAGAAAACGCGTCAAGGGTCTCTGCCCAGGGGTCTGCAGGTCCCTGGGGTCTGGTGGCCACCCCTAGCCTCAGCAGGTGGCAAGAGAGCTCAGCTTAGGGAATTACAGTCAGGTTGGGCCCAGCCCTGCTCCGCCTCCTGAGTGGGTGCCCCCTCACACTTGCAGTAAAATCCAACCCCACTCAGGTGCTACGTGGCCTCAGGCCTGCCAGTCCCTCTCAACCCTCTCCGTCTGGTGTCTTCAACCCCAGCCAGGATAACTCCGGCTTCTGGTTCCCCCAGAAATCCCCCTCCCCGGAGCACCCCGGTCCCTCTGAGGCTCCCACTCCACTGGGCCTGGACACGATGACTTCCCACAGTCTCCCTGGGCCACCCCAGCCCACCTGGCCATCCCTAGGCTTTTGTGGCCATGCTTAGAAAAAAGTGGGGGTGGCCGGCGCCGCGGCTCACTAGGCTAATCCTCTGCCTTGCAGCACCAGCACACCGGGTTCTAGTCCGGGTCGGGGTGCCAGATTCTGTCCCGGTTGCCCCTCTTCCAGGCCAGCTCTCTGCTGTGGCCAGGGAGTACAGTGGAGGTTGGCCCAAGTGCTTGGGCCCTGCACCCCATGGGAGACCAGGAGAAGCACCTGGCTCCTGCCATCGGATCAGCGCGGTGCGCCGGCCGCAGCGCGCCGGCCGTGGCGGCCATTGGAGGGTGAACCAACGGCAAAGGAAGACCTTTCTGTCTGTCTCTCTCTCTCACTATCCACTCTGCCTGTCAAAAATTAAAAAAAGAAAAAAAAAAAAGAAAAAAGTGGGGGGTGGGGGAGGGAGTCCCTACTAAAATATTTGAGAATAAAGTAATGCAGTGCCCAGGACGCGCTGTCTAAGCAACTGGGGCCGTGGGGACGGTGTTGTGGCACAGCGGATTGAGCTGCTGCTGCGACACGGCATCCCACATGGGAGAGCGTTTGGAGTCCCGGCTGCTCCACTCCTGATCCGGCTCCCTGCTGTGGCCTGGGAAGGCAGTGGAAAACGGCCCAAGGGCTGGGGCCCTGCACCCGCGTGGGAGACCGGGGCGGAGCCCTGGCTCCTGGCTGCATCTTGACGCAGACCCGGCTGTTTCTGACATTTGGGGAGTGAACCAGAGGATGGAAGATCTCTATCTATCTATCTTTCTCATTCTGCCTTTCAAAAAAACCAAACACATCTTTAATAGAAAGAAAGAAAGAAAGAAAGAAAGAAAGAAAGAAAGAAAGAAAGAAAGAAAGAAAGAAAGAAAGGGAGAGAGAAAGAAAGAAACTAGAAAGGTAGGGAAGGGTGGGGCACAAATGAAACAAAGCTTGGCTCCAGCCGACAGCTCAGGGCCGGCAGACTCTCCACCTTCTCTGGGACGTGCCTGAGAGTTTGCACCATACACAACACCAAATAAAGGCGCCTTCCCCCCGGGGCCTCTTTCCAGGAGTTCACAGGCCGTTGCTGTGCCACAACCACTTTGGCCAGAAGGAAGGCAATTTTACTTAATAGTCATCAAACTGTTCAAGTGAATGTGGGATGTCATAATATATTTGCTACCTCTGTGCACATCAACGAGCAAGCCCTACGGGCCACCTTCATATGAAGGTGCTCCTGAGAGTTAGTGGCCTCCAGCATCGGCATCCCACATGGGTGTCGGTTCGAGTCCTGGCTATTCCACTTCCAACCCAACTCCCTGCTAATGCGCCTGGGAAAACAGCAGAGGACGGTGCAAGTGCTTGGGCCCCTGCACCCACGTGGGAGACCCGGAAGAAGCTCCTGGCTCCTGGCTTCAGCCTGGCCCAACCCTGGTCATTGCAGCCATTGGGGAGTGAACCAGTGGAAGAAGACCTCTCTCTCTCTCTCTCTATGACTCTCTGTAACTCTGTCTTTCAAATAAATTAAATAAATCTTTAAAAAAAAGTTAATGGAAAAATAGAAGGAAAAGATAGGTTTATTTCTGTGCCAAAAGATTGAAGTCCATGCTTAGCTTTTTCATATACGTGCACTTGTCTGAAGTTTTAGAAGACCCCGCATACTACCTTTTTTTTTTTTTTACAGGCAGAGTTAGACAGTGAGAGTGAGAGAGAGAGACAGAGAGAAAGGTCTTCCTTTTTCCGTTGGTTCACCCCCCAAGTGGCCGCTACTGCAGGCCCGTTGCAGCTGGCGCACTGCACCGATCCAAAGCCAGGAGCCAGGTGCTTCCTCCTGGTCTCCCATGCGGGTGCAGGGCCCAAGCACTGGGCCATCTTCCACTGCCTTCCCAGGCCACAGCAGAGAGCTGGCCTGGAAGAGGAGCAACTGGGACTAGAACCCGGGGTGCTGGCACCGCAGGTGGAAGATTAACCTAGTGAGCCGCGGCGCCAGCCCACTACCTTGTTTCTAAGGAGTGGGAGGCTGTGGTTTGTCGCAGCAGCTACAGTGGTGGAGTGACCGCAGTGGCTGGCCCTCTTGCCATCGGGCTGCAGCTCTGCCGTGGAGGCTGCTCTGGTCTTTATCCACTACGGGAGGAAACGCTACATTCCTGTCACACCTTGGTGGCGAACGTAGGGCCATTGCGACCCCATCCAAATCCATGGGCCCCTTGCATTCTGTCCCCCACCGGCTCAGGGAAGCCCGGGGAAGAAGCCCTGCTGTAGCCACTGCCCCCGTGCACTTCCCTCTTAGGGTTCGCCTCTGCATGGTTTGCTGGTTTACCAGCTGTCTCCCCATCCCCACACAGCAAGACCCCAAACTCCTAACGGCTGACCTGTTTGTGTCTCTGGATCCCAGAACTGGTGTGTGGCACACAGTAGGTGCACAACCCCTCTTTGCAGAAAACAGCCAACACACAGTACCAGCGGCTAAGCGTGTGGAGGGCCTGGCAGGTGCTCCCAGCACAGCTTCCCCCACAGCACCCCCACAAAAGGCCCTGATGTGTGTTCCCATTCTGCAGATGCGGAAGTTGAGTCGCTGCGATCGGGAACCTGGACCGCAGCCTCTTTGGGCCGGAGGAACCCCAGGGCCCAACGTCACTTTTTCAACATCACATCTCACCCGGGAGGGAAGAAGCCCAGGAGGGGAGACCCTGGCACTTGCTTCCCCGTTATGTACGAAACTTGAAGGAAAGAAAGCTTTCCCGTGTTCCGTTCCTGCCAATGCCCTGCAGAAGGGCCACCAAGTCGGCATCTACACGGTTCCCGCGGTGACTGCTCCCGGATGCCACACGCTGACAACAGCAGGCAGAATCAGACTGCGACACGCAAACACTTCTCCATCTCCCAAAGGCGCCAAGATATTTGTGAAGTTGTATCCGGCCGCTTGGTGCCTCTGTGCTGATGGCTTTGTGACCTGTTTGTGTTGGCGCTCGCTGGCTCTGGCCGGTGGACGGGTGGCCCCTGGAGCTCAGAGATTGGGAAACTCCTTCCTGCTCCACAGGGGGCCCAGAGGGACAAAGGGAGACAGGTGCCAGGGCAGGGGGCCCAGCTGTTGACTGGGAAAAAAAGCGAACCAGGCTCTGAGGTTTGCGGACAGCAGCTCGGCCAGCGTCGGAAGAGGCTGAGAGCTGTATTAAAAGGGTTACTCTGTCCGAGCACGCGCCGTCCCCCTGCGCGGCGGCGGCCCCTGTCTGTGCCCGCTCCCTGGAACCTGCACGTGCCTGATTTTCTCAGCTCCCTCCTCAAGCCGTGGGTAACGTGCAATACTCACCCAGGTTATCACCAGCTGTGTAAGACAAGAGAGAACCCGCATTTTCACGGGGTGGCCGATACCCGCCGGGACATCTTGCCTGAGGAAGTGGGTGCAGATGGCCCAGAGCCACACCCCTGAGGACAGCACACACACGGCCACGAGCAAGAGCAGGGCCAGACTCACCATGCTGCCGCTGCCCACAGGAGGCGGAGCGGGAGCTGTGTGCAGCAGCCCAGCCGCGGCGGCTCTGCTCACTTATACATCACCACCCACCCTCCCCTCTTCCCTGCCTCCTGAAAACATTGGCCCAGCCCACGTGAGTCACGGACTCAGGTGACGCTGTGGTTCTAGGTCAAGGTCCGGCCCCAGAGAAAGTTGCTTGTACAGCTTAGCCCAAGAGAGACTTCCAAAGCTCTGGCTTAAATCCTGGCTTTGCTGGAGACGCCCATGGGTAAGCCACCATGTCACCTTGGATGTCACAAACTCGACCACCCCCACCTGCCCTTGGACCTCACCACTCACCCCCTTATATCCGCTCCGACGACATTTGCTGTTCCTGAGCCTACTGAGGCGGTCCCAGGGCCTTTGCACATGCTGGCCTCGGTGCAGCAGTCTCCCCCCAGACTCCATCCCTCCCCTCCCACAGATCTTGGGTGACATGTCACCTCCTCCAGGAGGCTACCATGGCCACCTTATTTAAAACTGTGCCCCCACCCCTGCATGCCTGTGCTCCCCTCCCACACTCCCACTTACTCTTCTCTGTGTATCATCACCTGCGGTACCGCAGGCTGCACCTGCTCGACGGCCGCCTGTAGACAACTGTCTCCGTGAGGGCGGGACTCTAGACTCGCTTGTCCCCGGGGCTGGGTCAGGCTTGGGCCCTCGGCAGGTACGAAGCGAGGCCCTGTCCAGTGCAGGGTGGAAAAACAGGCTCTGTTCTCTTCACTGTGAGGCTGGACAACTGAGCTCCCCGCCTTTCCAGGTCAGGTCAGAGGTTGGCATTCCTTCCAGCCCTCCTGGCAATGGCATCTACCACCTCACCCACCTGCCGGGTCTGGCAGCAAGGCTGTGTTGCTCAGATGAGAGATTGTACCTCTCAGGAGACATCTGGCCACACATCCCGAAACAATTCCGTCTGTCACGCTCAGCGAAGGCAGGGGGTGGTGGTGACATCCCGGGGACCCGTGCCAGGGACATTGCTAAACGTGCTACAGCAAAGAGTTCCCCAGTGCAATGCATTGACGGTGCTGAGGTTGAGAAACCCCAAGTTAGGATCGCTTGGACCCAAGTCCTGCTTCAGCCAAATGCCAGCATTCTGATCGTGAGCAAGCTACATTTCCAAGCCTCCGTTTCCAAATCTGTGAAATGGGGATAATAAGGGTAGCACCCACCCCCCCAAGCTGGGCCACGGCGCATCTGAAGCACTAGCACGAACATGGTGCGTGTGGACGTGTGAGGGAGGTCCGAGGGCACGACCGAGACTGCTCCGCGTGTTCTCCAACCCCTCCTGTCCCCTGGGGACACACAGGAAGTCAACATCCCCCCTACTTTGGGAGGCTGCGGGATGTGTGCCAGGATGTGCGTGAGACCACCACGGCCACTTCCTGGCTGCAGGCTCCCCAGGCGTGGCTGCAGAGGGTCCACACTCTCTCCCACTCCCTCTCTCTGGAGGGAAGGTCTTCCGAGGGGTGCAGAGCCCTGCCCCAGGCTCGGAGGGGAGCTTCCGGAAGACGGAGCTGCTGTGGGAGGGCATGGTGCAGGCGCGCTGCGTGCGGCCACTGCGCTGGGTGACAGCGCCAGGCTCTGGAGGTCCCCGCAACCCCAAAGCCTAACGCGAGCTTCATTCTCCTGCTCCTTTTGGCTGCTGTCCCCTGGGCACAGGACGCAGGACTCTGTCCCCGTGAAGGTGCTGACCGGGACCCTGGGGCTGGGCAGCGCCCCCAACATCGTTTAAGAGGAGGGACCACGGCGCAGGGCAGAAGGGGGGGCCTTCCCAACCTGGGCCCACGAGGCTCACGGTGAGGTTGGGGATTTGTGCCTTGTCTGCTCCCTGCCTCCCCGTCTGTAGAGCAAAGCCGGGGTCCCCGCTCCGTGCCCGGCACTGTGCCAGCGCTCTGCGGGTCTTAATGTGCTGTGATTTCCTGTGATCGTGGGTCAGCTCAGCAGCCATGCCGAGTACAGGTCCGAGCGGTTGCGGCCAGAAACAGGCCTCGTCACCCTTGACTCGGTTTCCGGCCGGCTGACCTCCTCCCGGGCCGGCACCATGGTTGATCCAGATGCCTGGTGACCAGCTGCCACCTCCCCGACTCACCCCACTGCCCCCATGCCACGTGGACTTCACGGACGGTGACCACTGCTCGGTCACAGCCTGGCTCCATGCACTCACTCCTTAGAGCTCCCCACCAGGGAGCCGGCACTGTGGCATAGTGGGTAAAGCCTCTGCCTGCGATGCCAGTGTCTCATATGGGCACCAGTTCATGA
The DNA here is from genome assembly GCF_964237555.1 of Oryctolagus cuniculus. Classification (NCBI taxonomy): domain Eukaryota; kingdom Metazoa; phylum Chordata; class Mammalia; order Lagomorpha; family Leporidae; genus Oryctolagus; species Oryctolagus cuniculus. The sequence continues at coordinate 155,861,947 of NC_091438.1, forward strand.
CCCGGCTGCTCCACTTCTGACCCAGCTCCCTGCTCATGGCCACTCCCCAAATGGCTGTGTGGGCCAGGACTGAGCCAGGAACCGGGATCTTCCTCTGGGTCTCCCACGTGGATACAGGGGCCCAAGCACTTGGGCTTCCTTCTGCTGCTTTCCCAGGCTCATTAGCAGGGAGCTGGATGGGAAGTGGAGCAGCCGGGACATGAACTGGCGCCCATATGGGACACTAGTACCACAGGCCACTGCTTAGCCTGCTGCAACACAGTGCCAGCCCCCAGATCCAATTCTTATACCCATTTTATGGATAAGGAAACTGAGCCTCACTGAAGTTAAGCAACTTCCCCAAGGTGGGAAAACTCCTAAGCGGAAGTTGTGGAGAGGCCTGATGTTGAAGCGAGGCTGTTCTCAGGCCCCTTATTTCGTGCTGTGCCAAAGAAAAGCACACGTGGTTGCCCTGTCTGCCACCCAGTCCCTGCCGAGAGAAGCTCTGCCAGGCGGGAACTCCCAGTGCATTGCACGGTCGGCAGCTGGGTTACGGAGCTACGCTGGGGCTGCTAGTCAACGTTTGTTTATTTATTTATTATTTGAGAGGCAGAGGGTGGGGGGAGCTCCCGCCCTCTGGTTCACTCCCCAAATGCCTGCAATGGCTGGAGTAGGCCCAGGCTCCATCCGGGTCTCCATGCAGGTGGTAGGGGCCCGCACACCTGGGCCATCATCTACCACCTCCCAGGATGTGCATTAGCCGGAAGCTGGAGTGAAGAGCAGGACTCAGATCTGGGCACTCTGACATGGGATTTGGTGTTCCTCGTGGTGTCTCAGCCACCACACCAGTGCCCACCCCCAAGCACAGTTGTTCCAATCATCCGAGCAAGGCGCACGCGCCGAGTCCTCACTGGGACTCCTCCACGCTGACAGAGCTCAAGCTGCAGGTCCCTCGCCGGCAACACAAAACTGTGCTCAGGGTCATAAGAGACTCAGGACTTTTGTGACACCTGTAGTAAGTTTGGCTTTTTCAGACGCGTAATTTGCTATGGCTTCTTGTCCTAAATGTATTTTTGCCTTTTAATCTAAATCGGATGAATAATTTTACATATTCTTCTAGAAGAAATTCCCCCAAACCGTGCACATTTCAGTCCCACAACATCTGGATCTGGGAGCAGTAGAGTTGCCTGCTGCATCCCACATGGGACTTCCAGGATTCGATTCCCAGCTCCAACTCCTAACTCCAGTTTCCTGCTAACATAGACCCTGGGAGGCGCGGGGTGGGGGGATGAGTCCAGAAACTGGGTTCCTGCACCCATATTGGAAACCCAGATAAAGTTATCGGCTCCTGACTTTGGTCCAGCCATGGCCCAGCCTTGGTGTGCATTTGAGGAGTGAACCAGTGGGTGGGATCTCTTTCTTTATTAAAAGGCTGGATCCACCCAGGTCTGCACGTGTGTGTGCAGGTGCATTTATGGTATGCACATGGGTGTGTGCGTGTATTTCCATAGGAGCCCAGGGAACATATTCCTTGTAACCTTCTCTGTCACTCTTCCAAGCCAATACACTAAATCCTATGACCTAACTTTCAGCGCCTGTAGAATACTCTGTTGCTCCCTTGCTTGTCTGTGCTGTCATTTAGTACCCAAATTCCGAATTATTGTTAGAAACCAAGATTGTCTGATTTTCCTATCTTTGGACAAGACCCAATCACTTCTGTAGAAAACTGGTGGGTCAAAAATAAAATTGTTTTCAGGCTTTTGATCCATATGAACACATTATCCCAGAAAAGTTGTATCCATTCGCATCCCAACTCTAAGTGTAACAAAACCGATTGCTTCCAGTCCTCCCGCCAACACTGGGTATTAATCATTGTGTCTGAATTGGAATAGTCTGAGTTTTTAAACTTATATTGCAGTGTTGTTTCAGTTTGCATTGCCTCCATACCAGCACAATGGAACGCTGCTTCCTGTCCCATGGAGCATTTGAATCTGTTTCTTGGATTCACGTGACTTTATTTTATTTCATTTTCTACTGATGTCTCTTTTTTTTTTTTTTTTTGACAGGCAGAGTGGACAGTGAGAGAGAGAGACAGAGAGAAAGGTCTTCCTTTTGCCGTTGGTTCACCCTCCAATGGCCGCCGCGGCCGGCGCGCTGCGGCCGGCGCACCGCGCTGATCCGATGGCAGGAGCCAGGAGCCAGGTGCTTTTCCTGGTCTCCCATGGGGTGCAGGGCCCAAGCACTTGGGCCATCCTCCACTGCACTCCCGGGCCACAGCAGAGGGCTGGCCTGGAAGAGGGGCAACCGGGACAGAATCCGGCGCCCCGACCGGGACTAGAACCCGGTGTGCCGGTGCCGCTAGGCGGAGGATTAGCCTAGTGAGCCGCGGCGCCGGCCCTGATGTCTCTCTTTTTGCTGTGACTTGTGTGTGCCCTGTGCATAGTAAGGATATTGAATCTCTGTCATGTGGCTGCAAACAGGATTTAAACTCTATTTACTTTGTTGAGAAACAGAGACACAGTGAGAGGGGCAGACAGAGAAAACTCCCATCCCTGGTCCACCCCAAATGCCCACAATGGTCAGAAATGGTCCAGACTGAAGTTGAGAGCTGGGAACCAAGCCAGGGCCCCCATGTGGGCAGCAGGGACCTAATCACTTGAGCCATCACTGCTCCTCCCTGGGTCTGCATTAGCCAGGAGCTGGAGCCGGTATTGAACCCAGGCATTGTGATGCGGGATGCAGGGGTCCTGACCAGCCTTCCAATCACTCAGCCAAAAGTCCATCCCTAGTTGCAACCCTCTCCTTTTTTTCAAGGTTATTATTTGCCTTTTAATCTATGTTGTATTTCTGTACTTATCATTATAATTTTATGCAATGAAACCTGTCATTTCTTAAGGTCTTTAATTTTGTATCATGCTTAAAAAGATCTTTTATAATACATAAGGGCCAGTGCTGTGGCGTAGCAGGTAAAGCTGCCGCCTACAGTGCCAGCATCCTATATGGGTGCCAGTTCAAGTCCAGGCTGCTCCACTTCCAGTCCAGCTCCCTGCTAATGTGCCTGGGAAAGCAGCAGAAGATGGCCTAAGTCCTTCACCCCTGCACCCACGTGGGAGACCTAGAAGAAGCTCCTGGCTCCTGGCTTCAACTTGGCCCAGCCCTGGCCATTGGAGCCATCTGGGGAGTGAACCAGCAGATGGAAGATCTCTCTCTCTCTCTCTCTCTCTCTCTCTCTGCAACTCTGTCTTTCAAATAACTAAACAAAACATTAAAAAAAAATGGAGTTTGGCGAATTTGTGGCGTTTTCCTACCACGCAGCCTCTCTTCTCCCAAGCAGAGAGAGATTTGGTCGAGGGAGCTGGAAACCGGCACAGCTGTTGGCAGGCCTTCCCTGAGCAGGAGCCGCAGGTGCTGCAGGAGACAAGCAGGCTGACTGGCCCCTGTGGCAGCAGGTGATTGTCCGCAGAACACCTGGGAGCTATCCGCAAAGCTGCGCGTCTTGTGTCTGCTTACGCACACACGCTTCACGGGAGAAAAATAACTTCTGCTTCCAGCCTGCCTTCCAACGCTTCCTGGGAGGTTTCTGTGTGGCAAAATCTCGCCCAGAATGTTCCTGGAGAGAGTGAGCCTGGGAAGGGCTGCTCCGTGCGTTCAGTCCCTGTACCTGGGAAAGACCCGGAAGGGAGGGCAGGGCGCTGGTGCCAGCCTCCAGCATACAGAGTAAATGCCAGTTTGACCGTGGCGTTCGGAATCCTTGGGGGCCAGCCGTGCAGGAGTCCCTGGCCCTGGGGCAAGCATTCCTGCTGCTTTTGTCTTTTCGTTGTGACTCAGCACTCCTGGATTTTCTTTAAGGCTCTCGGGGTTTCTATTGGATTTTTCTGTTGGCTGTTTGGTTGGACTCACAGGCAGATACAATCATACGCTCATTAGGGACGGCACCTGCTGCACCTGCTGCAGCTGCAGTAACAAAGCACCACAGGCGGGGGCGTGGCTTATGCAACAAGTGTATTTCACAGTACCCGAGGGAGGCTGGAAGTGCAAAGCCCAGGACGGGTTCCCTCCGTGAGGGAGGACCTGCCTCGGGCCGCCGGGTTGGCTGGTGGCCACTGTCTTCTCCCAGGTCTTTGCAAACACAGGTCGTGGTGGGCTAAGGCCCACCCTCACGCCCTCACCTCACCTTGAGTACCTCTGGAAAGGCGCAAAGACACCATTCCCACTTCAGGTCCCACGCCGAGGCGCTGGGGGTCAGGACCTCGACTATGAGTCTGGGGAGACAGAATTCGACCCTAACAGAGGCCGTCCCCCCTCCCACCTGGTTCTCCCTGAGGATGGAGGGGTTCCTGCCTTGTCCGTGCACACAAACTAGGATGCCTCGGGGTGCACGAACCCCAGGGCAAAGGGGTCTCCACGGGTGGGGGGTAATAGGCCACGTCCCCTCCTCTCCACTGCTCTGAGCCGGATGGAGAGGGAGAAGTGGTTTTTCTGAGACTTGGAGAGGTGGTGCTGAGCCTGCCTGGGCATCTGCAGAGCTGCCTGCCTACAGAAGAGAGGGGCTGTCCGCTCCCTGGGACCAGGGCCCCAGTGTGCGTGTGCAGTGCAGCCTGGGAGGGGTCCCTACTATCAGCCGGCGCACCTGCCCACACACCTGCACCACCCTCTGAACATCAGCCTTAACAGAAAACAGAGCGATGCAGCCGTCAGGGTCTCAGGAGGAAACAGAGGGACACTCCCAGCAGGGCCATTGGCGGAGTCTAATGAGGGACTGGTTGGAGGCCACACAGGATAGCACGGCTGGTAACTGCAGGGCCGCAGCTCTTGGTGGGGGAGTGGATAGCAGAAGCCGAGGCTGTGTGGACAGGGCTCCAGCAGGAGCTAACCTGCAGCTTGCCCACGGCAACACCACAGCATAGCTCTGGGGGACAAACTCCCCCAGCCTCCCTTCTCTCTCCCCAAGTTCCCACACCACTGCCCCCATGCCCTAAACCCTTAGGGAAGGCAGAGGGCCGAGGAGCCCGCAGTTGGGCCCACACAGCTCAGAACCCAGGGCCCAGAACAGGTGAACAGGTGGAGGAAGGTGACTAGAGCACACCTGGGAGGCAGGGGGCAGCGTCCAGTGTGGGGATACTTAGCTCTGCACTTCCTTGTCTCCTGTTCTGTTTCTCGATGACCACTGAGGTTACGCGGAGGTGGGCGGGGGGTGGGGGGCAGATGACAATGGAAGGGTTTCAAGTCACACGACTTCACCCTCCTCCATTCGGAGGTCGGAAGTCTGAAATCGAGCTGCTGGCAGGGCCGGCTCCTCCTGGGGGTCTTAGATCTGCCCTCTCCGGCCTCCAGCTCCTGGAAGCCACCTGCGTGCCTGGTTGAGACCCCTTCCCCCTCCACTGTGCCCTCTGCTTCCATCACGGCCTCCCCCCCCCCCACCTCATGTAAGGACCTGCGTGTGACTACAGGGGCCCCAGAGGACCCAGAGCAATGTCCCCACCCCAAGTCCTGAATGTACTCGCACATGCAGAGTCCGTTTTGCCTTTTTGGAAGGTGACAGCTCTGGGATCAGAGCACAAACATCTCTGGGGAAAGGAGCCTGACCTGCCTGCCACGGGCAGGCAGCGGTGCCCAGCCAAGGCCCTCTGGCTTGGAGAAAGAGGCGTGTGACATCTGCTTTGGCACCACAGTAAAGACGGCTGTAAGAAGCTGCCGGCAGCAAGGTCCCGCCCCTCTACACCTTCCTCCCAGCTAGCAGGCACCACCTGAAGACGCAGAATTCTCTTCTCCCTCCTGCTGGGCACCCAGGCCTGGCTGGTGTGGCCACTCGGGTTGGTGCCTTCAGAGACACACTTGCCTTCACTTCCTCCTGCTCTCCCCGGCACCCCAGCAGGTGCGCACCGCTGTGCACGTTTTTTTGCTATTTCATTGCACGCACTTTGATCCTCGCTGAGCACAAGCCCTCTGTGAAAGGAACTGTGAGGAAGCTGGGAACCTTCTTCTGCCAAGGGTCATCTGGACATTCATCGCATCGGTCATGGGCCACAGCGAACAACCCACCTGAAGGTTAGCCTGCCTTAGGTGTGCATTGAATCTTGAGGCCCACCTGCGGTTGCCTTGGCAGGACCAGACCCAGGGACTTTGCGGGCCTTGTACAACGGATGTCCCGTGGGCCGGGCATCCCCCACCCCTGCTTTAAAGGAAAAGAGCTGCAAGTTACTGACCTGAAAACACCTTCCTGGACTAAGAAACACAGGAAGAAGACGCCCACGCAGGTGCACCTGGCCACGGGCTCAGGAGCCACGGTGTGGAGGCTCCGCAGGGATCCTGCGGACACAGCATGAAGCAGCCAGCACCCCTGGGGTCTTCCTACAACGCAGTGTGGGGGACCCCACAGAGGGGTCCACGCCCCAGAGGGAAGAGGGGCTGCTCATTTAAACGTGACCCATGTCCCAAGGTGCCCTGGGCGGCTGGCACAGCTTCTCCACCACGTGGCTACAAGATGGAGGAGGATTTGGAAAACTGTGTCTGTGCCTGTGAGCGATCTCCTCCCTTTGCAGCATCCAGAGGTGTCTGCTCACCTGTCCGTGAGTGGGGAGGGTCTCGGGCGGCACGCAGCTCCCCGCTCCCTGAGGGGCTTCTGGGAACAGCCGGGACCAAGCTTCGTGTTCCAGGAGCCTTCTCTGCCCCAAGGAGAGGTCAGGGTAAACCTGAAGCCATCTTGATTAAATCCTCATCACAGCTGTCTTAGCCCCTAGTGAGGTTGTCATGGCTTCACGGCTGGTAGCGTGAACAGAACAATTTTACATCACTTCACTCTTTGGCCTGGTCTAGCCCCGGCTGTTGTAGCCATCTGGGGAGTGAACCAGCAGATGGGAGACCTCTCTCTCTCTCTAACTCTGACTTCCTAATAAATTAAAAAAAAAAAAACTCAGTTAGCTAGGAATAAATCCACTGGAAAAATGTGCTAATCTCCATAGTGAAAACAATACAGCATTATTGAAAGAAATTAACACTAAACTAAAATACATGGAGTGGGACCTGAGTTATGGCACAGAGGGTTAAGTTCCCACTCAAACACCAGCATCCCATAATCAAGAGCTGGTTTGAACGCCAGCTCCTCCACTTCGGATCCAGCTCCCTGCTAGTGCACCATGGAAAGCAGCAGAAGACGCCCAAGTGCTTGGGCCCCTGCCACCCATGTGGGAGACCCGGATGGAGTTTCTGGCTCCTGGCTTCAGTCTGCACAGTCCTAGCTGTTGAAGCCATTTGGGAAGTGAATCAGCAGATGGATTATCTCCCTCTCTCTCTAAGATTTATTTATTTATTTGAAAGTCAGAGTTACACAGAGAGAGGAGAGGCAGAAAGAGAGAGAGAGATCTTCCATCCAATGGTTCACTCCCCAAATGGCCGCAACGGCCAGAACTGCGCCGATCCGAAGCCAGGAGCCAGGAGCTTCTTCTGGGTCTCCCACGCAGGTGCAGGGGCCCAAGGACTTGGGCATCTTCCACTGCTTTCCCAGGCCATAGCAGAGAGCTGGATTGGAAGTGAAGAAGCCAGGACTTGAACTGGTTCCCATATGGGATGCTGGCACTTCAGGCCAGGGTATTAATCCACCATGCCACAGTACAGGCCTCTCTCTCTATCACTCTGCCTTTCAAAGAAAGAAATAACTCTTTATAAAAATAATAAAATACTTGGAAGAATACAATTTTTTGAATAGACTCAATAATGAAAAATGATAATTCTCCACAAATTAGCCTTCCGACTTGAATCATTCCCCATCAAAATCTGAGCCCTTTTGTTGCAGAGATGGGCAAGTTGATTTTAAAACTCACATGGAAAAGCAAGGCACCAAGAAGATGCATAGTATCAGATGGCAAAATGATCAGAAGGCTGCCGCAATTAGACGGCGTGGTTCCAGCACAAAGACAGACCCCTGTAACAGAACTGAGGCCAGAGACGGATCCAGACTCAGGACAGCGCTGTGAAGAAGGCATGGGCTCTTACCATCTGCAAAAAATGCATTTCAGACGTGTTGCAGATCAGAATGTGGTGGCTGAAACAGTCACACTTCTACACGGACACACGGAAGCACCTTCCTCCCTCGGAGTAGACAAAGTCGGCTGAGGGACACTGAAAGCAATAAAGGAAACAGGGAGAGATCTTCCATCCACTGTTTCACTCCCCAGATGGCCACAACAGCTGGGGCTGGTACAAGCCAAGCCAGGAACCAGGAGCTCCGTCTGGGTCTCCCACGCGGGTGCAGGGGCCCAAGCACCTGGGCATCTTCCACTCCTTTCCCAGGCACATTAGAAGGGAGCTGGATTGAAACTGGAGCAGTCGGGAGTTGAACCAGCACTCTGATATGGGATGCCACCGCTGCAGACAGCAGCTCAGCACCCTGCGCCACACTGCCAGCCCCCACACATACCTTTTAATTGCATTTTCTTTTTTTTTAAGATTTATTTTATTTATTTGAAAGTCAGAGTTACACAGAGAGAGAAGGAGAGGCAGAGAGAGAGAGAGAGAGGTCTTCCATCCACTGGTTCACTCCCCAATTGACTGCAATAGCCGGAGCTGTGCCGATCCGAAGCCAGGAGCCAGGAGCTTCTTCCAGGTCGCCCATGCAGGTGCAGGGGCCCAAGGACCTGGGCCATCTTCTACTGCTTTCCCAGGCCACAGCAGAGAGCTGGATTGGAAGTAGAGCAGCCAGGACTCAAACCGGTGCCCATATTAGATGCTGGCACTGCAGGCGACAGCTTTATCCGCTACACCACAGCACCAGCCCCTTAATTCCGTTTTCCACAGACTCTCGGACGTACTCCTGTAGACGAATCTTGCTGATATTAGACTGAAGGGTTTCGTTAGCCAGCTTTCATCACTAACACAAGCATCCCTTGTCTATTGTCCTGCTGGACTGTGGTCTCTTCACTTTCTATTTGTTGATTCTTTATTTACTAAGCCTTTGACTATAATGTCAATTTAGAATCTCATCTCAAATGGCTGCGATGGCCAGAGCTGGGTCGCTCTGAAGCCAGGAGCTTCTTCCGGGCCTCCCATGTGGGTGCAGGGGCCCAAGCACTTGAGCCATCTTCTACTGCTTTCCCAGATGCATTAGCAGGGAGCTGGATTGAAACTGGAGCAGCCCAGGCTTGAAGCAGCGCCCATAGGGCATGCCAGCACCACCAGCTACGCCATAGCACCGGCCCCCACGCACAGTTTTCTATCACACAATCTCATCAGGGCCCATGGGAAAGACCCAAACCCTTTCAAAGACACCTGGTCAATTAACACAGGGACCACCTGCTGAGCCCCACCTCTTAAAGGTTCCAACCCACCTCCCAAAATTACCAACCTAAGGACCAAGCTTCCAGCACACGGACCATGGAGGGAGTCCAGCAGCATCCACACCACAGCCAGGGACCACAGCCCTGTGCACCGGTGTGGCTGCAGTGCCCAAAACCCAGAGCAGGCGAAATGCATGTAACGCTATCCTATGGGAGCGGAGCCCCTTAGTCTGGCTCCGTGCGGAATCTCCAGCACTGACTCCATTGTGCCTCTTCAGAGAGGGAGGGGCAAGGCCACACCCAGGGCACCTCCCTCTGAAGCTCCAGGGATCACCTAACAAAAGATGCCCAGTGCCCTGGTGGGAGCTGATGCCTGGCCCAGCTCTGGAGGACGCCTCCGTGGGCGGCAGCAGCCTCACCGGGCTCACCCCAAGGCATAGGCCGGTGGCAACAACTGTGCGGTCGTGCACAGAAGAGAACCCCGGGGCGTGGAGCAAAGACCCAGCGTCTCAGAAATACTTCCCCTGTTGGCAAGGTAGAGAGAGAGAGAGAGAGAGAGCAAGCGAGCAAGCAGCAGGTTGCTGTCAGGACTAAGGGTTCCTCCTCAGCTAGTGCCGCCCACCCTCACTGCCCGCCTTGCAGCAGGATTCCTGTACAGAGACAAGACACCAAGGCCTTTAACAGGAAGCAGTCCTCTATTATTTATGATGGCAAAAGACCCAGGTGGAATTTTTTACCCAAAAGCCTGAGCTCCGAACAAAGAGAGGGTATTTCCTTATCCATGGTTTAGCTTCTGTCTCCCTTATGTGGGTACATGTACGCATTTGGTGGGATATTCTACTGCTACATGGCAGCCAATCCTGCGCGTGCGTACAGTTACTGATGACTTTACACACGCACACACACACGCACACACACACACACGTACTGAGCCGCACGCTGCCTGGCAAGGGTTAACACCGTTGCCTGTGCTAGCCAGCATACCTGACGTGGTTACATAGAAGTAGAGAGGGGCAGCAGTGGGGGCATTCCTAGGCCCGCAGATAACAACATCACTTCATTCCCAGGGGTCATGCCTCCTTTTTCTTCTTCTGACCTTGGGACGATGTCTCCCACAAACTTAATCATGTCAACTAGAAGCAAGTTTAATTAAACACAGGGCCTCTGTCAGAGTCGCAGGTGGGCATGCAGGGCACTGTGGCCGTTTGAGGCCCCCTGGCTTGGGTTTCGCCTCAGGCAGGAGGACATAGGAGCAGGGGTTGTGGAGAGCAGGGCAGGGAGAGTCCTTACCAGGCGCCTTCCACCTGGCTCTGCACAGGGCACCGCGGGCCCAGCGAGGCCAGATCCCGAGCTGGCTCCTCCACTTCCCACCAGGCAGGACTTCGGGGCCCGCAGATAACGCCTTGGCCAGTTACACAACAACACCCAGGCAAAGTCTTGGCTTCCAGGTGCAGGGTCACCTTGGGATTGCACACGGGCCCTTGGTCCAACCTGGTCCCTGGCAGATCCAGGAGTGGTCAGCGGAATGGCTGACCCAGGAACGGTCCCCAGCCGCGCCCCTGCCGCGCAGGCCATGCACCCGGAGAGCTCCGACAGCTGCCTGAGGCGGGGTGGCTTCAGGTCAGTATCACCACCTCATCTCGGGTCAGCCAGCGCGTGGGACTCGGGAAAGGGCCCTCCAGGGTTTCCGGGTGGATCAGGAGTTAAGGATCCTTACACAATGGCCTCAGAACACACGCGGCAGAGGCCAGCTGCCCAAGCTGCCATCTCAGGAGCAGGCCAGTGCGGGGCGGGCCCTCTCTGTGCCAGGCGGCACCGCGGGAGCCGAGGGCCCAGGGCTGCCCGGGGGTGGCAACGTTCCATTCCCGAAGGTGCAGAGGGTGGGCCTGAACCCGGCAGCCCGAACCCCGCCCCCCATTAGTCAGTGAGCTCCTTGCCAAGCGTGCCTGGGACTGCACCCCCACAGGGGATTCGGCAGGCGGATTCATCTGCACACACGCAGCCCGTGGGGACACGCAGCACTTCATCCACCTGGGCTCCCGTGTCCCTCAGGCAGGCCCTAAAGACCTCAGAAGGCCCTGGGGTCCCCAACCATCCCCACCCACGGCCTCCCTGGTGTCGGCTCTCTGCTCCCCCTTCTGTGCGGTCCCAGACCTGCTGGCCTCATGGCTGCTCCCTGGACACACCTGCCCTAGGGGACCCACATCCCACAGATGCCTCACCACCCTCTGCAGCAGGTGCAGACGTCGCCTGTGTGTGAGGCAGGGTCCCTACAGACCCACCAGGGACCCCTCCCACTGCCTCCTGCCTTTCCCATTTTCCTGTCCATAGCTGTCTTGGTCACTGGCACTGGCTGTTTTCATGGATGCTGGGTCTGGGGGGTTGTCCATCTGCCATGAGAAGGAGAGCTCCGTGCTGTCCACTGCACTCGCTGAGCGGGAGCCCCGTGCAAGACCGTGGTCCTTTTTGTTCACCGCTGGAGCGTCCGAGCCTGGCTGGCTCTGGCCTGGCAGGTGCACCCAGTATGCACACGCTGAGTGGGATAAACTCTTGTGCTGGACCTTTGTGGACCACTGCTGGTTGTGGCCATGTCTGAGTGTGGCCCTGGAAGAGTGGTGTGCTGGAGCTTGGTCCTCCATAGGACAGTGTCTCAAGCTGCAGGGACCCCTAGGAAGTGGGGGAGTGGACGGTGATTGCACCATTGGGGGTTCAACCTCCAGAAAGGACCCATGTTGGTCTCTGGGGACCTGGCTTAGTTCCCACCCAGCCGGTTGTTACAACGAGGACAAGCCTGACCCCTGCCCCTCTCTGCCACTTCCTGTCTTGCTGTGTGATCTCTGCCCCACAGCTGTGAGGGCGTCAGCCATGAGGGTCTCACTGAGACCGGCCAGAAGGCGCTCCCGGTCTTGGAGGTGCAGACACCAAAACCGTGTGCTACAGAAACATTACTGTCCGAAGAACCCAGCCCCGGGCGTTTTATTATTCAACAGGATGAAGAGCCAAGGCATCCCGCAGCCGGGTGACGTCTGTGACAGCAGGGTCCCCCGCTCACGGCGTGCCAGTCTGTGTTTATTGGGAGAAGCTAGCAAATGGCCCATGTTCTCCCCTTGCCTTTCTCAGCTGGACTGGGAACAGGATTTCCTGAGCCTCCCCCATGGCGTGGGCTGGCAGAGCCCACCGATCCCTCCCCACCTGCCCAGCCTACCTGCAGCAGAGCGCCCTGCACTAGCAGAAGCCTGACCCGTGCCCCCTGAGCCACCTGCAGATTCCATGGGTCTCAGGGGAGGAGGTGGTGAGCACTCACTGCTTCAGGAGCCGAAGGGCAGCAAGCCCAAGACAGCGGAGCAAGGACAGCTACAGGAAGTCAGCTCAGGCCGGCGAGGCCCGTGGTTAGGCCCCACTTGTGACAACCACTTCCCACACTGGACCTCCAGCTGAGGCCCAGTTCCCCGCTTCCCGTCCAGCCTCTGCTCTCGTGCCTGGAAAGGCAGTCGCTGATGGCCCAAGTGGTTCAACCCCTGAGACGTTGGTGAGACCCACATAGAGCTCTGGGCTTCTGGATTCCACCTGGAGAACCTGGCTGTTGCGGTCATTTGGGAGGAACCCGTGGCTGGAAGATGTGTCTGCCTCTCCATCTCTCCCTGTCTCTCCCTGATGCTCTGCCTTTCAAACAAACAACAAACAAATACTTTGGTTTTAAACATTATCTCAGTTCCAGGATAGGATCAGGTTCGCTTAATGAAATCAGAAGACTTTAAAATGAAAGGGAACATATTTCATGGACGTGATCACCAAGATGTAGAGCTATTAAGAAGCTTCTCTGAGTGGCCCAGTGACTGCACTCAGATCAGGGGCCTGGCTGGCTGAGTGGGCAGTCTCCCCACTGGCCCAGCTGTCAGCTTCAAGGTAGAATCCCAGCAGAGAACTAAGAAACATGGAGGCATGTCTGCACATTGTGTTTCTGGGCTGCATCCTCGCTTCTCTTAGGTGTGACGATTTTGCTCACTGAGCACTTTCGCAGGCTGCCACTACCATGCTGGGGTGATTTCCCGCACAGTGCGTGATGTGGAATACTCCTGAATGAAGCTAAAATGGAGGTTCCCTCTAGCCCACTGGTGAAGAAGGGATTCCAATGCTGTTACAATAGCGACTGGCTCAGTCTGGCAGGCAGCTATGCCCAGGGCGGGTCAGGAGCAGAGGGAGGCTCCTGGTGGTGGGATCCTCTCCTGTTGTGGTCTGCGCACCCATCAGGGCGGTGGGTACCCGGTGGCCATCAGTCCCCAGGGTCCTGTGGCGGGGGGGGCTGCCTCTACTCATCTGGACCCTGCTCATTGGGGCAGGCAGAGTGGGGCTCCGGAGAAGCCAGGGAAGGAAGAGGTGGAGGGCTGTGGGCTCGGTTTTCCCATGAAAGGTGCAGCCACAGGAGTCGCCCAGGGCCACTGTGGCAGGGCTCCCGCTGGGCAGGAGGAGCAGCGCTGGGCCCACTGTCAGCATGAGGCTGGGGAGACAGACCAGGCTGTCAGCAGGAGAGCCTGCACACCTGTGTGGGTCACACCGGGTGCAGGGGGACAGAAGGGGCGACTGGGGCAGGATCAGCGCTTCTTCAGCTGGGCTGATCTTGGCACTCCCTAATCAGCGATTTTACAGCTCAGGGAAGAGCCATAGGGCACCTTCCTTTCACCTGCCCATTTGCCCAATCTCCCAGGAGTCCGGCCAGGGTTTGGCCCCTGTCCCAGACCCCATCACAGTCCCTCAGGGAGGTGGACGTTGGGTGTCAGGTGGTGTGGAGTAGCCCGGCCCTCCCCACGGGGTGATGACTGCGCAGGGCACTGCTGCCTGTGTGGAACAGAGACCTCGAAGGACCCCGACAGTTACAAGGGGCCTGAGTCTGCTGCTGGGAGCCCAGGCGACAGCCTCTCCTGCAGGTACCGGAGGGGCGGAGCACCATGCTCTCCTGGCTGGCGGTCCTCCTCGCCGCTGTGTGCGTCCTGAGCCTGGGGGTCAACTCCTGGGTGCTCAGGGAGCACTGTCTGACCACCGAAATCCCATCTACCATCAGCCACCCGCTGAAGCTCTGGACTCTGTACTACGCGTTCCTGCTCTTAGTAACATGGGTAAAGTTTTATCTGTTTATGCCATGACCTGCTAAGGGCTGAGACGCTCTGGCTAGATGACAGTGGACTGGGGGAGGCATTTGCAAGGGGCTACACAGTAGTGAAAGGATGGACGATCAAGTTTTTTTTTTGTTTGTTTGTTTTTGTTTTTTTTTTTGTTTGTTTGTTTGTTTGTTTGTTTTTTTTGACAGGCAGAGTGGACAGTGAGAGAGAGAGAGAGAGAGAGAGAAAGGTCTTCCTTTGCCGTTGGTTCACCCTCCAATGGCCGCCATGGCCGGCGCACTGCGGCCGGCGCACCGCGCTGATCCGAAGGCAGGAGCCAGGTACTTACCCTGGTCTCCCATGGGGTGCAGGGCCCAAGCACCTGGGCCATCCTCCACTGCACTCCCTGGCCACAGCAGAGAGCTGGCCTGGAAGAGGGGCAACCGGGACAGAATCCGGCGCCCCAACCGGGACTAGAACCCGGTATGCCGGCGCCGCAAGGCAGAGGATTAGCCTAGTGAGCCGCGGCGCTGGCCACGATCAAGTTTTATGTGCCGGACATTGCGCTGAGGGCTTGTGGAAGGGCTGACGGCAGCCAGTGTAGACAACATCCCAGTGGGTTCTCGATGTGTCTGTGTTAATAGATCATACAAGGGGCTCTGGATTTACTTTCCAGGCAGAGGTATGGATAAGAGAGAGAAAGCCAGGGAGCTGGGGAGCTTGCTCTGGGGTGGGGGCCCTGCTGGGAGGGGGAATGCCTGCATCAGTCCACACCGGGCTGGGAAAGGCGACTGGTGCTACTCGCTGCTCAGGCAGGGGACTTGTGCGGTGACCGAGCACCGTGGCTTGGAGCCTGGCAACGCACTCAGGTCGGATGCTTAGGACCGGTGGTGGGGAAGCACAGACTAGGGCCCAAGGCCCCCAGGCCGTGAATGCTGGCCTCTCACAGCCAGGGCGCAGCGAACACCCCTGCCTCCGCCTCCCAGACTCAGTGCCCCTACCGTCAGCTTCACAGCGGATACTGGAAAGCCAGAGTTACACAGAGAGAGGAGAGGCAGAGAGAAAGAGAGAGAAAGGTCTTCCACCCGCTGGTTCACTCCCCAATTGGCCGCAACGGCCAGAGCTGCGCCAATCCGAAGCCAGGAGCTAGGAGCTTCCTCCAGGTCTCCCACATGGGTGCAGGGGCCCAAGGACCTGGGCCATCGCTTCCACTACTTTCCCAGGCCATATCAGGGAGCTGGATCAGAAGTGGAGCAGCCGGAACTCAAAGTGGCGTCCATATGGGATGCTGGCACTTCAGGCGGTAGCTTTACCCACTATGACACAGCTCTGGCCCGGGATATTAGTATTTTCACGCTTTATAGAATATTAGTATTTTCAGCCAGCGCTGCAGCTCACTAGGCTAATCCTCCGCCTTGCGGCGCCGGCACACCGGGTTCTAGTCCCGGTTGGGGCACCGGATTCTGTCCCGGTTGCCCCTCTTCCAGGCCAGCTCTCTGCTGTGGCCCGGGAGTGCAGTGGAGGATGGCCCAGGTGCTTGGGCCCTGCACCCACATGGGAGACCAGGAGAAGCTCCTGGTTTCGGATCAGCGTGGTGTGCCGGCCACAGCGCGCTGGCCGCAGCAGTCAATAGGGGATAAACCAACAGAAAAGGAAGCCCTTTCTCTCTGTTTCTCTCTCACTGTCCACTCTGCCTGTCAAAAAAAAAAAAAAAAAAAAACCAATATTAGTATTTTCAAATGTCCTGTGCGGGAGGTGGAGGAGGAGGGTTCTAGAAAGAAATCAAAATCCCCAAAGCAGTGAGGCCTGAGAATTTATATACCGTTTTGACAAAGAAGATTAAATTTTGGGAGAAGTGAGAAGACAAAGGCAAAAGGATTCAGGCTTTTAGGGGTGGCAGACTGTGAAGGTAAACCTATGGGAAACACGGAACACAGGGGTTGTTTCTGCTAAGCTCTGTATTGTGTATTCCTCTTAGAGGAGTCTCAGGACTGCCAGGGTCTGGAGTCATCTCCTGCCCCGCACGCAGGAGAGAGCTGAGGCGACGTCTCCATAGAGAGCCGTTTACGTCTTGCTGATAGGCACGTCAGGGCAGTGCAGAGAGGCTCTTGCTCCTGCTGTTTCTCAACTTTCTTCAGCTCAGAATAATCCTTACGTCTAAGTGGTGTATCTGCCCTTGCGCATTCTGATCCTGCCACAGCCGGCACATTGCATCTCCACATTGCATCTCGGCTCATCTCCCGAGACCGGTGCAATCTGATTGCCCACCTCTGGCAGACCCAGTCACCTGCCCCACATCAGAAGCTAAGTAGGTGTAGAGCCAGCTCGTGGGCCCAGGAGTCCGGCTGGCGCACACAGCCCACAGTCTGATGCGCTGACACTGGTGTGTGCTTCCTCACACCACTCTAGAAGGGGGGACCCGAGTTGCCAGAGGGGCCCTGCTGAGGACCCATGTGGAGTCGCAGCCGCATACTGGGGTCGGAGGTGCCACGCGCACAGTCGACCTCAACTGCACTACTTCTGCCGCCCCAGCGGACACGAGCAAGGTCTGGAGAGTTTCGTTTGTTCCAAATGGGCAGAGGCCAGGAATGCTGCCAAGCAGCCTGACAGGCACAGGACGGCCCCACGGGAAAGCCTTGCCAATGCCATCCAGGGTGAGGAACCTTAGTGTGTAAGGAGAAGGTCCCGTGGGCTTTGCTTGCCGTCGGGCAGACCGGCAGGGTTCAAGTCACTTTCTACGGGAGAGCCGTGAACTCTCTTAATCTTCGGCTTCCTCAGCAGGGAAATTGAGAGTCACTGGGGCCACCTGCAAAGTTCTCTCTAGAGCCTGGCACTGTGCAGGTTACAGGAAATCGCCCCAGCCAGGCAGTGGTGGCCGCGAAAGCGCTCAGTGAACAAATTGTCACACCTAAGAGAGGTGAGGATGCAGCCCAGCAACACAAGGGGCAGACGTGCCTCCGTGTTTCCTAGTTCTCTGCTGGGATTCTGCCTTGAAGCTGACAGCTGGGCCAGTGGGGAGACTGCCCACTCAGCCAGCCAGGCCCCTGATCTGAGCGCAGCCACTGGGCCACTCAGAGAAGCTTCTTAATAGCTCTACATCTTGGTGATCACATCCATGAAATATGTTCCCTTTCATTTTAAAATTTTCTGATTTCATTAAGCGAACCTGATCCTATCCTGGAACTGAGATTATGTTTAAAAACCAAAGTATTTGCTTGTTTGAAAGGCAGAGCATCAGGGAGAGACAGGGAGAGATGGAGAGGCAGACACATCTTCCAGCCACGGGTTCCTCCCAAATGACCGCAACAGCCAGGTTCTCCAGGGGGAATCCAGAAGCCCAGAGCTCTATGTGGGTCTCACCAACGTCTCAGGGGTTGAACCACTTGGGCCATCAGCGACTGCCTTTCCAGGCACGAGAGCAGAGGCTGGACAGGAAGCGGGGAACTGGGCCTCAGCTGGAGCTCCAGTGTGGGAAGTGGTTGTCACAAGTGGGGCCTAACCACGGGCCTCGCCGGCCTGAGCTGACTTCCTGTAGCTGTCCTTGCTCCGCTGTCTTGGGCTTGCTGCCCTTCGGCTCCTGAAGCAGGTGTGTGAGCACCACCTCCTCCCCTGAGACCCACGGAATCTGCAGGTGGCTCAGGGGGCACGGGTCAGGCTTCTGCTAGTGCAGGGCGCTCTGCTGCAGGTAGGCTGGGCAGGTGGGGAGGGATCGGTGGGCTCTGCCAGCCCACGCCATGGGGGAGGCTCAGGAAATCCTGTTCCCAGTCCAGCTGAGAAAGGCAAGGGGAGAACATGGGCCATTTGCTAGCTTCTCCCAATAAACACAGACTGGCACGCCGTGAGCGGGGGACCCTGCTGTCACAGACGTCACCCGGCTGCGGGATGCCTTGGCTCTTCATCCTGTTGAATAATAAAACGCCCGGGGCTGGGTTCTTCGGACAGTAATGTTTCTGTAGCACACGGTTTTGGTGTCTGCACCTCCAAGACCGGGAGCGCCTTCTGGCCGGTCTCAGGGAGACCCTCAGGACTGACGCCCTCACAGCGGTGGGGCAGAGATCACACGCCAAGACAGGAAGTGGCAGAGAGGGGCAGAGGTCAGGCTTGTCCTCGTTGTAACAACTGGCTGGGTGGGAACTTAGTCAGGACCCAGAGACCAACATGGGTCCCTTCTGGAGGTTGAACCCCCAATGGTGCAATCACCGTCCACTCCCCCACTTCCTAGGGGTCCCTGCAGCTCGAGACACTGTCCCATGGAGGACCAAGCTCCAGCACACCGCTCTTCCAGGGCCACACTCAGACATGGCCACAACCAGCAGTGGTCCACAAAGGTCCGGCACAAGAGTTTATCCCACTCAGCGTGTGCATACTGGGTGCACCTGCCAGGCCAGAGCCAGCCAGGCTCGGACGCTCCAGTGGCGAATGAAAAGGACCACGGTCTTGCACGGGGCTCCCGCTCAGCGAGTGCAGTGGACAGCACGGAGCTCTCCTTCTCATGGCAGATGGACAACCCCCCAGACCCAGCATCCATGAAGACAGCCAGTGCCAGTGACCAAGACAGCTATGGACAGGAAAATGGGAGAAGGCAGGAGGCAGTGGGAGGGGTCCCTGGTGGGTCTGTAGGGACCCTGCCTCACACACAGGCGACGTCTGCACCTGCTGCAGAGGGTGGTGAGGCATCTGTGGGATGTGGGTCCCCTAGGGCAGGTGTGTTCAGGGAGCAGCCATGAGGCCAGCAGGTCTGGGACCGCACAGAAGGGGGAGCAGAGAGCCGACACCAGGGAGGCCGTGGGTGGGGAAGGGTGGGGACCCCAGGGCCTTCTGAGGTCTTTAGGGCCTGCCTGAGGGACACGGGAGCCCAGGTGGATGAAGTGCTGTGTGTCCCCACGGGCTGCGTGTGTGCAGATGAATCCGCCTGCCGAATCCCCTGTGGGGGTGCAGTCCCAGGCACGCTTGGCAAGGAGCTCACTGACTAATGGGGGGCGGGGTTCGGGCTGCCGGGTTCAGGCCCACCCTCTGCACCTTCGGGAATGGAACGTTGCCACCCCCCGGGCAGCCCTGGGCCCTCGGCTCCCGCGGTGCCGCCTGGCACAGAGAGGGCCCCGCCCCGCACTGGCCTGCTCCTGAGATGGCAGCTTGGGCAGCTGGCCTCTGCCGCGTGTGTTCTGAGGCCATTGTGTAAGGATCCTTAACTCCTGATCCACCCGGAAACCCTGGAGGGCCCTTTCCCGAGTCCCACGCGCTGGCTGACCCGAGATGAGGTGGTGATACTGACCTGAAGCCACCCCGCCTCAGGCAGCTGTCGGAGCTCTCCGGGTGCATGGCCTGCGCGGCAGGGGCGCGGCTGGGGACCGTTCCTGGGTCAGCCATTCCGCTGACCACTCCTGGATCTGCCAGGGACCAGGTTGGACCAAGGGCCTGTGTGCAATCCCAAGGTGACCCTGCACCTGGAAGCCAAGACTTTGCCTGGGTGTTGTTGTGTAACTGGCCAAGGCGTTATCTGCAGGACCCGAAGTCCTGCCTGGTGGGAAGTGGAGGAGCCAGCTCGGGATCCAGCCTCGCTGGGCCCGCGGTGCCCTGTGCAGAGCCAGGCGGAAAGCGCCTGGTCAGGACTCTCCCTGCCCTGCTCTCCACAACCCCTGCTCCTCACATCCTCCTGCCTGAGGCGAAACCCAAGCCAGGGGGCCTCAAAAAGCCGCAGTGCCCTGCATGCCCACTTGCGACAGACAGCGAGGGTGGACAGCACCTCCTGGGCGGAAGGACCCCTTCTTTCTCTGCTCGCTCACCCACTCTCACTCTCTCTCCTTCCACCTTTCCCACAGGGGGAGATTTTTGAGATGCTTGGAATTTGCACCATGTTTAAATTTATCCGCTTTTTACACGACCTACTGCCGATAAGAAAGGACCCCCAGGTGGCGGTGACCAACCTGCGTTTCGGCTCGGTGCCCGTGAGGCTGTTCCAGCCCAAGGCCCCGTCCTCCCGCCCCCGGCGAGGCATCATCTTCTACCACGGTGGGGGATCCGTGTTCGGGAGTCTGGGTAAGAAGCCTCCCACGGGTTCGGACGTCAGGGGTTCAAATCCGAGCCCAGCGCTGCCCCGTCTCCCTGGAGCGCCCCATAGGAGTAACAGAGCCACCACCGCCTGGAGGAGCCGTCCCGGGAGCCCAGACCGCGCGGGGATGCAGCCTCCAGGGAAATCAGCCTACAAGGAATGGGAGGGTCATGGTGGGGCCAGGCCTGTCCCAGCGGGGCTGTGGGCCCTGTGAGGACGCCTCCCCTCCTCCCCACCACAGCTGTCCTGCTGTCCGGTCTGCCCCACAGTGGGCTCAGACCTGCGCATTTCCTTCCGTCTCTGAGCAGCGCTGGGGGCCGAGACCCCACTTCTCCTTCCCGCGGGCTTCACCCTGGGCCCTGGCCACAGGGCTCCGCCTCTCCTCTTGCCCCGCACACTCTGGTCATCAGACGGCAGACGGAGGGGTCTCTGAGATCGACCCATCAGAGCTCGTCATCTGGTGCTTAAGCTGCACCCGGGCCCCTCTGTGAAGCCCACTCCCACAGCTGTGAGCCTCTGACCCAGCTGGCGCTGCCCACCAAGGGCACCCGGTCCCACGTGGCTGCCCCCTGCCTTCCCTGTGCTCAGCTATGGCTCTCATGCCGCGGACACGCGGGCTCCTCCCCCTGGGGCCTCTGCACTTGCTGTTTGCTGGGATTCCCGAGTCCCACCTCCCCCGCGCAGTGTTGACCACCCTCACTGCTCCCAGGTCCCTCCCCAGAGCCCCGCCCCCCAGCATCTCATCTAAAGAACGCTCCCTGCCCACCTGCCGCCCCGCCCTCTCTCTGTCCCCCCGCCCACACACCGACACCGTCCTTGTCATGTTCTTTCCTGCACTCGTCCCAGCCTGAACTTACCCGCTCCTGCTGGTGTCTCCCTGCTCGCTGTCTGTCTCCGCCACTGGGAAAGGCAGCGCCCAGCGCCCAGAGAACACCCCGCTTCCTGCGGCAGGGTCCTGCTCCCTGTCTATTGTCCTAGTGTTCTGAATGCGTGCAGGCTGACGGCGGGGTTTGTGGACGATGTACGCATAGGTGGAAGCATGGGCACGCGGGAGCCGGCCTGGCCATGTACACAGGCGGACCTCTCCCCTCCGTGGGAGTAGCTTCCCCGAGACGCAGGTGCACCGGCTGCCACCTGATGGCGGGTGGCAGTGTTGGCTCTGGCTCTGAGCACACAGGGCACCAAGGGCCTCCCTGTCTGACAAGAGTTGGACTACCCCCACCAAGGGCCGCCCTGGTCCCAGACCACTCTTCTGTTTCAGTCGCTGCCGCGCCCTCACCACGTGTGTGGGGGGGTGTTCTCCGCCCCCGTTGAGGGTGACGTCACTTCCATAGGCGGACCCGAGGTTGCCCAGCAACCACAGGGGCTTTCCAAAAGTTCGTGGACAGTGGAGTTCCAGTGAGTGTATTCGGTGCTAAAAAGCTTGGCAATCCATGCCTAGTTATCACGACACGGGTTCCCGGGAACTGTGAAGCCCTCGTGGTTACTGAGCGCTTCCTGAGAGTCCGACCCCATCCAGGCACAGGGGACAGGCGGGGCACAGGGAGGAGCCAGGCCCGGCCTTTCTGCACCTGTGAGGTGAGGGAGGGGCCTGGAGAGCGATGGGAGAGCTCACAGGCAGGGTGTGGCCTAGAACGGTGCCCCAGGAGCCAGGACACAGAGGGACGCAGGGCCCCGCGCATCCCCATGGTCAGAGAACCCACGGAGAAGTGAGAACTCGATCCCTGGCCCCAGGATGAGGAGAGGCCAGCTGTAGGGGGCCTGGGGAAGTGCATCTGAGCCAGGGCCTGGACGAGGTTGAGAATGAGGCCACTGCCCCAGACTCCACACTGAAAACCAGAAACTCAGCCAGGGCACAGGTAACATGCACCTTCATACCACACACGCTAACGTGGCATCTCCATACCACACACACATAACATAGCCTCTTCATACCACACACATATAACATGGCATCTCCATGCCAGACACATAACATGGCATCTTCATACCACACACGCTAACATGGCATCTTCATACCACACACACAACATGGCATCTTCGTACCACACACACTAACATGGCATCTTCATACCACACACATAACATGGCATTTTCATACCACACACATAACATGGCATCTTCATACCACGCACACATAACATGGCATCTTCATACCACACACACTAATGTAGCATCTTCATACCTCACACATATAACATGCATCCCCATAGTACACACATAACATGGCCTCCTCATACCACACACACATAACATGGCCTCCTCATACCACACACACATAATGTGTCCTCTTCATACCACACACATAACATGGCCTCCTCACACCACACACATAACGTGTCCTCTTCATACCACACACACATAACGTGGCATCTCCACACCACACACAGATAACATGGCATCTCCACACCACACACAGATAACATGGCATCTCCACACCACACACCACACACAGATAACATGGCATCTCCATACCACACATATAACTCAGCCTCTTCATACCATACACACATAACATGGCATCTTCATATCATGTATTTTTTAAATGCGTTGATACAAAAACTTCCCTGGTGAACACAACATCAAATATCACTGAGGGCAGAGCCCACCAAGGCTGAGTGAGGTCCGCACGCCAGGAGGGCCTAACGGCGGGGGCTCTGTTCCTCCTGGAATTCTGCATCAGTTTGGGATGGTAGAGTCGCGCACCCAAGTGTCTCTGTCTGGTCACCGAGTGTCCTGGCGTCTGGCTTCTGTGCCCAAGGCGGATGCCCCATTTTCTCCCCGAGTCCCACCCACAGCAGGTGCAAAGCTTTGATACAGGAGCGGCCTGGCCAGCTTGAGGGAAGGCAGAGAGGCAGGAGGCAGCACGAGGCTGAGGCTGGACAGTGGGCCAGGCCCAGCTCCTGGTGGCCACAGAGGGCTCCACCTTGGCTGTGTTGCAGTCACCTGGGAGCTCTTAGCCCCAGGCATGTGCAGCCCCCACAGCAGGCTGACTCCTCTCGGTGAGGCCCAGGCATCCCTGTGGTTCTAAAGTTGCCGGCGACGCCAGAGTGCAGCCAGGGCTGAGAGTCATGGTGGAGAGTAGCAGGCGCGGGCACCGAGCATCCGAGTCGGTCACTGCCCTCCGAGCTCCACTCCCGGCTGCACTGTCCTCACCTCGCAGCCCTGCATGGGCAAGGTGTGCACCACCTCTGCCACCCCCGAGCCCTGATGCCCGCACCCCACTCCCGAGATTCTGCTCTCTGGGCGTGGGGTTCAGCCTGGGCGTGAGCCCTCGTGGACCTGCCCCAGGGCCTCCATGGGCAGCTGAAGCTGAGAACAGCAGAGATTCTGTGCCCCCACTGGGCCTGGACGCCTGTGCACCATGTTACCCGACCTCGCTCAAGCACATCAGGTGTCCCAAGCCGCTGCTGGAACTGTAACGACACCTGCGAGACGCTGGGAGAATGTCATAGGGAGGCAGGCCCAGCACGCTGGCCGTGGCTCTGTCCATCCCAAATCACCAAGGCTCCATGGCCCTCAGATGCCCCCCAGTGCGAGCAAACACTGCAGGAGGTCAGCTCCCCGTGCCCTTGACATCCAGGGACAGGGCTGACGTCAGCTGGGCATGGCCTGTGGGCTTTGTCCCTGCCGAGGTGGCCAGAGTCACTTCAGAGGATCCAGGCACAGGGACAAAGACAGGATGCCACACCACGCCTCCTTTGTCACCTGGCTCTCCCTGGGCGTGGTGGCAACGCGGGGCCCCTCTCACGGCACTGTCTCGTCTTGCAGATTTCTACCACAATCTGTGCAGCTTCCTGGCCCGGGAGACCGACTCTGTGCTACTCTTAGTTGGGTGAGTTGCTGGAGACAGCGGTGGGTGTTCCATGGAGGGGAGACGTGGGGGTATTCCTGGGTGAATGAAGGACAGAAAGAGGCCCTGCAGAGCAGCAGGCACTCCTGCAAGTCCCCCACCTCCATCCCGAGACAGGTGCAGCACAGCTCAGAATAGCAAGAGTAAGGGCTGGCATCAGTGAAAAATGGTGCCCTTGTGAATATTAGGTTACATTGCAAGATGTCACAGAGGCACTGTACAACTGAACTGGCAGGCAATACCACAATGAGAATACATTTTAGTCATATAAAATTACACAAAAATTTCTAAAAAATTTTATAAGCCTAATGCCTCTACAAATATAAATAAACACAAGGTGCACCAGCACTGTGGCTCAGAGGGTTAAGTGCCACCCACAATGTTGATATCCCATATAGGAACGCTGGTTCAAGTCTTGGCTGCTCTGCTTCCAATCCAGCTCCCTGCTAATGCACCTGAGAAAGTAGCAGAAGTTGGCCCAAGTGCACCCATGTGGGGAACCTGGATGGACTTCCAGGCTCCTTGCTCAGGTCTAATTCAGCACCAGCCTTGCAGCCACTTTGGAGCAAACCAGTGGATGGAAAATCTATTTCTCTCTCTGTTTCTCCCTCTCTGTATATCAATCTGCCCTTCAAATAAATAAAATAAATCTTTTACAACAGAAATAAGGCACAAGACAACAACATGAAAACAAAAAGGAAAGCTAGGTACAGGGCTTAGAGTAACCCTTTGTAGGTTCAGGAAGGCATCCAGTTGGAAGATACAACTTTTTTTAAACATCTTACATTAATGTTCAACCACTTACCTTTTAAAAAAATTCCATGCAAGTTATACAAATTTTATGTATTTCATATACACGGATTCAGGACACAGTGATGCCTCCCATTCTGCCCTCGCTCCCCACCATGCTCCAACCCTTCTTCCTCCTCCCTCTCCTATGCTTGCTCTTAATTTTTACAAATATCTATTTTCAGTTTACTTTATACTCATAAGATTAACCCTACACTCTGATTAACCCATCACCGAATATGAATAAAAAAAAAACACTGTTCCTCAACAGTCGACACAAGGGCTGTAAATGATCATCAAATCTCAAAATGTCAATTTCACTCCTATACATTACCTTCAAGGTACCCTATTAGTTACCACAGATCAGGGGAAACATATGGTATTTGCCTTTTTGGGAATGGGTTGTTTTATTAAGTATAATGGTTTCCAGTTGCATCCATTTTGTTGCAAAAGACAGGGTTTCATTTTTTTACCTCTGAATAATATTCCATAGTGTATATATCCCATAATTTCTTTTTCCAGTCATCAGTTGATAGACATCTGGGTTTATTCCATATCTTAGCTATTGTGAATTGAACTATAATGAACATGGGGGTACAGATCACTCTTTCATATGCTGGTTTCATTTCATTTGGGTAAATTCCCAGGACTGAGAAGGCTAGTAGGTCTAGATTCAAATTTCTGACAGCGCCGTGGCTCAATAGGTTAATCCTCCGCCTGCAGCGCCGGCACCCCGGGTTCTAGTCCCAGTCAGGGTGCCAGATTCTGTCCTGGTTGCTCCTCTTCCTGTCCAGCTCTCTGCTGTGGCCCGGGAGTGAAGTGGAGGATGGCCCAAGTGCTTGGGCCCTGCACCCGCATGGGAGACCAGGAGAAACACCTGGCTCCTGGCTTCGGATCAGTGCGGTGTGCCGGCTGTAGCGGCCATTGAGGGGTGAACCAACGGAAAAATGAAGACCTTTCTCTCTGTCTCTCTCTCTCTCACTGTCCACTCTGCCTGTCAATAAATAAATAAATAAATAAATAAATAAAAAGATTCAAATTTCTGAGATATCTCCACACTGTCTTGCAGAATGACTGCACCAGTTTACATTCTCACAAACAGTGGGTTAAAATACCTTTTTTCCCACATCCTCACCATCATTTATTGTTTGTTGATTCTAACTGGGGTGAGGTGAAACCTCATTGTGGTTTTGATTTGCATTTCCCTGATGGCTAGTGATCTGAACATTTTTTTCATGTGTCTGTTGCCATTTGAATTTCCTCTTTTGAAAAAATGCCTGTTCAAGTCCTTTGCCCATTTCTTAACTGGATTGTTTGCTTTATTGTTGTTGAGTTTCTTGAGCTCTTTAGAGAGTCTAGATATTAATCCTTTATCAGTTGCATAGTTTTTAAATATTTTCTCCCATTCCGCTGGTTTCCTCTTCACTGTGCTGAGTGTTTCTTTTGCAGTGAAGAAGCTTCTCAGCTTAATGTATTCCTATTTTTCAATTTTGGCTTTGATTTCTTGTGCTTCTGGGTTCTTTTCCATGAAGTCTGTGCCTAGGCCAATGTCTTGCAGAGTTTCCCCAATGTTCTCTAGTAATTTGATGGTATTGGGTCATAGATTTAGGTACTTGACTCATTTTGAGTGGATTTTTGTGTGAAGTGTAAGGTAGGTATCTTGTTTCATACTTCTGCACCTGGGGATCCAGTTTTCCCAGCACCATTTGTTGAAGAGACTGTCCTTGCTCCAGAGATTGATTTTAGCTCCTTTATCAGAGATAAATTGGTTGTAGATGTGTGGATTGATTTCTGGAGTTTCCATTCTGTTCCATTTGTTGAACCTGTCTAATTTTTTGCCAGTACCAGGCTATATTGATTATAACTGCCTTATAGTGTGTTTTAAAATCTGGTATTGTGATATCTTTGGCTTTGTTTTTGTTGTATAAGATTGCTTTAGCTATTCAGGGTCTCTTGTGTTTCCATATGAATTTTAGCATCATTTTTTCTAGATCTGAGAAAAATGTCATAGGTATTTTTATTAGGATTGCATTAATTATGTAAATTGTATGGACATTTTGATGATATTAATTCTTCAAAGCCACTAACATGGAAGATTTTTCCATTTTTTTTGTGTGTGTGTGTGTCTTCTGTTTCTTTAAAGTTTTATAATTCTCATCATAGAAATCTTTGACATTCTTACTTAAATTTATTCCAAAGTATTTCATGTTTTATAGTTATTCTGAATGGGATTGATCTTAGAAGTTCTTTCTCAGCCATAGCATTGTCTGTGTATACAAAGGCTATTGATTTTGGTGTGTAAATTTTACATTCTGCTGCTTTATCAAACTCTTTTATGAGTTCCAGTTGTCTCTTAGGGAAGCTTTTTGGTTCCTCTATAAAGAATTATGTCATCTGCAAATAGGGATAGTTCAACTTCTTCCTTTCCAGTTTGTATCTCTCTGATTTCTTTTTCTTGTCTACTGGCTCTGACTAAAACTTTACAGGACTACACTGAATAGCAATGGTGAGAATGGGCATCCTTGTCGGGTTCTGGATCTTAGTGGAAATGCTTCCAACTTCTCCCCATTCAGTAAGATGCTGGATATGGGTTTGCCATAAATTGCCTTGATTGTGTTGAGGAATATTTCTTCTATATGCAATTTGCTTAAAGTTTTCATCATGAAAGGATGTTGTATTTTGTCAAATGCTTTCTCTGCACCTACTGAAACAATCACATGGTTTTTGTTCTTCACTTTGTTTATATGATGTATCACAGATATGGATTTGCAAATGTTGAACCATCCCTGCATACCAGGAATAAATCACACTTGATCTAGGGGAACGATCTTTATGATGGGTTTGATTAGCTAGTGTTTTGTTGCAGATTTTTTGCATCTATGTTTATCAGGGATATTGGTCTATAGTTCTTTTTCTGTTGTATCTTTTTCTGGTTTAGGAATTAAAGTGATACTGTCTTCAAAGAAGGAGGTTGGAGGATTCCTTCACTTTGAATTGTTCTGAATAGCTTGAGAAGAATTGGAATAAGTTCTTTAAATGTCTAGTAGAATTCAGTAGTGAAGCCATTCAGTCCTGGGCTTTTCTTTGTTGGAAGGTCTTTATACTGATTCAATCTCTGTCTTGGTTATTGATCTGTTTAGGTTTTCTGTGTATTCATGACTCAATTCTGGTAGATTGCATGTGTCCAGGAATCTATCCATTTCATCTAGATTTTCCAATTAGTTGGCATACAGTTCTTTGTAGTAATTTCTGATGATTCTTTTTATTTCTGTATATCTGTTATTACAGTTCTTTTTTTTTTTTTTTTTTTTGACAGGAAGAGTGGACAGTGAGAGAGAGAGACAGAGAGAAAGGTCTTCCTCTTGCCATTGGTTCACCCTCCAATGGCCACTGTGGCTGGTGCGCTGTGGCTGGCGCACCGTGCTGATCCGATGGCAGGAGCCAGGTACTTATCCTGGTCTCCCATGGGGTGCAGGGCCCAAGCACTTGGGCCATCCTCCACTGCACTCCCAGGCCATAGCAGAGAGCTGGCCTGGAAGAGTGGCAACCGGGACAGAATCTGGCGCCCTGACTGGGACTAGAACCCGGTGTGCCAGCGCTGCATGGTGGAAGACTAGCCTATTGAGCCATGGCGCTGGCCACAGTTCTTTTTTTGTTTTTGATTTTATTGACTTGGTTTCTTCTCCATCTTTTTGTTGTTGTTGTTAGTTGGGCCAATGGTGTATCAATTTCTTTTTTTTTTTTTTTTCAAAAAACTAGCTCTTTATTTCACTGATCTTTTGCATTTTTCTTTCAATTTTTTAATTTCTTCTCTAATTTTAATTATTTCTTTCCTCCTACTAATTTTTTTTTGACAGGCAGAATTAGACAGTGAGAGAGAGAGAGAGACAGAGAGAAAGGTCTTCCTTCCATTGGTTCACTACCAAATGGCCACTACTGCTGGCATGCTGTGCCGATCCGAAGCCAGGAGCCAGGCGCTTCCTCCTGGTCTCCCATGCGGGTGCAGGGCCCAAGGACTTGAGCCATGCTCCACTGCCTTCCCGGGCCACAGCAGAGAGCTGGATTGGAAGAGGAGCACCTGGGACAGAACTGGTACCCCGACCAGGACTAGAACCCGGAGTACCAGCACCACAGGCGGAGGATTAGCCTAGTGAGCCGCAGCACTGGCCTCCTCCTACTAATTTTGCATTGGTTTGTTGTTGTTTTTCTAGGTCCTTGATTCATTGATAGCTTAGGAATTTGGTGCCTTTCCAATTTTTATATGCATGCACCAAATTCTCTCTTAACACTGCTTTTGCTGTATCCCATAAGATTTGATATTTTGATATGTTGTATTATTGCCTTCATTTCCTGAATTTTTTTATTTTTTTATTTCCCTTTTTTATTTTTTATATCCCCTTTTAAAATATTTATTTAGTTATATTTATTTATTTATTTATTTGAGAGGCAGAGTTACAGACAGAGAGGAAGAGACAGAGAAAGAGGTCTTCCTTCCTCTGGTTCACTCCCCAAACGAGGGGACACAATCCTGTCTTAGCAGAGTCATTCTGAGGACCTGGTCAGGTTGTGGTCTCACAAGGGGGGTTGGAGGCATGGTTCCCACGGTCCCCTGTGACGCATGTCCACACGGGGCGGGCCTTGCTCCTATGTCCTCCCCAGGTACCGCAAACTTCCCGAATACCACAGCCCTATCATCACCAAGGACTGCCTGAACGCCTCCATCCACTTCCTGAAGGCCCTGGACACCTACGGGGTAGACCCTGCCCGAGTAGTGCTCTGCGGAGAGAGCATTGGAGGCGGGGCTGTGGCCGTCACCACGCAGAGCTTGGTGGGGCGCCCGGATCTCCCCCGGATCCGGGCTCAGGTCCTGATTTACCCAGTCATCCAGGTTGTCAATCTGCAGCTGCCATCCTTCCGACAGAACCAAAATGTCCCATTACTCACTGGCAAGTTCACAGCCAGGTTAATGTGTCGTTATATGAACATCCACCGCTCCTGGAATCGCGCCCTCTTGACGGGTGCTTTCATACCCCCGGAAGCCTGGAGCAAGTACAAGAAGTGGCTCAGCTCGGACAATATCCCCAAGAGGTTCAAAACCAAGACCCACCAGCCCTGCTTCCCCGCCCCTTTCAACGAGGCCGCCTACCTGGAGATGAAGCACCTTCTGGACGTCGAAAACTGCCCCCTCCTAGCAGAAGACGAGGTCATCGCTCAGCTCCCGGAGGCCTTCGTGGTGAGCTGCGAGAATGACATCCTCCGAGATGACGCCCTGCTCTACAGGAAGCGCCTGGAGGACCAGGGCGTCCCCGTGACCTGGCACCACGCGGAGGACGGCTTCCACGGGTCTGTGATCTTGTTCGATAAGAAGCATCTCTCGTTCCCGTGCTCCCAGGAAATCATGAATGCCGTGGTCTGTTACATAAAGGGCATCTGACGGTGGCCCCAGGTCCCGAGAGGGAGGGGCGGCGTGGCCTCCTGCACCTGCTGGGTCCCTGGGTGCGTACTCGCTGATGGACAGAGATGCTGAGTCAGCGCTAGACCCACGTGGGGAGGCTGAGAAGTAAGCCCAGAACAGTGCCGCGTAGAGTTCAAGTCCATCCCCCTCGCGGGTGGGCAGCCGGCGCTATCCGTCCCACCACTGCCATCATGTGGCAGCTGCAGCAGAGGGGGCAGGGATGCCCTGGTGACTTCTCAGAGCTGTGACACGCATGTATATGCAGAATAAATGCCAACATCTGGTCTCTGTGTCCCCGGTGACTCTGTACCACGATGACGATGCCTGGCGTGGGTCACGGCTCCTGCTGGGACAGGGGTCCCCTGACAGCTTCTGGCTCAAGTGTCACTCAGAGCAACCCCAGCAGGCCTGGGAGATGCTATGGCCACGAACCTTTGGGGCGCGGCCAAAGGCCAAGGGGGAGACAGGGGAAGAGGAAGGGAGGAGGGGAGGAAAGGCTGAGTTTGGGGGGCCCAGGGCAGGGCTGGGTGTGTGGCTCCCCTCTGAACCCCGCCAGCCCAGTGCTGCTGCTGGGCCTTGGCTGTCTTAGGAACCCCTGGGTGCCCTGAGGGGTGGCACCTGCCTCCTCTCTCTGGCAAGCTCACTCCTTTTTCCTTCTGTGGAAAGGCCGTGACCTTGCCTGGCTACGGTCGCTCTCCTTGCTCTCGCGGGAGTGGAGGGGCGGAGAATCGCCGGACTCCAGCAGCGGGAGACCCACGGTGCTGTGTGCCTGGCCCGGGGCTGCCTCTGCTGGGCAGTCCCACCCCCCGGCTGAAACTCCAGCTACCCTTCCTTTTTTTAAAAAATGTGCTTTTTTATGTTTATTA
Source organism: Oryctolagus cuniculus (assembly GCF_964237555.1). Lineage (NCBI taxonomy): Eukaryota > Metazoa > Chordata > Mammalia > Lagomorpha > Leporidae > Oryctolagus > Oryctolagus cuniculus. The sequence continues at coordinate 155,893,306 of NC_091438.1, forward strand.
TTTAAATTCATTTTCATCTACTCGAATGACAGAGTGAAAGAAAGACAGACACAGAAAAGTCATCGATCGGCCGGATTAACATAGCTCCACCAGGGCTCCTGCGTGGGTGGCAGAAGCCCAAGCCCTCACCAGCTGCCTCCAACAATGCATTAGCAGGAAGCTGGGTCAGAGCAGAGAAGCTGGGACTGAAATCGGCACTGCATTCTGGGATGGGCTGGTTGGCATTGGAGGCTTCACCCGGTGCACCATGGCATCGGTCCCCAGGGCCTCCGTTCCCACCACCACAGCCTGCCTGTGAAGATACAGGGGAGGGACGGGGATTCCACTGGGCCTTGTCCTCGCTAGTGGGGCAGGTGTGCGCAGGGGAATTCGGGTGGAATTCCGGGGTTATGAGCAGACTGATGTCAGGGGCTGAGCCGGCTTCAACAGAAAGCTGCACCAGTGCCCGGCTGCCTCCCAACAGCAGCATCCCAGGTGTGCAGCCTAGAACGTCAGGCCTCTGCCATCTCCGCGATCCTCTGTCCATGAGTTGGGGCACGGCTTAGGCTGCTCCTTGGTCTGTGGTCTCACGGGCCTCCGTCAATGTGCAGGGGCCATGGTCTCCCGGGAGGCTAAGCCGGGGGAGGAGCCACCTGTGGGTGAGCTCGTTGGTGGAAGTCAGTCCTTGATGACATCAGCGTTTTCTGGTCCACACTGGGCTTCTCGAGGCCACCTGCTGTGTCTGGCTTCAGCCCCTCATGGCTCTGCGCTGCCTTAAAGCCAGCAAGGGGGAGCCAGACAGCAGCGAGGGGGGCCGGAGAGCAGCAAAGGAGGAGCCGACAGCAGCGAGGGGAGCCGACAGCAGCGAGGGGAGCCGACAGCAGCGAGGGGGAGCCGGAAGCAGCGAGGTGTCCCCAGGGTCTGGCTGATGTGGTCCCGACATGTGTTCCCATTCGCACTGCCACCTTTGCTGCATTCTCCTGGTTAGAACAAGCCACAGGTCTCACCCACGCAAAGGGGCCACACCAGAGTGAGGACACCAGGGAGGCATGGCGATCCCGGGGCAGCTAAGGTCTGCCCTTACCCCAGGCCAGTAGGTGCCGGGGCAACACCCAGCCGACTTCTCTGACTAGGAGCGCAGCTGCTCTGCAGTCATCGGCATGACCCCAGGGCCCCTGCAGGAGCCTCGCCCAGGACCTGTCCCCACTCCTCCCCCATGACCTGTCCTCTCTCCTCCCTCAGGACCTGCCCTTTCTCCTCTCCCACGACCTGTCCTCTCTCCTCCCCCGGGAACTGTCTCTCCTCCCCCGGGACCTGTCCCCTCTCTCCTTCCCCAGGACCTGTCCCCTCTCTCCTTCCCCAGGACCTGTCCTCTCTCCTCCCCCAGGACCTGTCCTCTCTCCTCCCTGGGACCTGTCCTCTCTCCTCCCCAGGTTCTGTCCTCTCTCCTCCCCCAGGAGCTGTCCTCTCTCCTCCCCCAGGACCTGTCCTCTCTCCTCCCTGGGACCTGTCCTCTCTCCTCCCCAGGTTCTGTCCTCTCTCCTCCCCCAGGAGCTGTCCTCTCTCCTCCCCAGGACCTGTCCTCTCTCCTCCCTGGGACCTGTCCTCTCTCCTCCCCAGGTTCTGTCCTCTCTCCTCCCCCAGGAGCTGTCCTCTCTCCTCCCCAGGACCTGTCCTCTCTCCTCCCACAGGACCTGTCCCCTCTCCTCCCCAGGACCTTTCTGTCCTCTCTCCTCCCCCGGGACCTGTCCTCTCTCCTCCCACAGGACCTGTCCTCTTTCCTCCCCAGGACCTGTCCTCTCTCCTCCCCAGGTTCTGTCCTCTCTCCTCCCCAGGACCTTTCTGTCCTCTCTCCTCCCCCGGGACCTGTCCTCTCTCCTCCCACAGGACCTGTCCCCTCTCCTCCCCAGGACCTTTCTGTCCTCTCTCCTCCCCCGGGACCTGTCCTCTCTCCTCCCACAGGACCTGTCCTCTTTCCTCCCCAGGACCTGTCCTCTCTCCTCCCACAGGACCTGTCCTCTCTCCTCCCCAGGACCTGTCCTCTCTCCTCCCCAGGACCTGTCTGTCCTCTCTCCTCCCCCAGGAGCTGTCTGTCCTCTCTCCTCCCCTAGGAGCTGGTCTCTCTCCTCCCCCAGGTCTAATTCTCCCTTCTCCCACCATGTTGTTCCGTGCGGTCTCCCCAGGAAAATCGCCAGCATTTTCTCTGGTCTCTCCCCAGCCTATTTGGATGCTGGGAACTCTAAGCCCCTCCCATCAGTTAGGGTCCAGTCAGGAGAAAGAAGTCACTGCTGTAGTTGCCTTTTTTTCCCCCCTCTCCCAAGTCTTCTATTTTTTTTTTTTAAAAAGATGTATTTATTTATTTGAAAGGCAGAGTTACAGAGCGGCAGAGGCAGAGAAGGAGAGAGAGAGAGAGAGAGAAGTCTTCCATCCATTGGTTCACTCCCCTGATGGCCAAAGGGCCAGAGCTGTGCTGATCCAACGCCAGGAGACAGGAGGCTCTTCAGGGTCACTCACGTGGGTACAGGAGCCCAAGGACCTGAGCCGTCTTCTACTGCTTCCCAAGCACATCAGCAGGGAACTGGATTGGAAGTGGAGCAGCTGGGAATAGAACCGGCGCCCATGTGGGATGTCAGCCCGGCAGATGGCAGCTTTACCCTCTACACCACAGCGCTGGCCCCCTTCTCCCAAGGCTTTAACCATCCTATGCATGTCAGCCTCCCAGGACCTGCTGGAGCCAGTTTCTGGGAACACCCGTAAGAAATGCGCACACATTCCAAGCTCGCAGGCAGCCGCGTGCGTCCCAGTGGCAGAGGGATGAGAACATCGGGATTTGGCGTTTGGGGGACGGAGGAGGATCCGGCTGACTATGGCCTGAGCCCATTCACCGCAGCCGGGAACCAGCTGCTCCGCCACCAGGATGGCTCATCCAAGGCCATGCATTAGACCGTGCGCTGTGGTCACAGGCAGCGAGGGGGTGGGGCAAGAGGGCAGGAGACCAGGAGCCGCTCACTCTGGGCTTGGAGCTTCATGTAAGGATCCTAGGTTTTAACCTCAGCCTGCAGTAGCTGTTCAGGATTTTAATCAAGGACGCAACATGATCAGGTTTCTAGTTCAAAAACTATCTGGGGGCTGGCATTACAGCACAAACGATTAGGCTGCTGCCTGCGATGTTGGCATCTCTTATAGGAGTGCTGGTTCCAGCCCGGTTGCTCTGCCTCTGATGCGGCCCCTTGCTAATGTGCCTGGAAAGGCAGTGACTGGTGACCCACGTGCTTGGGCCTCTGCCACCCACATGGGAGTCCTGGATGGACTTTGGGGTCCTGGCTTCAGCACTTTACAAACTATTTATTTATTTGAAACAGAGGGAGAGAGAGAGAGAGAGAGAGAGCGAGCGAGAGAGAGAGTCTTCAATCTGTTGGAAGATCTTCCATCTCCCTAACACGCAGGACAGGGCCAGGCTGAAGCCAGAAGCCGGGAACTCCAACGTGGTCTCCCGCATGAGTGCAAGGACTTGGGCCATCTTCTGCTGCCTTCCCAGGCACATTAGCAGAAAGCTGGATTGGAAGTGGAGCAGCCAGGACTCGAACTGGAGCCCATATGGGATGCCGGCACTGCAGACAGAGGCTTAACCTACTACGCCATAGCTCCAGCCCCATCATGGTGCTTTTTCAGTCATGAGCAGGTGTGTGCCTGTGCAGCTCAGCAAATACCTGAGTTGTTCAACGTGCAAGCTCCCAGCTAAGGGTGAAAACGTGACGCCACTCTGCCTTCTTGTTTCAGCCTTCGTACCACAAACCAAGCTCCTCGTGGAGAACTATCCAGTGCCTTGGTTTTTGCATTTTTCATGGTTTAAAATGAGCTCCAATGAGGATGATGTTGTGGTGCAGCAGGTTAAGCCACTGCTTGCAACTCTGGCATCCCACATGAGCGCAGGTTCAAATCCCAGCTGCTACTCTTCCATTCCAGCCCCCTAGTAATGCGCCTGCGAAAGCAGCAGAAGATGGCCCAAGTCCTTGGGCCCCTACATCCACACGGGAGACCTGGAAGAAGCTCTTGTCTTTTGGCTTCAGCCTGGCACAGCCCCAGCCGTTGCGGCTATTTGGAGAGTGAACCAGTTGATGGAAGAGGTCTCTTTGTGTCTCTCCCTCTCACTGTGACTAAGCTTTTCAAATAAATAAATAAATCTTTAAAGTGAGCTCCAAGTGTAGTACTGAAGTGATGTATGGGGCTACCATAAAATGCAAGAAGCTTGAGATGTGTCTTATGGAGAAAAATGCATGTGTTAGACAAATTTCCAGGCACAAGTCACAGGGCTATTGACTGCTGGCTGTGAGGCTGGTGTTAATAAATCAGCAGTAAATGCGGGATTTTCAAGGTGTTCATGGAAAGCCAGTGTCATGAGATGGCAGATCTGTTTTTCAAATGTCTCTGCACAAAAATACCCCCCTACCGACGTGTACACATGGCTGAACAGGATCCAGTTTGAGGCACGAAGAAAGAAACAACATCACATTTTTTTAAAAGATTTGTTTTGGGCCAGCGCCGTGGCTCACTAGGCTAATCCTCTGCCTTGCGGCGCCGGCACACCGGGTTCTAGTCCCGGTCGGGGCGCCAGATTCTGCCCCGGTTGCTCCTCTTCCAGGCCAGCTCTCTGCTGTGGCCAGGGAGTGCAGTGGAGGATGGCCCAAGTCCTTGGGCCCTGCACCCCATGGGAGACCAGGAGAAGCACCTGGCTCCTGCCTCCGGATCAGCGCGGTGCGCCGGCCGCAGCGCGCCAGCCGTGGCGGCCATTGGAGGGCGAACCAACGGCAAAGGAAGACCTTTCTCTCTGTCTCTCTCTCTCACTATCCACTCTGCCTGTCAAAAAAGGTAGACTTACAAAGAGGCAGAGGCAGAGAGAGGTCTTCCACCTGCTGGTTCACTCTCCAGATGGCCACAACGGCCGGAGCTGGGCCGATCCAAAGCCAAGAGCTTCTTCCAGGTCTCCCATGCGGTGCAGGGGCCCAAAGACTTGGGCCATCTTCTACTGCTTTCCCAGGCCATAGCAGAGAGCTGGGTCTGAAGTGGAGCAGCCGAGAATTGAACCCACGCCCATATGGGATGCCGGCATTGCAGGTGGTGGCTTTACCCACTATGCCACAGCACCGGCGCTTTTTTCCCCGAGGACACAGAAGTGAAGTGACCTCACTGCCAGGTGTAAGTATGGAGTTAAGGAATGCATAATGCATATATTATTTTTAAATTATTTATTTATTTATTTACTTGAAAGGCAGAGTTACACACACACACACAGGGAGAGAAAGAGACAGAGATCTTCTGCCCATTGGTTCATTCCCCAAGTTGTCACAACAGCCAGGGCTGGGCAAGTCGAAGCCAGGAGCCAGGAGCTTCTTCTCAGTCTCCCACCTGGGTACAGAGGCCCAAGGACTTGGGCCATCTTCCACTGCTTTTCCAAGGTGCATTAGCAGGGAGCTGTATTGGAAGTGGAGCAGCTGGGACTCAAACCAGCACCTGTATGGGATGCCAGCACTGCAGGCAGCGGCTTTACCTGCTACGCCACAGCGCCAGCCCCGGGCAACTTTTTCATAGCTACAGTAGGAACACCAACAACTTGTCTTCACTTTGCAGGGGGCATTTAACCATGTCCTAGACCACCGCACCCTAGAACCTTGGCTCCTGAGTTCGCTGTGGGATTTACCCCTCGCTTCCTGATTTGCATATATGCCTCTGAGGGGTCTGCATCGTTATCCATCCACTGCCACGCGGTGGCACGTCCACTCTCCACTACTCACCCTGTGAAAAGAGGGCCTTTCCTGCACTTGCTAAGCTGTGTCAGCAGAGGGCGCTAGAAGGACACCAGAGGAGGGAGGCGTTGGTCTTCCTGGTTCCACCTTGGTCCTCGGCTCAGGGCAGCAGGTGGCTTCCCAGTGCCCAGCTCCTGCAGCCGCGGTGTGTCCGATGCCCGTCTTCTGTGCCTTCCCCACCACCGCTGCGCACTGCAGCCCCATGCGAACCACGTCCCGATGCCCTCGCACAACCTGCAGCCGGTTCCCAGGGGCAGCTGCCTCATGGGGGTCTCCCCTTGCACCCCAGAAAGCAACATCTCAGGAAAACTTGGGAGCACAGAACTTCGCTGCTCCGTGAGCCCCGGCTGCCCCCCACCGTCTCTAATGAGGTCAGGATTTCGGCCCCAGGGCAAACAGCTGTTCCGCGGAGCCCCTTAAGTTCTCTTTCTCTGCTCCTGGCCCAGCGCCTGCTGCCCCAGCCTCTGCTACAGTCAATATGCTCTTTGTATTAAGCTTTCCCTGTTCCGATTACCGTGTGGCTCTGCCTCCTGGTGGATGTCGCCTGGTAGAGTGGATGCCAGAAGTGGTACTTGGGAGAGAAACCGGGACACAGAACTTGGGGACGGAGCTGGCCACACCCTTGGGCTTCCAGCAGGGTGTTCTTTGCCCCTTGGGAATGGGCTGCCAGCCACATGTGGCACGCAGTGGCAGCACGATGAATCAAACTACCACCTGTGGTGGGTGTGAAGGACGTGCCCACGGAACTGTGCGCTCCGGGCATCCGAGTGGCCACTGCCGTGGGCCCCTGGGCAGCAATGAGGACCAGAAAGACTTTGGCGTGGGGTTGAGGTCCTGAGTGTGCAGAAACACAGGGGAAAAGGGCCAATGTGGACATGTGCCTCCCTGCTCGGGTCACTGAGAGCCCGGACGTCCCAACAACAGCCCCACCGCATTGTCCCAGCACCGGCTGTTGCTGAAACTCGGGTTGTGAGTCACGGCAGTTTAATCCAGAGCCTCCCAGGTTCCCTGTGCGAAAGGCTGGGCACTGACAGGGAACGAAGGGGTTCCTGGAACTCCGAGTTGGGGTCGTATGTTTGAATTTAGAGAGAAGTGGAAATCTGGAATTCCCATGTCAGCCTGACCCGCTGTTAGGAGCAGAGGAGTGTGCCGGCCCATGTCCAAGGACGCCAATCTTCTCCTTCCGCTTGTTAAACCAACCCCCCCCCCCCCCGCCATAACCTCACCCTCCCACTCCTCAAGAACCAATCAGAATTACCCGTTGTAGCAATCTGACCCAGGATCGCTATCTAATCTGGGGCTGGCTTGTGGCTCAGCAGGTTAACCCGCCTCCTGTGACACTGCATTCCTCTTTGGAGTCCAGGTTCAAGTCTCCGCTGCTCCACATCCAACCCAGCTCCCTGCTAATCTGTCTGGGAAAGCAGCAGAAGATGCCCCAAGCGCTTGGGCCCCTGCCACCTATGCGCAAGTTTTGGATGGAGTTCCAGGCTCCTGGCTTTGGCCTGGCCCTGCCCCAGCAGCTGTGGCCGTTTGGAAAGTGAATCAGCAGATCAGTGATTTTCATTCTCTCTCTCTCTCTCTCTCTCTCTCTCTCTCTCTCTGTGTGTGTGTTTCTTCCTCTCGCTGTGTGTTACTCTATCAAATCAATAAATTAATCTTTTTTAAAAAGAATTGCAAGACTTTGATAATATGTAGCAATAAAAGCCTGAGAAAATAAGGAGTGGATTTTTTAATAATAACCATTTTTTAAGTCTACACTGCAGTGGTATTAAGTATATTCAAGAGTAGATTTTAAAGGGCCAGCGCTGTGGTGTACTGGGTTAAGCCACCACCTGCAGAACTTGCATCCCTTATGGGCACCGGTTCAAGTCCTGGCTGCTCCACTTCATATCCAGCTCTCTGTTATGGCCTGGGAAAGCAGTAGAAGATGGCCCAAGTCTTTGGGTCCCTGCTCCCACATGGGAAACCTGGATAAAGCTCCTGGATCCTGGCTTCGACTGGCCCTGCTCCAGCCATTGTGGCCATTTGGGGAGTGAACTGGTAAATGGATTCTCTCTCTCTCTCTCTCTCTCTCTCTACCTCTGCCTCTCCCTCTCTGTATCTCTACCTTTCAAACAAATAAATAAGTCTTTTTAAAAGGTGGATTTTAAGCACAATGCACCAAGGAGGACAAACTAAAACAAAAACCGAGGAAGAATTCATCTGTCCTAGGGGTGGGGAACCCTTTCCTGCCAAGGGCCATTGGATACTTGTGACATCATTTGCTGGCCATACGAATTATCGACTTGAAAATGAGCCTGCTACAGATTCATGGGATTGCAAGTTCCGCCTGCAGGTGCCTGGGCAGGGCCAGACCCAGCGATTACCAGGCCTTACACAGCCTGCGGGCAGGATGCCCCCCCCCCCCCGCGCTTAATGCTTAGGCCTTTGGGGAGCGTTCAACACCTGCATGAAGGTCCAGGCACAGCCAGGAAGGACCCTGTGTCCTTGCTTCACGTTTAGATCTTTAAAAAAAAATCTACTGGGGCTGGCGCTGTGGCTCAGCGGGTTAAAGCCCCGGCCTGCGGCACCGGCATCCCTTATGGGCACCAGTTTGAGTCTCAGCTGCTCTACCGCTGATCCAGCTCTCTGCTATGGCCTCGGAAAATAGTAGAAGAAGCCCCAAGTCCTTGGTCCCCTATACTCGTGTGGGAGACCTGGAAGAAGCTCCTGATTCCTGGCTTCAGATCAGCTCAGCTCTGACTTTTGTGGTCATTCGGGAAGTGAACCAGAAGATGGAAGACCTCTCTCCTCTCTCTCTCTGGCTCTCCCTCTCAGTAATTCTGTCTTTCAAATAAATGAAATAAATCTTTATTTGAAAGGCAGAACAACAGAGGGAGAGAGAGAAGACAGAGCGAGAGGTCTTCCATTCCCTGCTTCACTCTCCAAATGGCTGCAACAACCAGGGTTGGCCCAGATTGAAGCCAGGAGCCAAGAACTCCGTCCTCTTCTCCCACATGGGTGGCAGGGGCCCAGGCACCTGGGCCTCCCCCTGCTGTCTTCCCAGGCACATGAGCAGGCAGTTTAAATTTCCCTCCAAGTTCTCCCTGAAGGGCTCTGTAGCTGTTAACCACAGTGCGCGTGCACAGGAATAAAGCAAAGACTCGAATTTCCCAGGAGCATGAGCACGAATCCCGAGGACCAGCGATGCTGCTGTGGCTCCCCCCATCGCATGGGGATTCCGCGGTCGGGCGACAGACAAAGCACGCCTGGAGCAGGCACCACTGATTCTCGAAGCAGGTGTCTGTGATACGCCTGGTGCCTGAAGCGCCGTGGAGCTTGACAAAAGCCGATGCTGGCTCTGACCAAAGATTGAGGAGGGTCCTTGTGGGAGGAGGGGCCACGTAGGAGGCCTTGCACCTCCCCTCCCTGCTGAGAGAGTCAGAAACAGAGCTACAACCCCCCCCCCGGGGGGGGAGGGGTCTGCAGAGATGAAGACCGCCGGGGACTCGGGTGAATTCACTGGCTGGGCTCGCAGCGTGGAGGACCTCTGGGGGCGATCCTAGACTCTCTCCCGCGCCGGCTCCTGTTGCAGCTGCTCTCCTGGTTCGACCGGAGGAAGAAACGCAGGCCGGCCCTGGCCTTTGGGCAGCAGGTGGTGCCTCTTCCTCCCCACCGTGCGGAAGGACCGCAGCAGTCACGGCCTCTACCTGCGCGCGGCCGCAGTGCAGCTTCGCCGTCTTAGCCCAGGACTGGGCCAGCTCTGCTTTCTACACTCGCGCAGTGTACAAGAGCTCCAGACCGCGAGCTTCCTGCAGGCACCGCCCTGGCCCACTACAGCCAGGCCCGCGCGCCCATTGGATCAAAGGCGCAGAAACAAGCCAGTGTTGTACATGTTGTGTGAGCCGGGGTCCACGCAGAGACGGGGCGTCCCAGAGAGCAGGACCCGTCCCGGCCTGCAGCACAAGATCCAGAGGTCACCTTAGAGGTCATGGCCACAGCGAGGGAGAGGGGGTGCGCAGGGAAGGGGCCTCGCTGGTGTCGCTCTGCGGCAAACTGCCCGAGTGGGACCAAAGGAGGCTGCGGCCACGGGCAGCGAAGGTGGCTGCGCACGGAAGCCACTGGCGCAGGACCACCTGCTGGGCCCAGAGATGGCAAAACCCTGCGCTGTGGCTCTCGGGCAAGAGGAGCCCCCAGTCACAGCCAGGAGACCGGTCCTCTCCGGAATCCACCCCGCCCGCACCCGCACGGCTGCTGCCAGCAAACACTGGAGGCGCAGAAACTGCTCCCACTTGGAGCGCGGCGCGCGGACTGACCTTCCTGTTGGCGCTGGTTCTGCCTGCCCGCCGAGGCCCGTGGGAGCCACACGGAGCAGCCCAGGGGGACCATGCGCCCGGCAGGTGCATCCCAGCCCCAGGGCCCCTGACCCGGGGGAACCAGCCTCTTTAGGAGCAAGCAGACCTGCTGACCCCTCCCCCTGGGCAGTCTGGGAGCGTGCCCCCTGCGGCAGGAAGCAGCACTCTCTCTCGGTGTCTTCCACGGTGACTCAGTCATTGAATGATGCGCTAGGTCCTGGGCCGCCACTGGCTCTGATGGTGTTCCCAAGGAGGACCCCTCCCGGCCGCGCCCGCGCCCCCCGCTGGCGGCCCTGCTGCGGGCCCATCTCGCTCTGAGATCGCCTGTCCTCCAGTTGCACCTGACTCCGAGGCTGGCGGGGAAGGGAGAGAACAGCTTTCAATTCGCCTCCCGCGGCAAAGGGGCGCACACACTCAGGCCGGCGGGATCGGGCTAACCCACCACCACGCCGACCCCCAGAGAAATCTGCCAACGTCTTGGAGCTCAGCTTAGCAAGCCAGGCCTGTGCAGTTTTTTTGTTTGTTTGTTTTTTTAAGATTTATTTATGGGACCGGCGTCATGGCAAAGCAGGTTAAAACCCCTGCCTGCAGCAGCACCGACACTCCATATTGGCACCGGTTCAAGTCCTGGCTGCTCCACTTCCCATCCAGCTCCTTGCTAAAATGCCTGGGAAATCAGCAAAGGATGGCACAAGTCCTTGGGTCCCTGCACCCACATGGGAGACCCAGAAGAAGCTCCTGGCTCCTGGCTTTGGAGGGGCTCAGCTCCAGCTGTTGCAGCCACTGGGGGGATAAGCCAGAGTTACAGAGAGAGAGAGGGAGGGAGAGTCGGAGAAAAAGGTCTTCCATCTGCTGGTTCACTCCCCAAATGCCTGCAATGGCCAGAGCTAAGCTGATACAAAGCCAGGAGCCAGGACCAGGAGCTTCTCCCGGGTCTCCCACGCGGTGGCCACAGCATCTCCCAGGCTCACTGGGATCACTCTGAGTGACACTTGAGCCAGAGCTGTCAGGTGACCCCTGTCAGGTGACTCCAGTCCTGGCAGAAGCCGTGGCCCACGCCAGGCATCGTCATCGTGGTACAGAGTCACCGGGGACACAGAGACCAGATGTTGGCATTTATTCTGCATATACATGCGTGTCACGGCAATGAGAAGTCACCAGGGCATCCCCACCCCCTCTGCTGCGGCTGCCACGTGATGGCAGTGGTGGGACAGATAGCGCCGGCCGCCCACCTGCGAGGGGGATGGACTTGAACTCTAAGCGGCACTGTTCCGGGCTTACTTCTCAGCCTCCCCACGTGGGTCTAGCGCTGACTCAGCATCTCTGTCCCTCAGCGAGTACGCACCCAGGGACCCAGCAGGTGCAGGAGGCCACGCCGCCCCTCCCTCTCGGGACCTGGGGCCACCGTCAGATGCCCTTTATGTAACAGACCACGGCATTCATGATTTCCTGGGAGCACGGGAACGAGAGATGTTTCTTATCGAACAAGATCACAGACCCGTGGAAGCCGTCCTCCGCGTGGTGCCAGGTCACGGGCACGCCCTGGTCCTCCAGGCGCTTCCTGTAGAGCAGGGCGTCATCTCGGAGGATGTCATTCCCGCAGCTCACCACGAAGGCCTCCGGGAGCTGAGCAATGACCTCGTCTTCTGCTAGGATGGGCGAGTTTTCGACGTCCAGAAGGTGCTTCATCTCCAGGTAGGCGGCCTCGTTGAAAGGGGCGGGGAAGCTGGGCTGGTGGCTCTTGGTTTTGAACCTCTTGGGGATATTGTCCGAGCTGAGCCACTTCTTGTACTTGCTCCAGGCTTCCGGGGGTATGAAAGCACCCGTCAAGAGGGCGCGATGCCAGGAGCGGTGGATGTTCATGTATTGACACACCACGGTCACCACGAACTTGCGAGTCAGGAACGGAACCCTCTGGTTCTGTCGGAAGGATGGCAGCTGCAGATTGACAGCCTGGACAATTGGGTTAATCAGGACCTGAGCCCGGATCCGGGGGAGATCCGGGCGCCCCACCAAGCTCTGCGTGGTGACGGCCACAGCCCCGCCTCCAATGCTCTCTCCGCAGAGCACTACTCGGGCGGGGTCTACCCCGTAGGTGTCCAGGGCCTTCAGGAAGTGGATGGAGGCGTTCAGGCAGTCCTTGGTGATGATGGGGCTGTGGTAGTCGGGAAGCTTGCGGTACCTGGGGAGGACATAGGAGCAAGGCCCACCCCGTGTGGACCAGTGTCACAAGGGGCCGTGGGAACCATGCCTCCAACCCCCCTTGTGAGACCACAACCTGACCAGGTCCTCAGAATGACTCTGCTAAGACAGGATTGTGTTCCCTCTGCCCCTAAGGGGCGGGCAGAACTTGGCCGGAGCCAGCCAGCCCGGGGTTCCTGCCTTCCAACCTGTCCTCTGTCTGTTCCCATACACCCGGATCAGGCACCTGGAAAACCACTTGCTCTGAAAGTGAGGCAGCCAGCAGTGACAGCGAAAGGCCAGCACAGCCACTGCCGGGTCCCTGGCCATCAGCAGAGAGGGGGGAGGGACCACAAGGCCAAGGTCAGGGGGAAGTTGCCTCCAGCCAGGACTGCTGTTGAAACCTGAAATTTAGTGAGTAAGGCGCGTTCTCTCCCAGGGACGGGCACAGTTGCCCTCTGCCCTGGGCTCAGGAGATGGGGAAGGGAAGAGTGAGAGGTGCCCTGAGGGCGCAGATGTGCGAAGGCGAATGAGGCAGGAAGAGGCGCAGCTGCAGCTGGGGACGGCCCAGGGACCAGAGGCCGACGGCAAGCAGCCCCCCAAGTTTGGTCCAGAGCATCCTGAGGCAGGTGTCCCCTAAAACCAAGAGCAAGGAAGAGGGGCTTCCCAAGGAGCCCCTACAGGGGGAAGCACCAGCTAACTGGTGCACGAACTGGGACTCGGGCGACAGCAAGGAGGATGGGACAGGACACTGCGAAAGGTCGGCCACACTGCTGGATTAGGGAGCTTTTCTCAACACGCTTTCCTGAGATTGCTGGCTGAGGTTGATCCCAGGTAGCGGACTGTGTTTGTAATGTATTATGTCAAAGCGTCCACAGGTATATATGAATCCTCAGCTTACATTTGGAAGAACTGATAAAGGGTCCTGGATTTCAAACCGTTAGAGTCACAGCCACATTTTTTTTTCTATTTAAAGGATGAAGTGAATAAGAACAGTGGTTCCGCTTGTGTCCCAGCTTAAGGGCTCAGCACCCTCCCACTCTCTTCTTCCTCCCTAGCTGTGCCGCCATGAGGAGCCCCCGGTGTGCAGGGCCACTTAGAACTCTGCTGCCCTCTGTCGGACGTGAATCCTGCGTCCTTCCACAGTGGCTCCAAGGTCAGGGACCAAGACAGGGCGCTTGGCTCTATCTCTGCCCTGAGCAATGTGCTGATCAAGACACCAGTGGTGTCCACGCAAGTTCCCACTTAAACAGGGCAGAACACCTGCCACGACTGGGCCCCTGCTGGGAGCCGGCCCAGCAGCCGGGAGCCGCGAGCGCTCGGTTCCCTCTGTCTTCCCACGCAGGGAACACGCCCACTCATGCTGCCCGTCTGCCCGGACGCTGTGACTGCTATAACCCACTCTGAGCTTCCCACTGGGGCAATCTCTGACCACCAAGAAGCGGCAGAAAAGTCCCCACGCTCCCCTGCACCCATCTCTCGGCCTCAGCCGTGGACTGAACGCTTGTTCCCCTGAATCCCTTGGCTCAACTCCCACCCCACGAGGCTGGGGCTCCAGTAGGTGGGCCTTGGGGGTGATTAAGTCACGAAGATGGGGCCCTAACACTCGCCCTGAGCACCCTCTGACTTCCCTTCCTCCCCGTGGGATGCAAGGAACAGTCAGCATCTGCAGCCAAAACAGGGTCCTCACCACACCCAGCCACGTGGCGCCCTGGTCTGGGCTCCCAGCCTCCAGGAGGGGGACACAGCTGTGTGTTGGGGCAGCCCCCAGCCTCTGCGCGTTGTTACAGCAGTGCAAAGGGGCTGAGATGCCACCTGGCGGGGAGGGTGTGCTTTGCAGAACCAAGAGGACAAAATCCGGTTTCCTCCAGGAGCTGGGAGGGTGTCCCACTTATCCTGCAGAGAAGTCAGCCAGGGCCGGCGCTGTGGCCCTGTCAGTAAAGCTGCCATGTGTGGCACCAGCATCCCATGCGGGCACCAGTTCAATTCCCAGCTGCTCCACTTCCAATCCAGCTCTCTGCTAATGGCCTTGCAAAGCAGTGGAGGACGCCTCAACTGCTTGCGGCCCTGAACCCATCTGGGAGACCTGGAAGAAGCTCCTGGCTCCTGGCTCCTGGCTCCTGGCTCCTGGCTTCAGACTGGCCCAGTCCCATCTGTCGCGGCCGTTTGGGGAGTGAATCAGCAGATGGAAGATCTCTCTCTCTCTCTCTCTCTCTCCATCTCTTCCCCTCTCTTCTCTGTAATTCTACCTTTCAGGTAAATAAATAAATATTTTAAAAAATAGAGAAGTCAGGGGACACCGGCACCAGTGCCACCTCCCCGAGTTTCAGGGTCCCTCAGGGAGTCCCCGCCCGGCACTGTCGATGGTGGCCCCTCTCTGCCTGTGTGGCTCCACTGCCTCTCTTAGAACTGCATTGCCGTGCCGGGTCTTTCTGGACGTCCACAGTGGTGCTGCACTGCACAATCTCCCGCAGGTGTTGGAGCCGGCGCTCGTCACACCCCTCCCTCTTCCTCTGCGGGGGTCTTCCTAAGACCACACAGCCTTTGGAGAGGAAGTGCTAATGGCCAAATTTGGGACCCCATGGTAAACCTGCTGGGAGGGATATTGGTGAATGCTGGAAAGATATTGCTTCCCCATCTCATCAGAGACGAGCAGAGAGGCCAGGTGACTTTCTCTAGGTCACACTGCCTGGGGCAGCCACATTTTCAGGAGTTGTTGACAGAGAGGATATCTTCCATGCGTCTCACTTGCCATCTGCAACCTGCTACCCCCGACCATGATCTCTGGCTCCAGAGGCACATCCTACTGCATAGACCCCACCCCACCCCCCACTCCCAGGCCCCCCTCCTCCTTTTTCTTTCCAAAGGACCTGGGTTGTGTCTGAAGAAACTGCACGTTAATCTCTCCATGAGCAGCAGGCAGCTGGTTAGGTGGCTGTTTGGTTTGTTTGCTTGTATTCACTTATTTGAGAGACAGAGACAGACAGACAGCGCTCCCACCCATTGGTTCACTCGCCAGATGCAGCCATGGCCAAGGCTGGACCAAGGCAAAGCCAGCAGCTGGGGACTCCGTGCGGGTCTCGTGCACGGCCAGCAGTTAAAGGCAGTTTGGACCATGCAACAAGCACCGCAGGACCAACACCACAGCCCTCCTAGGGTGCCCTCCCTCGTCCCCAACCCTCCCCCAGCTGAGAAAGGGGGAGCCTGGGTGCTGGACCCGCCCTTCCCGGCTGTGATCCCATCATTGGGGTTCTATTCCTAGAACATATCAGATGATACAACTTTCTGGAGCTGTTTATGTAATTTCATATGACTAAGACTTGTGCACATTGTGGCGTGGCCTTCGGTTTACCTACCTCCATGCCTCTGTGGCATCCGCTAATACCTTCGTGGCCATGGAACCTAATATGCATGATGGCACCGTTTTTCACGCCTTCTCTGCTCATGGGCATTTGGGCTGATGTTAACATTTGTATTTGTTTATTTAATATATATTTATTCATTTATTTATTCGAAAGGCAGAGTGACCCAAAGCAAAGGAGAGAGAGAGAGAGAGAGAGAGAGAGAGAGAGAGAGAGAGAAATCTTCCATCTATTGGTTCACTCCCCAAATAATCTCAATAGGCAAATCTGGGCCAGGCTGAATCCAGGAGCCAGGAATCCATCCTAGTCTCCCAGCTGGGTGACAGGGACCCAAGCTCTTAGGCCATCCTCTGCTGCCTTCCCGGGCACATCAGCAGGAAGCTGGATTTGAAGCAGAGCGGCCGGGACTCAGATCTGGTGCTCATGTGGGATGCGGGAGTCACTAGTGGCGGCTTTACCTGCTGCTTCCATCATTGGCTCCCATGGCCAGGTCTTGCTATTCTGAGCAGAGCTGCACCTGTCTCAGGGGGATGTGTGGGAGTGCCTGATGGGGCACAGGGCCTCTCTCTATCCTATCCTTACCCAGAATCCTCCCATTTCGCTCCCCACCCGCCGTAGAACACCCACCGCTGTCTCCAGCAACTCACCCAACTGAGAGTACCACAGAGTCGGTCTCCCGGGCCAGGAAGCTGCACAGGCTGTGGTAGCAATCTGCAAGACGAGACAGTGCCGTGAGAGGGGCCCCGCGTTGCCACCACACCCAGGGAGAGCCAGGTGACAAAGGAGGCATGGTGTGACATCCCGTCTTTGTCCCTGTGCCTGGGTCTCTGAAGTGACTCTGGCCACCTCAGCAGGGACAAAGCCCACAAGCCATGCCCAGCTGACGTCAGCCCTGTCCCTGGACGTCAAGGGCACGGGGAGCTGACCTCCTGCAGTGTTTGCTCGCACTGGGGGGCATTTGAGGGCCATGGAGCCTTGGTGATTTGGGATGGACAGAGCCACGGCCAGCGTGCTGGACCTGCCTCCCTACGACATTCGCGCAACGTCATGCAGGTGTCGTTACAGTTCCAGCAGCGGCTTGGGACACCTGATGTGCTTGAGCGAGGTCGGGTAACATGGTGTGCAGGGCGTCCAGGCCCAGTGGGGGCACAGAATCTCTGCTGTTCTCAGCTTCAGCTGCCCATGGAGGCCCTGGGGCAGGTCCACGAGGGCTCACGGCCAGGCTGAACCCCACGCCCAGAGAGCAGAATCCCGGGAGTGGGGTGCGGGCATCAGGGCTCGGGGGTGGCAGAGGTGGTGCACACCTTGCCCGTGCAGGGCTGCGAGGTGAGGACGGTGCAGCCGGGAGTGGAGCTCGGAGGGCAGCGGCCGAGTCAGGATATGTGTGTGGGGGATGGAGATGCCACGTTATGTGTGTGTTATGGAGATGCCATGTTATATGTGTGTGGTATGAAGATGCCACGTTAGCATGTGTGGTATGGAGATGCCACGTTATGTGTGTGTGGTACAAGGAGTTCACATTGTGTGTGTGGTGTGAGGAGGCCAGGTAATGTGTGTGTGGTATGAACAGTCCATGTTATGTGTGTGGTATGGAGATGCCATGTTATGTGTGTCTGGTATGAAGAGGCATGCTATGTGTGAGTGGTATGAGGAGGTCACGTTAGCGCTCAGTAACCACGAGGGCTTCACAGTTCCCGGGAACCCGTGTCGTGATAACTAGGCATGGACTGCCAAGCTTTTTAGCACCGAATACACTCACTGGAACTCCACTGTCCATGAATTTTTGGAAAGCCCCTGTTGTTGCTGGGCAACCTCGGGTCCGCCTATGGAAGTGACGTCACCCTCAACGGGGGCGGAGAACGCCCCCCCCACGCACGTGGTGGGGCGGGGCAGCGACTGAAACAGAAGAGTGGTCTGGGACCAGGGCGGCCCTTGGTGGGGGTAGTCCAGGTCTTGTCGGACAGGGAGGCCTCTGGCGCCCTGTGTGCTCAGAGCCAGAGCCAACACTGCCACCCGCCATCAGGTGGCAGCCGGTGCACCTGCGTCTCGGGGAAGCTACTCCCATGGAGGGGAGAGGTCCGCCTGTGTACATGGCCAGGCCGGCTCCCGCGTGCCCATGCTTCCACCTGTGCGTACATCGTCCACAAACCCCGCCGTCAGCCTGCACGCATTCAGAACACTAGGACAATAGACAGGGAGCAGGACCCTGCCGCGGAGGAAGCGGGGTGTTCTCTGGGCGCTGGGTGCTCCCTTTCCCAGTGGCGGAGACAGTGAGCAGGGAGACACCAGCAGGAGCGGGTAAGTTCAGGCTGGGACGAGTGCAGGAAAGAACATGACAAGGACAGTGTCGGGGGGCGGCGGGGGGACAGAGAGAGGGCGGGGCGGCAGGTGGGCAGGGAGCGTTCTTTAGATGAGATGCTGGGGGGTGGGGCTCTGGGGAGGGACCTGGGAGCAGTGAGGGTGGTCAACACTGCGCGGGGGAGGTGGGACTCGGGAATCCCAGCAAACAGCAAGTGCAGAGGCCCCAGGGGGAGGAGCCCGCGTGTCCGCGGCATGAGAGCCTTAGCTGAGCACAGGGAAGGCAGGGGGCAGCCACGTGGGACCGGGTGCCCTCGGTGGGCAGCGCCAGCTGGGTCAGAGCCTCACAGCTGTGGGAGTGGGCTTCACAGAGGGGCCCGGGCGCGGCTTAAGCACCAGATGACCAGCTCTGATGGGTCGATCTCAGAGACCCCTCCGTCTGCTGCCTGAGGACCAGAGTGTGCAGGGCAAGAGGAGAGGCGGAGCCCAGGGTGAAGCCCGTGGGAAGGAGAAGTGGGGTCTCAGCCCCCAGCGCTGCTCAGAGATGGAAGGAAATGCGCAGGTCTGAGCCCACTGTGGGGCAGACAGGACAGCAGGACAGCTGTGCGTGGGGAGGGAGGGGAAGCGTCCTCACAGGGCCCACAGCCCCGCTGGGACAAGCCTGGCCCCACCGTGACCCTCCCATTGCCTTGTAGGCTGATTTCCCCGGAGGCTGCATCCCCGCGCGGTCTGGGCTCCCGGGACGGCTCCTCCAGGCGGTGGTGGCTCTGTTACTCCTATGGGGCGCTCCAGGGAGACGGGGCAGCGCTGGGCTCGGATTGGAACCCCTGACGTCCGAACCCGTGGGAGGCTCCTTACCCAGACTCCCGAACACGGCTCCCCCACCGTGGTAGAAGATGATGCCTCGCCGGGGGCCGGAGGACGGGGCCGTGGGCTGGAACAGCCTCACGGGCACCGAGCCGAAACGCAGGTTGGTCACCGCCACCTTGGGGTCCTTCTTTATGATCACGAGGTCGTGCACAAAACGGGCAAATTTAGGCATGGGGCAAATGCCCAGCTTCTCCAATATGTTCCCCTGTGGAGGTGAAGAGGAGAGTTAGATGTAAGGGGAGGGGCCGGGGGGGAGGGCAGGCCAGGCAGGTACTCCCTAACACCCTGCTAGGAGGTTTTCAGTTTCTCACCAGCCTTCTGCACGCACCCAGAGGCGGTGGGCTTCCGGTGCTGTCCAGTTTGGGGGCTGGATTTTTAGACCTTTCCTTCCAAATGGTCTTGATTGAAAATGCTATTGCCATGGTTTAACGTCCCCTCCAAAACCCTTGGTAATGTTATCAAGGAGCAGGACTAAGAGGCGATTAGTCATAGGGACAGCACCCTCGGGCGTGGATCCGCTATTTCTCAGGAGTGGGCTAGTATCGAGCAAGTGGACCCCAGGTACAAGATTCAGTTCAGGTACCGGCAGTGTGGCTGCCACTTGTGGTATCGGGAGCGCCTGTTTGAGTCCTGAGTCCTGGCCGCTCTGCTTCTGATGCAGCTCCCTGCTAATGCACCTGGGGAGGTGGCAGGTGACGGCCCAAGTGCTCAGCCCCTGCCACCCACACGGGAAAGCTGGAGGGAGCTCCTGGCTCCTGCCTTCAGCATGGTTCAGCCCTAGCTGTTGAGGCCACTTGGGGAGTGAACTAGCAGAGATCTCTCTCTCTCTCTCTCTCTCTCTCTCTCTCTCTCTCTTCCTTCTAAATTTTTTTGTTAAGATTTATTTATTTATTTGAAAGGCAGAGTTACAGAGAGAGAGGGAGAAACGTAAAGAGAGAGAGAGAGAGCTTCCATCTGCTGCTTTACTTTCCCAAATGGCTAAAACAGCCAGGGCTGGGCCAGGCCAAAGCCAGGAGCCAGGAGCTCCATCAAGGTCTCCCACAGGGGCACAGTGACCCAAGCACTTGGGCCATCTTCTGCTGTTTTCCCAGGCGCATTAGCAGAGAGCTGGATCAGAAATGGAGCAGCCAGCACTCAAACTGGAGCCCATATGGGAAGCTGATGTCGCAAGCAGCGGTTTAACCCGCTGTGCCACAATACTGGCCCCAAACAAATACATCTTAAAAAAACAAAAACAAGGGGCCAATGCTGTGGCGTAGTGGGTTAAGCCTCTGCCTGCAGCACCAGCATCCCATATGGGCGCCAGTTCTAGTCCCAGCTGCTCCACTTCAGATCCAGCTCTCTGCTGTGGCCTGGGAAAGCAGTAGAAGATGGCCCAAGTGCTTGGGCCCCTGCACCCACCTGGGAGACCCAGAAGAAGCTCCTGGCTCCTGGCTTCAGATGGGCCCAGTTCCAACCATTGCAGCTATTTAGGGAATGAACTAGAGGTTGGAGGATCTCTCTCTCTGTCTCTCCCTCTCTCTGTCTGTAACTGCCTCTTAAAAAAAAAAAAAAAAAAAAGCAAAAAAGAATGAGCTCAGTCTGACTTTCTCTGCATTGCACATGTGTCCACTGGTGGCCTTTGTGCTACGGGGTGACACAGCAGCAATTCCTAACCAGGTGCTGGGGCTGCGTTCTTAGATGTCCAAGGGATCTGGCTGGCTCCAGCCCACAAGGACAAAGGTGTTCCATCACCTGTGTCCACGATCAGGGTGATGGAGAATTCACAGGCTGTGTTTGGGTCCAACAGAAAGAGGCGTGCGATCAATTGGAGATGCCTGCTGTGGGCTCAGGAAGGGGGAGGAATGGCACAGGAATGACCCATTTGCCAAATGTGTTTTTAACCGAATATGCGGGGCCAGCATTGTGGTGCAGAAGGTTAATTCTCTGCCTGCAGCACCTGCATCCCATATGGGCTCCAGTTCGAGTCCCAGCTGTTCTACTTCCAATCCAGCTCTCTGCTATGGCCTGGGAAAGCAGTCGAAGATGGCCCAGGTGCTTGAGCCCCTGCACCCATGTGGGAGACCCAGAAGAAGCTCCTGGCTCCTGGCTTCAGATCAGTTCTGCTTCAGCCATTTGGGGAGTGAACCAGTGGATGAAAGATAGCTCTCTCTCTGTCTCTCACTCTCACTGTAACTCCACCACTCAAATAAATAAATAAAATCTTTAAATAAATACATATGCTCACTCTAAGGATTAACAACCAACACCTGTGTCTTCCATACCATACGGTTATGGTATTTCGTGTACTAAGGACATTTCAACCATTTGGGGTCGTGTCTCCCAGGACCCTGCATTTGGGGTGCCTTGGTCATGGGGTGACGATAGTAATGGGAAGATAATGGCAATATGCAGGGGATGCCAGTGATAGCGCAGCTGAGCCTTCCTCGAGGCCTTGGTGCCAGTCTGGTCCAGTTGGTCTTAGACTCCTCAGCGGCTCCTGTCAAACACGGTCATCAGCCTCCTCTTAACAGATGGTGAAAACAAGGCATGCGGTCCACGTGCGGTGCAGAGCGTGAGACCTCAGCCAGCAAACCAGAAAGATCCTGGGTTTCGGAGTCAAGCAGACGGGGGCTCAAAGTGAGCCACACCCTCAGCCGGCAGGGCAGCCCCTCCCCGGGCTGCCACTTCCCTTTCAGAAAGAGAGGGCAGGCGCAGGGATGGGACGCGGCCGTGCCCGTGGAGCAGCTCCCCGGCAGGTCTGGGCGAGCACGAGTCCCACCTGCTTGCTCCCGCTGGGTCTGGTCCCAAGCCCTGCGAGATGCCCTCGGGTGTCCTGCCCATGGAGAGACCTCCCAAAGGGACAGCGAGCTGGCCTGCACGGTGGGGGTGACCTGCTCTTCCCAGTCCTCGACCCCTGGGTGAGAACGCCCAGGCCCCCGTGCTGAGCCACCGTGAGCCTTCCCCAGCCCAGCCCTGAGCCGCCGGCACGGCACTGTTTCTTTGGCTGCCGGCTGGTTTCAGTTCTAATCCCCGCTGTGGCTTGCCACACACTCTGGGCTCCTCCGGGCCTCCCTCTACTCCCTGGGGAAGCCTTTGCAGCTGTCCACCAGGTGGACCAACTCCAGGTTGCTTCCATTTCCACGCTCAAGAGTCACGGCCTCCCGAAGCCCCCAGGTCCCCCTCACAGCGTTGGCCTCGGGACCTGCCCAGAACGCTTTCGAGCGCCTCTGAGGCTGAATGCAACTGCACACGCGTCTGCCCGCAGAGATGGAGTGTCGCGCCTCTCGTCTCTAATGAGCAGATGAGTCAGTGTCCAGTTAAAGAATTTCAAGGGGCCGGCACCGTGGTGTAGTGGTTAAAGTGGCCGCCTGCAGCGCCAGAATCCCATATGGGCGTCTATTCAAGTCCCAGCTGCTCCACTTCTGATCCAGCTCTCTGCTGTGGCCTGGGAAGGCAGTGGAAGATGGCCTAAGTCCTTGGGCCCCTGCACCCACATGGGAGACCTGGAAGAAGCTCCTGGCTCCTGGCTTTGGATCAGCACAGCTCCTGCTGTTGCAGCCATCTGGGGAGTGAACCAGCGGATGGAAGACCTCTCTCTCTCTCTCTCTCTCTCTCTGCCTCTGTCTCTCTGTAACTCTGCCTTACAAATAAATAAATAGATAAATAAATATTTATTTCAAAAAGCTCTAGGGCCATTTGTCCTTTAAAATACAATACAGTGATTGTTGTATTACCCTTCCTCTCATCGAGTCAGGGTGGAGTCATTCCTGGCACATTTTAAACCCCGAGTAGTTAAGGAAATGCCGTATGCGCCTCAGGGACTTGATAAGCGCACCACAACCGATGTGCGTACTTCTCCCTTCTCCGCGCCTGCGCTGTGCTGTGCTGTGCACTGTCGATGCTCTCACTGTATCCTCACATCTGCCCATCAAACGCCTTCCTTGTCCCTTAACTTCTCGGGGGACAGAATTGAAACCTGAGCCTGGTGTTGTCGCGTAGCAGGTAAAGCCACTGCGCAGGACAGCAGCAGCCCACAGGGACACCAGTTCAAGTCCTGTCTCCACTGCCATGGCCCAGGAAAAGCAGCGGAAGATGGCCCGAGTGTTTGGGTCCCTGCCATCCACGCCGGAGACCTGGAAGAAGCCCCTGGCTCCCGGCTTCAGCCTGGCCCCGCCCTCTGGGAAGCGAACCAGCAGATACAGCACTCTCTCCTCTCTCTCTAACTCTGACTTTCAAATAAATAAAATCTTTAAAAAGAAAGAGAGAACTGAGGCTCAAAAACATGAGGCCCCAAAGCTGTACATGGGGACTTGGGGTGCAGGCCCAGCCTGTCTGACACCACAGCAAGGCCATCGATCGTTTTAGATTTTTCCTCCTTCGACTTCTTGTCCTCCCTCTCTCCGTCTCCTGGAAGCGAATGGACATGAACTACTTGGATGTCCTCCTTCTCCTCCTGGTCACCCTGTGACAGGCAGTGTGCCCTGGGTGGGGTAGTGGGCGGGGGAACCAAAGCTAAGGGACCAGGAGGGACATCTCAGACCGAATTCCTCATCAGAACCAAGCGTGGTCTACCTCAGCGTCCCGTGAGCGACCCGCAACAGGTGTCCCGGGAGACGCTGAGCTTGTGGGTGGCTCCCCCAGAGAACCACGAAAGGCTGGAAACATCCCGGGGTCCCCTAGGGAACCTCATTTTCAGTCCTGGGTCCCCAGGCAGGTGCATCTGGTGTTCCATACAGATTGCAGCCCCTGGCTTGAGGCGGTTTGATCTCCAGAGAGGCACACGACCAGGGTGAGTAGAACAGGATCTCCTGCTGACTTGGTCAGCTGCTGTTTTAAACTAGACTGCTCGTTTCTCCAAGTGACCCGTAGCCACTGAGAAAATTCCAGCCCCATGGAAACGTGTTACTTACCAACATTTCTAAATACATTAACCCTGAGCATGCGGCATCTAATCCTGTTCCCCACCTAATGAGATCAGTGCTACTGTACCCATTTCACAGAAGAGGAAACTGAAACACAGAGATGACGCAATGGCCCAAGAGCTGCGGGCAGAGCCGGGATGGAGATGCGGGCAATCTGTGCTCTTTATCCATCTGCCCCCTCCCCACGCTGCCCACCCCTGCCTCACGGAACCACCATGATCCCCCAGGCCACTACCAGGTCTCCCCGGTGGGGGGGACATCGGGATTAACCCCAATCACCGGCCACCTACACGATGTCAAACCTCTGTTTCCAAATCAGCTGCAACTCCGGGCAGGCACTGATCGGCCTGAGCCCAGCCCGGAACCCCTGCTCAGAGCCTGGCCGGGCCGGCCACCCCGAAACACTGAGTGGTTCCTGCGTGCGCGGGGTTTACAGAAGTGACTGGGACACGCCCTGCCTTCAAGGTGTGCACGATCGAGCAGGGGAACCACCTGGGGGCCAGGAGGTGCGCGGAGGGTGAGGGTAAGAGGGGTCAACCCTGTCGGGCCAGCAGCCCTTGGAGGGCAGAGAGACTGGGCCTCAAATTGGTGTAGAACCTTAAGAAAGGGAGGCTGGTAAGTGGCACTTGCTAATTGTTTGCTGTTAAAGGAAGAAGGGGAGGGTGTTGGGAAGTGGGGGGGGAGAAAGGGAGGGAAGGGGTACGGCAGATAGAAAAGAGCCTGCCTTGCGGGGGAGGGGAAGGGGCAGAGGAGCGACAAGGCCGGGGTCACTCACCAGCGTGATCACGTACAGGAACAAGCAGTGCAGGAAGCGCACCTTGGCGGGGTGCTGCATGGAGGCGGGGATGTGCGTGGTGAAGAAGTGGACCAGGACCACCCAGAGGAAGACCCCCAGGAGGAAAGTGGGCAGCCCCCACAGCAGCAGCCACAGCAGCACCATGGTCCCGAGGCTGCGAGGACCCAGGCCGGGAACTGGTGGGAAGAGGACCTGGCCGGTTATATGGGCGGCCGCCTCCACCCCACTCCTTCCGGGCTGTCCCTGACCCAGTGGCCTGACCTGGCTCCTTGGCCGTTAGCACAGGCAGGGTGATGCGGCTGGAGGAACCTGCCGCTGAGGAATGCGGGAACCAGGAGATCCCCCCACTCCGGTCAGGAGGACTCCTGGGAGGTGGGCTCCCCCAAGACTGCAGCCTGGTGCCCACCCCCCAGCTCCAGGGACCCCAGGAAGAGTCTCACATGAGTCTCCAGGGCCTCCATGGCCTGGCCCCTCTATTGTAAAACACTTCTGAGAGTTCATGGAATGAGAAGGTGAGTTTGGGGGCTGGTGTGGCACAGCGGGGTAAACCACCCATCCCACATCAGAGCCCTGATTCACGTCCCGGCTGCTCTGCTTCTGATCCAGCTCCCTGCTAATGCACCTGGGAAAGCAGCAGAGGACGGCCCAAGTGCCTGGGCCCCTGCACCCACGTGGGAGACCCGGATGGCGTCCTTGGCTGTCATTTGGAGAATGAACCAGCAGATGGATGATCTCTTTCTCTTTTTGTCTCTTCCTGTCTCTCTGTCACTCTGCCTTTCAAAGAAAGAAAATAACTTAAAAAAAAATGATAGTTCGCTTTGGTGCAAAAAAAAAGTTTGCAATGCATGCACAGTATTTTCGTAACATGCATTTTCCATGGCTTTTTAGAGTCCTCATACACACGGATTTCATTTTTTTTCTAGATACATAATTGAAGATGCTAATTAGGACCCACACAGCCCACAGCAAAGTGCCCGGGTTCAACCTTGGCTCTGCTCCCAAGTTCAGCTTTCAACCGAAGTGCTGCCCGGGGAGTGATGGCTCAAGTGACTGGACTCCTGCCACACACCTGGGAGACCTGCACCGAGTCCCGGCTCCCAGCTTTGGCCTCAGCCCAGCTCCAGCTGTTCAGGCATTCAGGGAATGACCCAGCACACGGGAGCACTTGCTTCATTCTCTCCCTCCCCCCTCCCTCTCTCTACCACATTAAAAAAAAAAATGTTTGCACCAAAATAAACTTACCCTTTAGTTCCATTTTCTACGAACTTTTTAAAAAAGATTTATTTACTTACTTGAAAGGCAGAGATACAGAGAGAGAAGGAGAGAGAGAGAAATAGAGGGGGGGGGGGAGAATTTTCCAGTGGCTGATTCACTCCCCAGTTGCCACCAGGCCAAAGCCAGGAGCCAGGAGCTTCTCCTGGTCTCCCACGCCGGTGCAGAGGCCTAAGCACTTGGACCACCTTCTGCTGCTTTCCCAGGCCATTAGCAGGGAGCTGGATTGGAAGTGGAACAGCTGGGACTCAAACCAGCGCCTATACGGGATGCTGGCACTGCGGACAGAGGCTTAACCTGCTACCCCACAGCGCCGGCTCCTCCACCAACTTTGTAAAGTATCCTCATAGGGACGCCATCGGCCTCTCTTGCAGGTCTGGGTAGGACAGGCAAGGCCCTCTCGCCCTCAGCCCGGTAGTCAGCTGCTCTAACCCTCATTTAATGCTCTGATCCAGGCCAGGATCAAGTCCTGCCGTTTCTGTTTACTGGCTCCGGGCCTTAGATAAGTTCTCTGTTCCCTGCACCTCAGTTTTTTGTCCGGGTGGTGGTGACGACCACAGCACCCAACGGAGGAGTGGGCCTGGTGCTCAGGAAGCACAACACACGCGTTTCTTAAATAAGCATGCATAAATGCTCAGGCCTGCAGTCCATGTCCCCAAATGGCCCTGTCGTTTCTTCCTCTCTTGGAAGAAAGCAACAGAGGCAAAAATTGGCCCCAAACCAGTCCTCGGCGCCATCTTTAGAAAGGGATTATGAGGCTGGATAAGCAAAGATCTGCCGGGCAAGGCGCCCCTCCCCCGGCCCGGGGACCCCCGGGGCTCTTTGCTAGTAGAGGACAAGCATGCGTCTCCAAGCGGGTTCTGGGCTGCGCGGCCTGGGCCTGGCCTGGCTGCAGGGCAGGACACAGAGGAGGTGAGAGGTAGGCTGGGCTCCAGCAGATGCAGCTGGATTCGGGCTACGCCTGCGGGTCCAGCACAGGCCCTGGGGCCGGCGTCTGGCACAGCGGTTGAGACACTGCTTGGGACGCGCACATCCTGTAACAGAGGGCCTGAGGCCAAGTCCCGCCTGCGCTTCCAATTCCAGCTCTGTTAGTGGACACCCCGGGAGACAGCACACGATGGCTCAAGTGCTCGGGTCCCTGCCACCCACATGGGAAACCCAGATGGAGTTGAGGTTCCTGGTCTGTCGCTGGCTGTTTGTTGTAGGCACTAGGGGAGTGAACCAGTGGATGGAAGCGCTCTCTCTCTCTCTCTCTCTCTCTCTCTCTCTCTCCTTTTCTGCTTTCTAAATACATACAAATAAACAATTTCAAAATAAATGTATGTGTACATGCATACTTACAAGTGTCAAACTGGAGGGACTGTCACAGAATAAAACACTGAAGTAGGGGCTGGCGCTGTGGCATGGCTGGTAAAGCTGCCGCCATCAGTGTCGGCATCTCATATGGGCGCCGGTTCGAGTCCCGGCTGCTCCACTTCCGACCCAGCTCTCTGCTATGGCCTGGGAAAGCATCGGAAGATGGTCCAAGCGCTTGGGCCCCTGCACCCATGTGGGAGACCTGGAAGAAGCTCCTGGCTCCTGGCTTCGGATCGGTGCAGCTCTCGCCTTTGCAGCCATCTGGGGAGTGAACCAGCAGTTGGAAGACCTCTCTCTCTCTCTCTCTCTCTCTCTCTCTCCTTCTCCTCTCTCTGTGTAACTCTGACTTTCAAATAAATAAAATAAATCTTTTTTAAAAATCACTCAACAAACTCACAATCAAAAGGAACTTCCTAATAAAGAGCTTATAGAACAAACCCACAGCTAGCATCAGGCTGGTCTCCTACTGTGCGTGAGTCTCCCGTTGCTGCTGGACCAAACTGCCACGAACTAGCGGCTTAACCAGCACGCGCTTCCTATCTGCAGCTCAGGAGAGCAGAAGCCCAGACTGGATCGCCCCGGGAGACATCGAGGGGTCAGCAGGGCCGCGTGCCTTCCGGGTGCTCCGGCGCGGAGTCTGCCCCCTTGCTGTTGCCAGCTTCCAGAGGCAGCCGGCACCCCCACTCCTCACCCTGGAGATGGTGAACTTTATGTGTCGACCTGCCTGGGCCGCGAGAGGTGCAGATCTCGGGGTGTGTCGGCGAGGGTGTTTCTGAGTGAGATCGGCCTCTGGGCGGGCAAGCCAAGTAAAGATGCCTTCCTCAATGTGCGTGAACCTCACCCCACCCGTGGAAGACCTGGAGTGAGAGAGAGAGAACGCCTCCCGCCTGCAGACTCTGAGACATCAGCTCTGCTTCGGGCTCCGGGGTATCGGTCTTATTTTTGTCATTTAAGATTTGTTTATTTGAAAGAGTGACAGAGAGGGAGAGACAGAGACAGAGAGAGCGAAGGAGACAGAGTTTCCATCCACTGGTTCACTCCCCAAATGCTTGCAGAAGCCAGGAGCCCCAGGCGCCATCCAAGTCTCCCACGTGAGTGGCAGGGGCACAAGTACTTGGGCCGTCCTCCACGGGCTCCTCCACCCCGGCAGGAAGCCGGACCTGAAGCACGGCAGCCCGGGTTCAAGCTGCCACTCCGATATGGAAAGCGGGCGTTCCAAGCCAGAGTCTGTGTTCGCTGCACCACAACGCCGGCCCCAGCCTGCGGGCTCCGCTCTGCCCCACAGCGCTGGTCCCCTGGGTCTCCAGCTCACTGCTGGCAGCTCCTAGGGCTGCTCGGCCTCCACAGTCACACCGGTCACTTCTGTTCAGTGCAGAAGAGAGCAGTCAGTCTCAGCTCCAAGTGCGCCAGAGGCCTCACGTAAGAGCTAAAAGTACAAACCTCTAAGATAAGAACGTCGGAGTAAAGCTCCATGATCCGGGCTAGACAAAGCTTTCTTAGGGCCAAACTCGAAAGTCCAAGAAGCCACAGCAAAAAAAGAAACAAATTCAGCTTCATTAAAGTTTAAACTTCTGTGCACTGAAGGACCATCAAGGGTCTGGTGCTGTGGCATAGCAGGTAAAGTCGCCACCTGCAGTGCTGGCATCCCACAGGGCGCGGGTTCAAGTCCCAGCTGCTCCAGTTCTGATCCAGCTCTCTGCTGTGGCCTGGGAAAGCAGTGGAAGATGGGCCAAGTGTTTGGGCCCCTGCACCCACATGGGAGACCTGGAAGAAGCTCCTGGCTCCTGGCCTCGGATCAGCCCAGCTCCAGCCACTGCAGCCATTTGGGGAGTGAACCAGTGGATGGAAGACCTCTCTCTCTCTCTCTCTCTGCCTCTGCCTCTCTGTAACTCTGCCTTTCAAATAAATAAATAAATTATTTAAAAAAAAAAAAACAACATCCATAAAGCTGAAAGAAGACTGGAGAAGAGGAGAAAATATTCTCAGGTCTACAAACGCCCAAGAGCACACGAACAGATGCTCAACACCACTGGCTGTGAGGAGCAGGACCTCAACGCCACAGGGAGACAGCACGCCACACCCAGAGCTTGGCCGCCTTCAGAAAGACCGTCAGGTTCTGGATTTTTTATGGGTCCTAAGGAGGCAAGGAGGTGGCCAGTTAAACAGAAATGCCTTTTCTTGTGGGAGGGGGGCGGGAGCAGAGAGAGTGGGGGTTCTGCTCGCCTGGAGAGAGAGCGGGGCTTCGAAGCCCGTAACAGCTTCCCGTGGGCAGAAACGCACGCTCCTTGGAGGGACTCTGGCGTGTCTGGCTTCTGCCATCCTGCACAACGTCTACACAAGGGCTGCGGGTGCTCCTTTCTCGTGCTGGGTAATACTGCACGGAAGGAATCTAGACGTTTGCTTACCCACTCGCCTGTTCGTGGATACTTCGGCTGTTCCTAGTTTGCGACCCACAGGGACCAAGCTCCCGTGACCATTCCTGCCCCAAGTCACTTTATAGGCATCTTCACATGGATGAAAACGCAGGAGTGGAGACTCTGGGCCAGAGGCAGGCGTGTGTGTAGCTTTTATAACTAACAAACCTTTCTCCAAAGTGGTTTTCCCATTTTGCTTTCTCATCAACATGTTTTGGTTCCATTTGCTCCACATCCCTGCTTGTATTCTTTTTTTAAGATTCACTTTATTTATGTGAAAGGCAGAGTTACAGAAAGAGAGAGAGAGAGAGAGAGAGAGAGAGAGAGAGAGGTCTTCCATGCACTGGTTCATTCCCCAAATGGCCACAGAAGCCCGGGGCTGGGCCAATCTGAAGCCAGGAACCTGGAGCTTCTTCCGGGTCTCCCAGGTGGGCACAGGGGCCCACACACTTGGGCCATCTTCCACTGCTTTTCCCAAGCGCATTAGCAGGGAGCTGGATCAGAAGTGGAGCAGCTGGGACTCGAACAAGCACCCGATTGGGATGCCGGTGCCACAGGCAGCAGCTTTACCCCCAATGCCACAATGCTGGCCCCTTAATATTCTAAATTACTTTTCAAAGCAGGAATAACATTAACAACAAAAGCTATACAAACAGAAGCTACACAAAAATCAAGCTATAGCGTTGATTCATTTATAAATATATATTTTTCAAAACCCCAACTAATTATTAGCAAATAGAATCCAACATGCTCATCAAAGTAATCATTCTCTCTCCATGGAGGTTATTTCATGAAGACAAGGATTGTTCGGCACTGGTAAATTTATCAGTGGGACGCATCACATTAATACACCCAAAGAGAGAGAAGGCCCAGGAAAACGCATTTCTCAGAGCTCAGTCCCAATTCTTCATAAATACATTCAATAAACGGGAAAGCGGAAGCTGGCGCTGGGGCACAGAGGGCTAAGCCGCTGCTTGTGACTCCGATGTGACACTGACCCTTGGGATGCTCACACGGCACGGCAGTCAAGTTCCGGCTTCTCTGCTTCTGTTCCAGCTCCCGGCTGACGCAGCCAAGACAAGCGCTTGGCCCTGCCACCCACACGGGGCGCCAAGATGAGACTCCTGGCTTTGGTCTGGCCCAGACCTGGCTGTTGCAGCCACTTGGAAAGTAGATGGAAGATCTCTGTCTGTGTCTCTCCCTCTGTCTCTGTTATTCTGCCTTTCAAATAAATGAATCTTTACACAATAAGTAAATAAATAAAAGAGGAATCAGTAAATGAGTCCTTACTGTGATTTTTTTTTTCAAGCAAGAGGAAAATGCTGGAGGTGTTTCAATAAGATTGGGAGCAAGATAAAGATGGCTATTATCACCTCCACCACTCAAGGTTGAATTGAAAATACTGTCCTATGCAATTTTAAAAGAATTCAAAAATTGGAGCTATGAAAATACGGAATGAAGGAGTTAAAACCCACACTCTGCAGATGCCACCAATGGACATTTGGAAAATCCAGGACAGTCACTGGAAAGTCACCACCAGCGATCATGTGGCTCAGGAGGGCAGCAGGGTGCAGAAATGCAGCATAGTGGGGAGCGGCTCTCGTGTTAAACAAGAAGTCAGAGCAACAGCCGAAGAGTAGTCTCCATTTATACTGGCAACAACAGCAACCAAAACAGATCTACCTATGAATAAGATGAACCAGAAAAACACGTGAAGGGGTAGGCATCGGGCCCAGTGCCTGAAGTCACCACTTGGGGTGCCCAGATCCCATCCCAGTGTGCCTGGGTCCAGCCTGGTTACTCTACTTCCGAGCCAATATCCTGTTACTGTTTATCTTTGGAGGGAGCAGGTGATGGCTCAAGTACTTGGGCCCCTGCCACCCGTATGGGAGACCCAGATGGAGTTCCAGGCTCCTAGATTCAGTCTGGCCCAGCCCTGGCTCCTCAGGCTATTGGCATGAATCAGTGGCTGGAAGATTCTCTCCCTCTCCCTTCCTCCCTCCCTCTCCCTCTCCCTCTCCCCCTCTCCCTCTCCCTCTCCCTCTCCCCCTCCCTCTCTCTCTCTCCCTCTCTCCCTGATACTCTGCCTTTCAAATACTTTTTTTTAAAAAAAAAAAGTACAATTGTGCCCATACTATAGCATGTACACTATGATAACTTCCAAGTGGACTGAATAAAGCAAATTTTAATGGAACCATGAAAGCACTGGAAGGCATGCAAGAATTATTTTCATAACTTTGAGGAGGGAAGGGCATTTTCTTTTTTTTTTTAAAGATTTATTTTATTTATTTGAAAGACAGAGTTACAGAGAGATGTAGAGACAGAGAGAGAGGTCTTTCATCCAATGGTTCATTCCCCCAAATGGCCGCAATGGCTGGAGCTGTGCCAATCCGAAGCCAGGAGCTTCTTCCAGGTCTCCCAGGTGGGTGCAGGGGCCCAAGGACTTGGGCCATCTTCCACTGCTTTCCCAGGCCATAGCAGAGAGCTGGATCGGAAGTGGAGCAGCCGGGTCTCGAACCAGCACCCATATGGGATGCCGGCACTGCAGGCCAGGGCTTTAACCCACTGTGCCACAGTGCCGGCCCCTTCCTAACCCTATGTAAAAATACAGAAATCACAAAAGCCCCGATCTTCACCAGCTGTGGGGCTACAGATAAATCAGCCCACTTTTCTGAGCCTCAGGTTTGCGCTCTGTAAAACAAGGACACTAGTAGTACCTAGAACTAAGTGAATGTTTTAACACATTTTTAAGATGTATTTATTTATTTATTTGAAAGGCAGAGTTACAGAGGCAGAGAGAGAGAGAGAGAGGTCTTCCATCCACTGGTTCATTCCCCAGATGACCGCAACGACCGGAGCTGCACCGATCCGAAGCCAGGAGTTTCTTTGAGGTCTCCCACGCAGGTGCAGGGATCCAAGGACTTGGGCCATCTTCTACTGCTTTCCCAGGCCATAGCAGAGAGCTGGGTTGGAAGTGTGGGCCAGGACTCAAACCAGTGCCCATATGGGAAGCCGGCTCTGCAGGCAGTGGCCTTACCCGCTACGCCACAGCACCGGCCCCATTTTAACATTTTTGAAAACTGTGTGGCAGACCCTTTGAAAGCATAGGACTCTCAATTCCATCCCTAGCCATACACCTAACAGTAAACATCCAATGACTCCCAAAGACACACACAGCACAACTTGTAACCAGCCCAAACTGGAAACGAAGTCCCCAAAGTTTGTGCGGAGTACAGAAGAGGGCTTGCAGTGGAATATTACACAGCCACAAAAATAAACAAACAGCGTCTGCCTGGGTGAACCTCAGAAAACAAGGTTGGCTGAAGGGCGTCAGACCTGGAGGGCACGTGCTGTGTGCTCCTGCTTACGCGAAGTTCCGACAGGCAGAACCGGTCTGCAGTGTCAGGGCTGAGGGCAGAGGTGACAGCCTTGTTGGGATGGGCATCAGGATGCGGCAGGTGCACAGCTTCCGGGTGCTGGCGAGGTCCTGCCTCTTCCCCTGGACTTGGTTACACAGGTGCGCCGCCTTTGTGACATTTCAGCAAGGTGTCTGCTTTTCGAAATATCCGCTCGTCAACCCTGTGAACACTTGCATCAGAACTGGCGCAAAGCAAGAGCACTATAAACATTAGCTCTGCGGTATCAGGAGCTAGGAATACGCCCAAGACTGCTCCAGAAAGTCCATGGGGAAAGAATCAGTCTTATTTTGGTACAAAAATGTTGGTATAGATGCATAGTTTTTTCATAATATGAGTTTCCCATAAAATGGAGAGCCCCTCGCATCAGGTCAGCAGCAGCACAAACACATTGACAGGTGTCACTCTCCAACGACGACACCGTGTGCGCGTGGTTTCCCCGGACACATCCAGCCTGGTGGACCAGGGCCCACGGCAGACACTGTGATGGAAATAAGATAAGATACAGTGTTATAGATCTTTTCGAATTTGTCTAGCAGGTTTTCCGGTTTTCACCGGAAAGTCCCCACATTCAAAAAAAAAAAAAAAAGAAGAAGAAGAAAGAAAGAAAAGAAAAAGAAGTAAGATAAGATGTGCGCTCTTTCCCAGGCAAGCGCGGGGGCACCGAGACAGTGAGTGCGGGGGGATTTCCATGTGCCTGACATCGGACAGCAGTGTAGGGGGTCCCCGGAAGAGGACTCGGCCGTGGGGTGAGCGGAGAGTGAGTCCCAGAGGCAGACAGGATCCCGGAGGGGCACGGGAGCTTCTGGAGATGAGTGGGAAGGGACAAAGCCCGACTGCAGGACAGGGTGAAGAAAGAGGCTGAGAGCAGGGGCGTTCGAATGCCCAGAGGGAGCCAGGGCATTCACCCCTGGGCCAGTGACCAGTCCCCGCTTCCTGCCTGGCCTGCTCATCCTACTTCCTTGTGTCAGATGGAGGAGCGCCAGGCTGCCCTGCTGTGACGGGCAAGCAGGAGCCCACACTGACTGCAGGTGGGGCACGGTGTGAGGCAGGAGGCTCCGAGACCAGGCCTCCTGGCACATGGGACGCATGATCTCTCTCCCCGTTCTGGCTGGATTTTTCCCTTTCGATGGAGACCCAGATAGAGAGCAGTATTTCTCTACTTGAAGAAAACCCACAGCACGGGTAGGCTAAGAAATCAGAATTGGCTATGACTTGAGCATCAGGGGCAGTAGGGAGTGGTGGAGACTGGGGCAGCTGGACCGTCCATGGGCACTTCAGAGTTTGCAGACAATGAAATCAAAAGATGACTCTGGGCTGGGCATTAAGCCACTCAGCCAGCGGTGTGGTCACTTGGGACATGTACACGCCACATGAGAGCGCCCGTTCAAGTGTGGATCGTCTGCTTTCAATCCAGGTTCCTGCTAATGGACTCTAGGAGGTAACAGACGATGATCCAAGTCCTTGTATCCCTGCCACCCACATGGGAGACCCAGACGGAGTTCCTGGCTCCTGGCTTCAGCCTCGCCCAGTCTGGCTATTGGGCATTTGGGGAGTGAACCAGGAGATGGAAGATTCTCTCTCTCTCTCTCTCTCTCTCTCTGTCACTCTGCTTTTCCAATACAATAAAAAACTTTAAAGGTAGCTTATTTTTGTGAAAAATATTTTGAAGTCCAGGCATATGGTGAGTCTTCCAGGTTGTAAAGGACTGGCGCTGTGGCACAGCAAGCTGGGGCACCTCTGACGCCAGCGTCCCTTAGGAGTGCCAGATGGAGGCCCAGCTGCCCTACTTTCAATACAACTCCCTGCTCATGCAGCTGAAAAAGCAGCGGAAGATGGCCCAAGTCCTCGGGCTCTGCCACTCATGTGGGAGACCTGGATGGAGCTCCAGGCTCCTGGCTTCAGCCTGGCTCAGCCCTGGCTGTTACAGACATTTGGGGAGTGGACCAACAAATACAGAATCTCTCTCTCTCTCTCTCTCTCTCACCATAGTTGTCTTTCAAATAAATAAATAAATCTTTTTTTAAAAAATCATGAAAATATGTATTAAAGAGAAAGAGAGAGAGAGAGGTCTTCCATCTGCTGGTTCACTCCCCAGTTGGCCGCAATAGCTGAAGTTGCACTGATCTGAGGCCAGGAGCCGGGAGCTTCTTCCAGGTCTTCCACGTGGGTGCAGGTGCCCAAGGACCCGGGTCATCTTCTACTGCTTTCCCAGGCCATAGCAGAGAGCTGGATCAGAAGTGGAGCAGCCAGGACTTGAGCCGGCGCCCACATGGGATGCCAGCAGTGCAGGTGGCGGCTTTACCTGCTACGCCACAGCACCGACCCCTCCAGGGACTTTTTCATCTGCTGGTTCACTCCCCAAATGGCTCCAATAGTCGGGGCTGGGCCAGACTGAAGCCAGGAGCCAGGAGCATCTCCTGGGCCTTCCACACAGGTGCAGGGGCCCAAGGACTAGGGCCATCTTCCACTGCTTTCCCAGGTGCACCAGCAGAGAGCTGCCTCCCCCCCCGCCCCCCGCCAGTCATGTGTCTAGGCCCACATCCTCTAAGAAGCCCTCCCGACACCCACCCAGGCACGCCTGCTCCCCGTGGCGCGTTCTCCCTCGGCTGCAAGGAGAGATAAGCTCCACTTGCTCCTGGTGCTCTCCAGCTGGGGACCCTGCCGCTTCGTTCTGCTTCTCTTCAGACCTCCCCGCGTTCACTCTGTGGTCCACGTCTAGCTTTGTGCCGACCTTGTCCATCTGTGCCACGTAGAACCCAGCCATGCTCATCTTGTGTCCAGAGACTTCCCCAGTGCTTGGGAAGAGTGACAGGGAGGGCTCGCGTTGGCTATGCCCCTCCCACACCCTAACGTCCCCGCTGCTGCGCAAACACACACACACACACACACACACACACACACCCTGACTCCATGTCCAACCTCAGAACCCACTCAGGGGTCTCCTGTGCAGGCCTGGACAGTCAGGAGGCTGTGGCCTTCCAGCCCTGCCCCGGAGCTCCTGGGCCATAAACGTCTCCATCTCATTGCAGTGGCGGAGTCGGGGGGTTCCAGCTGTTCCGCCATCGCCCATGGCGCTCAGTCTTATAATCAGACAGAACTCTATATATTTCCTACACTTGGTAGGAGTAGCACCTCCGTATGACAATCAGGCCTGAGTGCTACGGCTTCTAGCACCTTCCATCTCCCCGGGGCTTCTAGAGAGAGAGCAAACACTCACATCTGCTGCTTCACTCCCCAAATTCCTGCAACAGCCACAGTTGGGCTCAGGCCAAATCTGGGAGCCAGGAGCTCAATCCAGGTCTCCCATGTGGGTGACAAGGACCCTCGTCCCTAAGCCGTCACCACTGGCTGCCAGGGTCTGCAGGAGTCGGAACCTAGAGCCAGGAGCCGGAGGCGGCAATCAGACCCGACCACTCTGACATGGGACACAGCCACCCAACTGGCGTCTTAGCCACTCCCTGAACGTCCGTCCACTGCTCCCTGGGGTTTTGCTGTGGATTCGTCTGGAGGAGGGGGAAGAAGGCAGGAGGAGGGTGACCCACTCAGGGCCACCAGGTCTCCGGGCCCAGAGCACTGGGGTCTCCATGAGGCTCCTGTACCAACAAATCTGAGGCCATGAGCAAGCTCCTCAATGCCTCTGTGCCTCAGTTTCCTTGCCTGTAACAAGGGGTTAACAACACCTTGTTATATTGAATAAGCCATCACACAGGGGAGGGGCCGGCGCTGTGGTACAGCGTGTTAAAGCCCCGTAAAGTTCCCACATGGGCACTGGTTCGAGTCCTGGCTGCTCCACTTCTGATCCAGCTCTCTGCTGTGGCCTGGGAAAGCAGTAGAAGATGCCCAAGTGCTTGGGCCCCTGCACCCATGTGGGAGACCTGGAAGAAGCTCCTGGCTCCAGGCTTCAGATCGGCTCAGCTCTGGCCTTGGAGGCCATTTGGAGAGTGAACCAGCGGATGGAAGACCTCTCTCTCTGTCTCTACCTCTCTCTGTAACTCTTTCAAATAAATAAAATAAATCTTAAAAAAAAATCTCACAGTGGTAGACATCATGGCCACATGTTCTGCCTTCCTGGGCACCCCTGACACGAGCACCCAGTGTCCACCAGTGAGCGGGGAGGTTGGAGGAAGCCAAGGGGAGCCTGCAGGAGTGGTCTTAGGAACGCTAGGGTGTGCTTTCTGACAAGCTCCCTCCGGGTGTCTGGGACCCACCAGGCTCCCTCCCAGGGGACCAAAGCCGAGCGATGGAGGGGGAAAGAGCTAAATTCAGGGAGGCCAGCTTGGAGCCTCTTGGCAAATAGTGTTTACTGAGCACCTACTATGTGCTGGGTAATGCACTAAGTGCTTTAGTAGCTTCATTTTCTCTTCAGTAGAAGCCTTAAACTATGTGTTTCTTCCCTTTTTATTTGTAAAGATTTATTTCTTTGCAAGGCAGAGTAACAGAGAGAGAGGGAGAGACAGAGATCTTTATCCGCCGGTTTACTCCCCAAAAAGCCAAGGCTGAGCCAGGCTGAACCAGGAGCCAGAGCATCATGCGGGTCTCCCAGGGGCCCCAGCACTTGGGCCATCTTCTGCTGCTTTCCCAGACTATTAGCAAGGAGCTGAATCAGAAGTGGAGCAGCCAGGACTCGAACTGGCACTCTGATATGGGATGCCGGCATCACCAGTGGCAGCCTGACCACCATGCCAGCCCCCTGGGTATCTATCGTCATGAAGTCCATTTGACAGATAAGGAAACTGAGGCTCAACAAGAGGAAGCCCCGGGCCTGGGGTCCGACAGTGATGAGAAGCGACAGTTTGCCTCCTGAGCCGTGGTCTTAGCCAGCATCTTCCTCCCAGTACGGAGTCTCCAGGGGACAAACGGAACAAGGGGAAGCCAGAGCTTTAGGGTTCTAACTCCCAGACCCTCCTCTCCCTGGGGCCTCCACCTGCTCACCTTCATTGAGACTATGGCTTTAGTCTGGGTCAGGGACAACAGACCTGGAGGGGAAGGGTGGGCAGGACATGGGCGAGGCCAGCAGCGGGAGGGTGGGCTACTGCCCCGATCTTTCCAAGCATCAGATGAGCGAAGGGTACGCACAGGTGGGATTGAGTGTGGCTAGAACCTCAGGTGCAAGCGGGTGCCTGCATGCCAACACCCCCCCACCCACAGCCTTGGAGGAGCAAGCAGGATTGAAACTGGACTGAGGGGCTGGCACTGTGGCGTAGCGGGTTAAAGCCATGGCCTGCAGTGCCAGCATCCCATGTGGGTGCCGGTTCAAGTCCCAGCTGCTCCACTTCCCATCCAGCTCTCTGCTTTGGCTTGGGGAAGCAGTGGAGGATGGCCCCAGTCCTTGGGGCCCCTGCGCCCAGCTCCAGCTTTTGCGGCCATTTGGGGAGTGAACCAATTGATGGAAGACCCCTCTCACTGTCTTTAACTCTGCCTTTCAAATAAATAAAATATTTAATTTTAAAAATGTTCTGATAACACATGATTGATTTAAATAAAAAAAAAAAAGAAAATGAACTGAAACTCCACATGACTACATCTCTCCCAAGCTCACCCCCAAAACAGGAAGTGTCTCCCAAGGGTGTGTGGGGGGGTAACTTTCACACACCCACGGCACCATAATAACTAAGTTAGGTCCCTCACACCCCGGACCTGTACCAACGCAATGACTGCATCGCCCCCTAGAGGCAGGTGCCAGTATTAACTCCACTTCGCAGCCCCAGATCGCTGAACTCCAGCACCTGCCTTAGCAGAGACAGGAAATTGAAGGGTCAGTCCCCTGACACCTGCCCTGTCTCCTCTTTGGTGGCACAGATGGAAGGACAAACGACAGACAGAGGAAGCCGTGGACACAGCAGCAGCGGCGAGCACTGCAGGGTTTTGAAGCAATTTCCAAAACACACAATCCACGGGGGAGAAATACCAGGTGTTCATGGCGCAAGACCGTCCCTCCCTGGACACGGCCAGCCCGGGCCTCGACCACCGCACGGCCACACTCCACTCACTCACAGCCAAGAGCGCCTGGCCGTGGCCACAGCCCCAGACGGGGCAGGAAGGAGGCGAGAGCGCCAGCTTCTCCCAGTGACTCAATGTTTGCCATCCCCAGGCCCCCCGTGGCATCTGGAGAGGAAGGGGTGAGGACGCGTGGGAATTCCCAGGCCGTGGGAATCCTCGTGCTCCGTGGCCCCTCCTCACCGCAGCCTCTCCTGGGCCGCAGCCGCTGCCCCGTCCACTGCTCAGCCCAGCTGGCTCAGCCCTGGGAGCAGGTCCCATGGGGACACTACACCAGCCAAGAATGACAAGAATTCAGGGCAGAGCTGGAGAAAGCAGGCCCAGGGCGCGCTCCATTCCTGGGCCTGAGACGGGGATCGCTCCCTGGGGAGGAAGCCAGGCAGGCAGGGCAAGGGCTGAGGTCCTCGCCCACTCCACCCAGGCTGCAGAGTGCTGGTGGGGAACCTGAGCCTCCCGTGGAGCCGGGCGGGGACCCGGGAGGCAGCAGCTTTGCCTCCAGTGGAAACGAGCTGGGTTTCAGTTCTAAGGAGCACGCTCTGGGGGGGTCCTGGCTTACGTCCCAGCCACACAGCAATTGCCAGCACCGGCCCAAGCATTGGCAGCGCTAAGGGGTGACGGTGTAATAGACACTGTGCCCATTGTACAGGCCAGAAAACCAAGGCACAGAGTCACACAGCAGAGTGGGACACTAAACCCAGGGAGCAGAGCAGGACTGACACGGTGAGCTAACTTGTCACTTGGGACTGCCCACACCGCTGTCACAGTGCCTGGTTCAAATCTGAGCTTCCCAGTCAACTTCCTGGCAATGCCTTGGAGACAGCAGATGGCCCAAGTGCTTGGTGGGAGCCCCGGGTAGAGTTCCTGGCTCCTGGCTTCAGTCTGGCCCAGCTCTGGCTGTTGCAGGCATTTGGGGAGTGAACCAGCGGATGGAAGACCTCTCTCTCTCTCTCTCTCTCTCCCTCCCTCCCTCCCTCCCTTTCCTTCCTTCCAAATCTCTTTCTCCCCCTGAATCTGAAATAAAATTACATTTGAGAAAAACAACAGGTTTTGGCGAACGGCGTCACGACATTGGGGCTCTCAGTGCCCCGATGAGCCAGGACCCCGTGGGAAAACCATGGCCAGAGGCTGGGGCTCTTGAGCCCTGCTGGGGTCCTGCAGGGGACAGAGCTCGTCAGGGCCAGAACCGTTGGTGACACATCCTCTAATGGACATGACCAAGTGCCAGGCCTTCCTGTGCGAGGGCAAAGGTCAAACGTCCCCTCGTCATGGGCTTTGCTCCAGACTCGCATCGGGCGAGGGCTCTTCGTGTTCTTTGTTCCATAAAGTGGAGGAAGGGCTCCCGCGGGCTGAGGACAGGAGGTGGGTTTCTCAGATGGAAAGGGCGGAGGAGGTCCCAAAAGGGCCGGGGCTGTGGTGCAGTGGGTTAAGCCGCCACCCATGAGGCCCACATTCCTTATGACACTGGTTCCAGTCCCAGCTGCTCCACTATCCATCCAGCTCCCTGCTAATGAGCCTGGGAAAACAGCAGCAGATGACCCACGTGCTTGGGCCCCTGCACCCACATGGGAGACCCAAATGCAGTTCCAGGCTCCTGGCCTCAGCCTAGACCATCACTGGCCGCTTCAGCCACTTGGGGAGTGAACCAGCTGTGATCTCTCTCTCTCTTTCTATGTGTGTCTCCCTTTCTCTAACTCTGCCTTTCAAATACATAAATTTTTTAATTTTATGTATTTGAAAGAGTTAGACACAAGAGAATGGTTTTCCATCTGTTGGTTCACTACTCAAATGGCCATAATAGCTGGAGCTGAGCCAATCTGAAGCCAGGAACCAGAGGCTTCTTCTGGGTCTCCCACGTGGGTGCAGGGGCCCAAGGACCTGGGCCGTCCTCCGCTGCTTCCCCAGGCGCATCAGCTGGGAGCTGGATGGGAAGTGGAGCAGCCGGGACTTGAACTGGCACCCATATGAGATGCTGGCACTGCAGGCCAGGGCTTTAACTTGCTGCACCACAGCACCGTCCCCATAAATAAATATTCAAAAAAAAATGAGTCATTTCCAAGTAGCTTGTCTTGCAAGGTAGGGACAGAGACAGAAAGCTAGAAGAGCAGCATTCTGCAGGTGGGGATTCAGGCAGAGGGTCCTCCACCCCCTGCCCATTGCAGCCAGCTCACTCCGGAAACTGGGCCATCGTCTGATCCTGAGTGCTCCGAAGGTCGGAGACACGGCTTCGTCAGCCGGGGACGAGGGGCTCGCTCTGAGTGGCTCTGGTTCCATGTTCAGCCTGGTCTCTGGGGCCTGCTGCAGAGCTTAGGTCCAAACAACAGCGCCTGACCCCACTGCCTTAAAGCCCTCACACACGCGCCCTGCCGTCGGCGCTCTGAGTGTCCCATTTCACAGACGCGAAGGCCAAGGCCAGAAACATTAAGAAACACGAGCTGGGTAAGGCAGCCGGCGAGTAAGGCAGGGGGCGATCAGACTGCTACGGCTGCGAAACAGACGCCACAGCCAGTGCGGGACAAGAGCGCAGAGGCCCTGGCACTTCCGGTGCCCAGAAATCCCAGCTCCGGGTGCAGCGGTGCCACTCGCCCCCCACAGGCTCCGGGGGCCCCTTCCTTGCCTGGCCCACCCTCGGGTGGCTCCCGGACCACTCTGTCCTCACACGGCCTCTGCGCTTCCCACCATGTGCCTCTTCCCACCCAGTGCACTTGGCATTGGCTCTGGAGCTCACCACGTGTTCCACGAGGCCCTCGTCTGGGGATTCCTCATCTTTCCCGAATCTCCCGTCCGCACATTCATAGGACGCAGACGTGTCTTTGGGGGAAACCCTTTCCACTCCCTGCAGCAGGACAGGAACCAGCTCTGCTGCCACCCAACAAGGGCACAGCAGGCCAGCGCCGGGCGAGGGCCTCCGCTCCCCTGTGGAGCCTGCAGCCCAACGAGCCCCTTCTGCCAGAAGCCCACCTGGGGAGCGGGCAGCAGCCCTCGGGGGTCAGGTGTCGGGCAGCTTCTTCCACCTGCCCCTCCCCTGTGGGACGTCCCACAAGTGTAAACTCACTTTTGTGACCGTGACCTTGTCTGCCTCACA
This sequence comes from Oryctolagus cuniculus, assembly GCF_964237555.1. Lineage (NCBI taxonomy): Eukaryota > Metazoa > Chordata > Mammalia > Lagomorpha > Leporidae > Oryctolagus > Oryctolagus cuniculus. The sequence continues at coordinate 155,935,374 of NC_091438.1, forward strand.
GAGAGGACGCTGGGCAACGTCTGCACCCACACCTGCTGGACATCTTCCCCCACATCAAGCCGGGCCTCTCTGTAACCCACACACCACGCGAGTCGCTCATTCAGAGAGCAGCAGGTTAAGCTTCAGCCTGCGACTACGGCATCCCATATCATAGTGCTGGTTCAAGTCCCGGCTGCTCCACTTCGATCCAGCTCCCTGCTAATGCACCTGGAAAGGCAGTGGAAGATGGCCCAAGTGCTTGGGTCCCTGCACCCACCTGGGAGACCCAGAAGAAGCTCCTGGCTCCTGGCTCCCTGCTGGATCAGCCCTTGGACCCTTGCAGCCATTTGGGGAGTGAACCAGCAGATGGAAGATCTCTCTCCCAACCTCTCTCTCTCCCCTTCTCTCTGTCACTCTGCCTTTCAAATAAATAATTTTTTAAAGGGCACACATCAGGGGTTCAGTGCAGTTGGGGGCTGTCCAGCCTCCATGACAATCAGTGTGAAACATTTCACTGCCCTTCTCAGGACTCCTCCGGCTCAGGGGCGGGTGCTGGGCACAGCAGTGAAGATGCTGCTTGGGACCCCTGCACCCATGTGGGCTGGCACCCCAAGTCGCAGCTCCTCTTCTGATTCCAGCTTCCTGCTAATGCGTACCCCGGGAGGTGGCAGCTGACGGCTCAGGTAACCGGGCCCCTGGTACCCACGTGGGAGACCCAGATGGAGCTCCTGGATCCTGGCTTTGACTTGGCCCGGGCCTGACTGTTGTGGGCATTTGGACAGTGAACCAGTGGATGGGAGATTCTCTCTCTCTCTCTCTCTCTCTCTCTCTGCCTTTCAAATAATTTTAATATATTTATTTCAAACCCTGCTCCCGTTGCCCCTGCCCCCGTCCCCTGGCGACCACTCGGCTTTCGTCTCTGAATGTACCTGTCTCAGTATTTCATAAGCACGACATCCCGGGACACGTGGCCTTCTGCTCCCAGTGCTCTCAGGGTGGGCCCCGTCCTTATGGCTGCCCACACGTGCAGGGCCCGGATGGACCCCGCTGCTCCGATCCACTCCACCGCTGTCTCATTGCTTCTCCTTCGGGGCTACCAGGATGAGTGCTGCTCTGAGCGCCATGAGGGTCTCTGTGTGTGGACAGAGGTCTTCCCTCTCCTGGGCGGACACCTCAGAGAGGACTGGCTGGTTCATCTGGCCTCCCGAGGCCCCGAGGAGGGACCCGGGCCTGGTGACCTGCCGTGCCAGAGTCTTTGTTGTCTCACCTGTTGCAGGGAAGGAGTTGCCCAACCAGCAGGTGTGTGTGTTTAGTGAACACCTGCTATGGGCTGGCCCGTGCTCTAGGTGCTGGGACAAACTCCTGCCCTGGGGAGCTGACTTCCTGGTTGGCAGCAACGCAACAGGCAGGTGATTTCAATGCGGTACAGGGACAGGAGGTGCCGGGCAGGCGCACCGCAGAGCCAGCCGCGCCCCCCCCCCCCCCCAAGGAGCTGGTGTTGAGCAGAGGCCGGAGGAGCTGCACAGACACCAAACGACTGGCTTCAGTGGATGACATCGGACCTGCGCAGGGCTCTGTCACCAGAACTGAACGTAGCCATGGCAATCCTCTGTGTCCTCACCGTCTGGGGAACCAGTCCCCGGGAAGGTAGCAGGAAAACATCGTTTTTAAAAGATTTATTTATTATTATTTGAAAGGTAGAGTTACAGAGAGGCAGAGGCAGAGAGAGAGAGAGAGAGAGAGGTCTTCCATCTGCTGGTTTACTCCCCAAATGGCCGTAATGGCCAGAGCTGTGCTGATCTGAAGCCAGGAGCCAGGAGCTTCTTCCAGGTTTCCCATGTGAATGCAGGGGCCCAGGGACCTGGGCCATCTTCCACTGCTTTCCCAGGCCATAGCAAAGAGCTGGATCAGAAGTGGAGCAGCTAGGACTTGAACCGGTGCCCATATGGGATACTAACACTGCAGGCAACAGCTATACCTGCTACACCACAGCGCCGGCCCCAACATCATTTTTAATTCATTAGAGGCTCGGCTGGTGAATGAACTCACAGGAGGATGAACGACTCTGCTCCCAGAGAAATCCCAGAGGCCCCTGGAAGAGGTGGCATTTGACCAGGGCTTGAAGGGGTAGCAGAAATGAGGTGGCACCTGCCACAGAGCATTCTGGGAACTGTCTCAGTGGCCTCTGCACCTTCTGAGAGGAGCCACGGGGCAGCTCAGACCCCTCCTTGTCCGTGGGGCAGAGAGTCGTTGGGAGGCCAGCTGGGAGTTTGACCCAGGATTCAAAGCCAGGCCGTCTTTGAGGAGCAGGGAGGAGCCGGTGAACAAAGCAGCGGGCACTGCCCAGCTCCACCCCCGCCCCTCCCATTACTGAAGTTTGGTTTCCTTATGGGCAGAGGCTTGGTCTGCAGGGTCTTCCCGCCCCCTCGTCCCCAACCTGCCAAGGCCACCCCAGAAGCTAATGTAAAGCCGTGACTTTCGGAGCCAGAGAGAGGCGAGACAGGGCCAGGGTCTGCCTTGCTCCTCGTCTGCGCCCGGCCCTCCCCAGTTCTGACTGTCTCCAGCGTTCATTCCGAGTCCGCCCAGCCAAGGTGACTTCTGCACCTGTCCGCTGTGCCCGGCTCGGGTCATTCCACCCTGTTTCTGCCCTCCAGCAGTCCGCAGGGCTGGGATGCGAGACCAGTGTGTAAACAAACACGGGCAACAAGATGTACCTGGTGCTCAGACAGCGCCCCCTGCAGGTGCTCAGCTGTGAGGGCTCAAGCGCTCCAGGGCCAGGTGCAGCACCGGCTACAGCATTTGTAGGGCCCCGTGCAAAAGACAATGCAGGTCCCACATTCAAAAGTGTTTAAGGAGTCCAGGACGGCGACAGCCAAGCTGGGGGTGGGCTCCCGTGTGACTGCCCGGGCCACACGCCCAGGAAGCCCACCTGTCCTTTCCTCTCAAAAAGTTCCCGATACGATGTAAGATTGGGCAGGTGATCTCACCTCTGTGTCTTGTTTCTCAATCTGTGAAATGGGCCTTGGACGTGGCCCTTACATTGTTGAGAGCATTAAGTGAGTTACATTTATAAACCCACTAGGGGCGCTGTGGCGGAGCAGGTAAAGCCGCCGCCTGCAGCGCCAGCGTCTCCTATGGGCACCAGTTCAAGTCCCGGCTGCTCCACTTCCTATTCAACTCTCTGCTAATGCATCTGGGAAAGCAGTGGAAGATGGTCCAAGTGGGAGACCCGGAAGAAGCTCCTGACTCCTGGCTCCTGGCTTCGGATCAACCCAGCCCTGGCCACTGCAGCCATTTGGGGAGTGAACCAGTGGATGGAAGATCTCTCTCTCTCTCTCTCTCTCTCCCTCTCCCTCTCCCTCTCCCTCTGCCTCTCCCTCTCTGCAACTTTGACTTTCAAATAAATAAATGAATCTTTAATAAATAAATAAATCCACTAGGACAGAGACGATCATATAAGCAACAGCTCTTATTTTTCCAGTAGTTTCAAGAAGGGGAGGAGGGCCAGTTCTGGGGTGAGGGTGAGAGGGAAGCAGGTTCCAGAATAGCTTCCTTCGAGGTGGTGCTGAGTGGGGCTGGCGTGGTGGCGTAGTGGGACCCCAGCATCCCATGTGGGCACAGGTTCAGGTCCCAGTGGCTCCACTTCCGATCCAGCTCCCTGCTAATGGCCTGAGAAGAGCAGCAGCAGACGGCCCAAGTGTTTGGGCCCCTGCATCCACACAGGAGACCCAGATGGAGCTCCTGGTTTCAGCCTGGCCCAGCCCTGGCTGATGCCACCATCTGGGGAGTAAACCAGTAGATGGAAGATCTCTGTGTGTGTGTGTGTGTGTGTCCCTCTCTCTTTGTAACTCTGCCTTCCAAATCAGAATAAATCTTAAGAAAAATTAAAAAGAAGAAGAAGCGACACTGAAAGAACTTTACCTTGCAGACTGGTGTGTATTCCCCCCGAGACCAGCCATACAGTGTTTGCACTTGACGTTTGGGACTGGCTAGTGGCAGGTTCACCTTCCCCATGCTTTCCCTGTGTAGTTTTTATTGAGGTAGCCCTTCCTGGATGCACACCCTCTGGCCCCTAGACTCCTTGACCACCTGGCTGTGTGGCCTTGACCCCTCCATGCTCAGTTTTCCCCACCTGCAAGTTGGGAACAATAATAATCTCCACCATGGCGTGGCATTTAGCCTAACCACTAAGACACTCATTTCCACATCAGGGGACCCAAGTCTGATTCCCAACTCCAGCTCCTAACTCCAGATTCCCACCAGTGCAGACCCTGGCTCAAGAGACTGGGTTCCTATCACGCACGCGAGAGACCTGGATCCCGTTCCTGGCTCCCAGTTTTGGCCCCCACGCTGTTGTGGGCACTTGGGCAGTGACCAGGCAGAAGGAGCGCCCTCTCCCTCGCTCGCTCTCCCCATTCTTTCTTACCTGGAGAGAGGGGTGGTGGGGAGGATCAGGCATGTAGCTCTTCCCACAGGGGGCACCTGGGAAGCACTAAGCACTTCAGCTGAAGGAAACATCTCAGAGTCCACACTGGGCAAGGGGACATGGAGAGGGGCTGACGTTGTGGGGCAGCGGGCCAAGCCACCACTTGCAATACCAGCATCCCAGGTCGGCGTGATAGTTCCAGTCCTGGCTGCTCGGCTTCTGATCCAGCTCCCTGCTAACGTACTTGGGAAGGCAGCAGGGGATGGCCATGTGCCACGTGCTCGGGCGTCTGTCACCCATGTGGGAGACCCGGATGGAGTTCCTGGCTCCTGGCTTGGGCCTAGCTCAGCCCTTGCTGCTGTAACCATTTGGGGAGTGAAGCAGCAGATGGAAGATCTCCCACATGGGTGCAGGGCCCAAACACCTGGGCCATCTGCTGCTGCTTTTCCCAGGCCACGAGCAGGGAGCTGGATCGGAAGTGAAGCAGCCGGGACGCCGGCGTCACAGTTGGCGGCTTAACCCACTACACCACAGCGTCAGCCTCAATGTCCTAAATGTGATTACAGGGGCTGAAGGACGGAGGGGAGAGGCGGTGAGCGGAGGGGAATAAAGGAGTTAATCAGTTAACAGCCGTTAGCAAAACCAGCAAAAGACTGTGTTGTTCTCCTGAACGTATGTCGAATCCTTAAGCCTCAGCCCAGCCAGCCTGACGCCCCTCCTTGCCCGCTGTTTACACATAAACTTCCTGACTTCTGGACGGCCCTCCCACCCCACAGCTCCAGGCTGCACAGGGCCCCGCCCCTCACCCACAGCCAGGGTGCGTTCACTGCCTACAGCGCACACCTGCTTTCCCAGGGGACCACAGCGGTTCTCCAGCAGCGCCTTCACAGCTCAGTGAGCCCCTTTATCTCAAGATCAGAGCTCCCCCGTGTGTGCGTCTAACAGTGCCCTAACGGAGCGCCGCCGACAGGGCGGCTTCAACAGCAGAGACTTCGCTGTTTAAAGTTCTGGAAGTTCAAGATCAAAGCGCCAGCAGCTTGGTTTTGTTTTAAGTTTTCATTACCTTTTTCTTTTTTGAGAGACAGATCTCCATCGGCTGGTTCACTCCCCAAGCGCCCACAATGGCTGGAGCTGGGCTGGAGCCAGGAGTTAGGAATGCAATCCAGGTCTCCCACATAGGAGGCACCTTGAGCCATCGCTGCTGCGTTGGAGTCAGCACTGGCACCAGGGACGCTGGCACCTTAACCCCTAAATGCCCAGAGTTTCATTACAGCCTTGGAACATTCGACGGGAGCTACTGAGGAAGGAGGAAGGTGTATTACCGCTTACGGCCTCATTAGCTCAGGCACCTGGCAAAGCCAGAGCAGGGCGGGGAGATGACCACACGGCAAAGCCAGGAAGCAGAGGGGGAACAGAGCCAAACTCAGCTCTCGCAAGAACCGCCTTCGGGGCAGCCCAGGGACCTAAAGCCGCCCACCTCCCAGACACCATAGTTAGATCAAGCATCACCCTTCTTTGGGGACACGGGTCTCTAGGGGCCCCCAAACTGTCATCCCCACCACGGCAGGCTCCCTCTGAGGGCTCGCTCCTCGCTGTGTCCCCACCCGGTCTTTCCCCTGTGCGCACACAGCCCTGGTGTCTCGTCGTGTGTCCAGAATTTCTCGTCAGATTGGATTAGACACGAACAGCTTTGTTTCAACTTAATGATATTTTTAAATTATTCATTTCATTTCTATTTGAAAGGCAGAAAGACACAGAGAGAGAGAAAAATAGAAAAGATCTCCCATCTGCTGATCCACTTGCCAAACACCCAGAACTCAACCCAGGTCTCCCACATGGTGGCAGGAAGCCAAGAGTGACCAAGGTCAAGTCCTGGTTTGACTTTTGATTCCAGATTCCTGTTAATGTACACCGTGGGAGGCAGTGGTGCCGACGTAAGCACTCGGGTCCCTGCCACCCATGTGAGACACCCAGATTGAGTTCTCGGCTGCTGGCTTCAGCCTGGCATTTGGGGAATGAACCAAAGGCTAGAAATCACTCTCCCCCCCCCTCTCCCTCTCTCCCTCTCTCCCTCTCTCCCTCTCTCCCTCTCTCCCTCTCTCCCTCTCTCCCTCTCTCCCTCTCCCCACCTGATCAGAGGGAAGGAGGCAAGTGAAGCATGACAGCTAAGTGCCCCATGTGCCCTTGGATTGGATCCAGGGCCAGAAAAAAAGGTGGCTTTCTTGTGTTATAAAAGATGTTCATGACATACCTGGTAAAATCTGAATCAGGTTGGTAGATTATATAATAGTATTGCGTCAATGTCAATTTCCTGGTTTTGATTTAAAAGATATTGTGGTTATATAATAAGTTCTTGCTTTAAGAAGTAGAATGAGTTTTGAGACCATCAAGAAATCATGTCTGCAATGCACTTTCAACAAGTGATGGTGGGTGAGTGGGTGGATGGATGAATAGATGGGTGGGTGGGTGGGTAGATGGGTGGATGGATGGACACCTGGATAAAGCAATGTGAAGTGTTAATTAACCCTTGAGCAAAGGGTATCTAGGAATTCTTGGTTCTGTTTTTGCAACCTTTTTTTTTTTTTTTTTTTTTTGACAGGCAGAGTGGACAGTGAGAGAGAGAGACAGAGAGAAAGGTCTTCCTTTTGCCGTTGGTTCACCCTCCAATGGCCACCACGGCCAGCGCGCTGTGGCCGGTGCACCACGCTAATCCAAACGCAGGAGCCAGGTACTTCTCCTGGTCTCCCATGGGGTGCAGGGCCCAAGTACTTGGGCCATGCTCCACTGCACTCCCTGGCCACAGCAGAGAGCTGGCCTGGAAGAGGGGCAACTGGGACAGAATCCAGCGCCCCGACAGGGACTAGAACCTGGTGTGCCGGCGCTGCTAGGTGGAGGATTCGCCTTTTGAGCCGTGGCGCCGGCCTGAACATGGAGGTATAAAACACCAGGCAGTAGGCAATCATCCAGGCGGCACGGTGGTAGGAGCAGGGAAGGATGAAGGACAATTCCTGGACACCTATCAAGGTGCCCATGGGCTTACAACAGCCCTGCATGGTAACCAAAGCCACCCCTCCTTTCAAATATGGGGAAACTGAGGCACAGAGTGCCTGGCTCTCTTGCCCAAAGTCATCTGGGTTGGTTGAAGCAGCACCCACATCAGGGCACCATGGCTGGGTCGGGTGGCCAGTACTCAGCCTCTGTCCCATTATGGCACCATCATCACACAAAGCCACCTCACACAGGGTCCTGTCCTGGGGCAGAGCAGCTGGGGGGAGGCAGGGGGTCAGGGGAGGGGGGAGGAGGCCTGCTTTCACAAACCTGGTGGCTTTTCTGAGTCCCAAAATGTAAGGTCAGGCCCTGCTCCTTCTGGCCCCATAGACGGGTAGTGTTTAGCAAAGACAGGATCAGGACCCAACATGACCTAAACAAAGTGTTTTTACAAACTCTTGAAAAGAGTCCTTTAGCGAGGCGGCCGGCGCGGGGGCTGGGACACATCTGATCACTGTCTGCAGGCTCCTGGCAAGCGGGAACCATTAGCAGATTTTGCTCTGAGTAGGCTCGGTGTCAGCTCCACATTATGGGATTTTATGGGATTTATGCACAGAACTTCCCTACAAAGCCGGGTATTACAGGATGGATTAGGCAGTCGCGGAAACAGAAGTCCTGACTCTCCTCTCTGTCTTACTGTTCCGCAGTTTCTAGAGGCTTCCAGCCGGGGCCTCTGTGGCCTCCCACCAGGATGCCTGCATCGCGCTGCCTGGCACACAACAGGCTGCACTGGGACAGCAGTGAGCAGGTTTCTCTTGACACTCGACATGAAAATATTAGGGGTACATAGAGAGTCATCCAAAGGAGATAATGATTCCACGGCTGGGACCCCCAGAGACAGCCACTCTTTCTGGTCTTCTGGGTGCAGGAGTGTATGGGTGTGTGCACAGGAAGAGAGAGACAGACAAGACTTCAGAGCAGGGAGCAGAGATGGAAGCAGAGAGGCTGGGCTCACAATCGGACGTAGCTGGATTCTTTTTTTTTTTTTTTTTTTTTTTGAGAGGCAGAGTGGACAGTGAGAGAGAGAGACAGAGAGAAAGGTCTTCCTTTGCCATTGGTTCACGCTCCAATGGCCGCCACGGCTGGCGCGCTGTGGCCGGCACACCGCGCTGATCCGAAGCCAGGAGCCAGGTGCTTCTCCTGGTCTCCCATGGGGTGCAGGGCCCAAGCACTTAGGCCATCCTCCACTGCACTCCCTGGCCACAGCAGAGAACTGGCCTGGAAGAGGGGCAACCAGGACAGAATCCGGCGCCCCGACCGGGACTAGAACCTGGTGTGCTGGCGCCGCAAGGCGGAGGATTAGCCTAGTGAGCCGCAGTGCCGGCCCGGAGCGGAATTCTAATTCCATGTCCACCCCACTCTGGCTTCGTTGCCTTGGCCAAGTGGTTTAAGCCCCATTTCCGTAGACAGAGCTGTGCATCCTACCTCAGAGTGTGGTTTTTGTTAAAAATTAAATGAACATACAAACGCTCCTTGAGAGTCAGTGTTGTGGCAAAGCAGGTAAAGCCACCACCTGTGACGCCAGAATCCCCTATGGCTGCTGGTTCCTGTCCTGGCTGCTCCACTTCCAATCCAGCTCCCGCTAATGGCCTGGGAAAAGCAACGGAGGATGGCACAATTACTTGAGTCCCTGTCACCCATGTGGGAGAAGCAGACAAAGCTCCAGGCTCCTGGCTTTGGCCTGGCCCAGCACAGGCCACTGCGGCCATCTGGAGAGTGAACCAGAGGATGGGAAATCTCTCTCTCTCTCTGTCTCCCCCTCATCACTCCGTAACTCTGACATTCAAATAAATAACTCTCAAAACCAAACCAAACAAAAACAACTGCTCCTTGACTTGCAAACCCCTAAATCAAAGACATGTAGGGTTCACCGCGCATTCAGCGACCCTAACCCAGGAAACATCACCGCCTCACCTCGTCCACCTGAACCCATCAGCTTTCCTTACAAACTAAACACCCCAGACAAGCGACTTCAAAGGAAGAAGGCTTATTTCAGCTCATGGTCTTGGAGGGTCCCAGTCTGAGATGGGTGGCCCCATCAGCCGGGGGTCCGTGGAAGGCACAGAGAGATCCCATGGTGAGACAGGAAGCTCCCTCGTCACCCAGGCCCACGGGGTCTCTCCCTACAAAGCCACTGTGATACAATCATGAGGGCTCCACCTGAGAACCCAGTCGGCACCCAGAGGCCCCGCATTCAGACCCCCCGCCTAGATCAAGTTCCATCCCTGATCCGTCGGCGTAAGACTGGGGATGAAGTCCTCTACGCATGTGCCTTTGGGGGGCCCAGAAACTCTTACCCAGACCCTAACTCTGTCTCACACGTGCTCAGGTCACTCTTGTTGGCCCACAGATGGACCAAATCATCTGACACAAAGTCTGTGTTATTGTAGAGGGCTGACTACCGCGTGCAACCTGAAAGCGCAGAACGGCATGGGGGCCTGGGGGCACCGGTGCACGTCCACACCTGGCTAACGTGGAACAGTCGCTAAGCGTTGTATATGTGGCAGGTGTTCTGTAGGAGGAGGGGCAGGGGACGTACATCGTTTTACAAACCGGCTCGGGCCTGTGCAGGCTGGCTGCCCTGGTGCCCAAGCGTCTCCCCCCACAGAAATTTCAGAGCCAGGCTCCCCTACTCTGTTTCCTTGGGCCCCCGACTCAGCGCACGTTCCCCCAGGCGTCCAAGGCGGCCCATGGGAGACTTCACCCCAAACCCAGCCCTCTGTTCCACACAGTCGGCTTGCTCTGCTCAGTGCCAGGCAGCCGAGGGTCAAACCGGGCCTTGTGCACGTCCACGGGCACATGCGTGTGTGTGTGATGCACGGAGGTGTGCATACACGTGCAGATGTGTCGAAGGCGTCACATCACTGGAATTAAAATCCTGCTGTGGCGTAGTGGACTAAACTTCAGCCTGCAGTGCTGGCATCCCCTATGGGCACCGGTTCCAGTCCCAGCTGCTCCTCTTCCAATCCAGCTCTCTGCTGTGGCCTGGGAAAGCAGTAGGAGATGACCCAAGTGCTTGGGCCCCTGCACCCGCATGGGAGACCCAGAAGAAGCTCCTGGCTTCGGATTGGCCCAGCTCCGGCTGTTGTGACCATTTGGGGAACAAAGCCTCGGCACTTCCTGTGCCTCTACAACCCACTCTTTGCCAGATGGCCTCGGGGTCCCCCCATCAAGTCTCTGCCCGTGTTGTGAGCCTTCCCTAAACACAACCCACGTCTCCCTGTCTCCTCTCCCGGCCTCGTCACGGAGTCGCCACCTGCCCCTGTTCTCCGGGCGCTGCTCTCTCTCCTGGCCCAGAGAGCATTTGTATCACATTTCTACCAAGCAGCAGAAGGTGCCCACCCTGCCCCCTGCTGTCTCCCTGGCATCTGGAACAGGGCACCTGCACCGGTCACTCCCCCACGTGCGTGGCATACACAAGGCTGTGAGTGGTATTTCCCTACCTCCACCCTGAGCCAGTGTCCCTAATTCGCTTTCCTCTTAGGGGAACAGCAGATTAGTCACTTTCCAAACACGCGCTAAAGATAAAGTGACAAATTCCAGGTGGTGACGCGGGGCACGGAGCGATGGCAGAGGCACCCAGCCCAGTGTGAGCTGTGGGCAAGAAAGCAGCAGATATTGGGCGGTGGGCTCGTGCTGTGAGGGGGCAGATACGGGCCCCTGGGCCAGACGCGGAGGACAGGGGTTTGGGGACAGGCGACACAGCTGGGAGGCTTCCCGGGAGGCGGAGCTACAGTGAACCCTGCAGGACGAACAGGCTACACTCGGCCCAAGAGAAGGGTCTGGAGCAGGAGGCACCTGGGAAGTGGGTGGACCCCAGCCTCCGCTATGGGGAGCCAGCTCTGCCCTGGGATGCCCGGGAACCCATCTTCACCCCACGAAACACAAACCCTCATGACTGAGCCGGCTCCTGGCAGGCAGGGACCAAACCACCAGGAACAGCCAAGCTGGCGGGGGGGGGGGGGGCTCTGCAGGGGATTAGACCCTGTCTTCATCCCCAGTTCCACTGTACGAAGCAGGAAGTGAAGACCAGAGAGGGAAAGAGAGCCCAGCAGGAAGCGGCAGGACTGGAATGTGGGCCAGGGCTCCCGACTCCAAAGCCAGATCCTCACAGCGTAGGTCCTTTCCGAGCCACCTGCCTTCGCTCATGGGTGCCCCTGGCCCTGCTGGGGATGAAGGCAGCTGACTGGCCCACTGACTGGACACGCACCCTGCTCCTCCAGCTTGTCTCTCTCCCCTGTTGGAATGAAAACAACAATGAGTGAGGGCTGGGTGCCATGACAATGGCCGTGAGTACAAGAGGAAGAAGGGGAAGTTGGCCTTGGGGCACAGCGGGCTAAGTCGCTGCTTGGGACGCCACCATCCCATACCGGAGTGCTGGTCGGAGCCTGGGTGCTCAGCTTCTGGGACAGCTTCCTGTTGACGCACCTGGGAAGGCAGTGGAGGGCAGCCCAAGAGTGTGGGACCCTGCCACCCACGTGGGAGACCCGGATGGAGTTTCTGGCTCCCTGTTTTGGCCTGGCCCAGCCCTGGCTGTTGTGGCTACTTGGGGGAATGAAGTAGCTGATGGAAAAATCTCTCTGTCCATCGGCCTCTCAAATAAACAAATCTTTAATTTTTTTTTTTTTTTTTTTTTGACAGGCAGAGTGGACAGTGAGAGAGAGAGACAGAGAGAAAGGTCTTCCTTTGCTGTTGGTTCACCCTCCAACGGCCGCCGCGGCCGGCGCACCGCGCTGATCCGAAGGCAGGAGCCAGGTGCTTCTCCTGGTCTCCCATGGGGTGCAGGGCCCAAACACTTGGGCCATCCTCCACTGTACTCCCGGGCCACAGCAGAGAGCTGGCCTGGAAGAGGGCAACCGGGACAGACTCCAGCGCCCCGACCGGGACTAGAACCTGGTGTGCCGGTGCCGCAAGGCGGAGGATTAGCCTAGTGAGCCGCGGCGCCGGCCAAATAAACAAATCTTTAAAGAGTAAAATGAAAGGAGGGAAGAGCTTGAATGTGGGGGGAGAGGTGGGGAGTCTTCATGCAGGGCCACAGAGAGGCTGTGCTGGAGCCTGAGCCCCCTCCCCACCAGGCAGCCCGCGACCTGCATGCAGATTCTGGGGCCCCCAGCTGAGGGTGCTGATCCTGGAAGCCCAGGGTGGTGGCCCAGGGCTCTGCATTTTGGGTTATCCTGTCCCGCTGGTCTGTTGGAAAAACATCAGTGACGCTGGCAGAGCTTGAGCCCTGGGCGTGCGTTCCAATCCACCTGGTGGCTGCCAGTCCTCGGGTGAGGGGCTTTCTCACGTTCTCTAAGCGCCCCCGACTGGAAGACAAGGCTCGGGGCTGGTTTCCTTTCATTCTTGGCACCTGGGCCCCGGCCTCAGCGGCAGTGACAGTGCACACGGAACGCGCGCGTGCACATGTGTGCGCGGGGTGGGGGGCATGAACAATGAGTCATCTGGAGCAGTGGTTAAGACACCATTTGGGACATCTGCATCCCCTGAGTGCCTGGTTCACGTCCCAGCTCCGCTTCCAAACCAGCTTCCTGCTAAGGCACACGCTGGAGGGGAAGCAGTGAAGGTTAAGTGCTTGCAAGGGTGCCAGTCCCCCACGTGGGAGACCCCCGTGGAGCTCCTGGCTCCAGGCCTCAGCTGGCCCAGTTCCTGGCTGTTGCAGGCATTAGATTTGCATAAACCAGCAGAGGGAAGATCTCTCTGGGGTTGTCTCTCTACTTTTCAAATGATAAGAGGAGTTATCCCCGGGGGGGGGGGGGGGACAGCAGCTACAGCCCAGTGGCTCACAAGGCACCAGCCAGTTTCTCTGGGGGTCACGTGACCAGCTCTCTGGGCTGCCTACCCCTAACCCTAGAGCAGGCTGGCTCTTAAGAGCCCCATGCATTCATAAAGGGCTGGAAGCATCCGGGCCACCAGGCTCCCGCCGGCCCTGCCGGGTGCTGGCACCTTCCTGCCGCATGGCGCCGGGAGAGCTGAGTCATGGAAAAAGTGAGCTCCTGGGCTGCAGCTCACCTCACCTCTTCCCCCCCACAAAGGCTCCTTTCAGGATTTTCGGAGGGGATTGGGAAAAAAAAAAAAGGCAGCGGTGGGGGGTTTGCGGGGAGGCCCTCTGCCCAGGCCTGGGATGTGAAATTTCAAACTTTGCCCTGAAGTTAAATTCTGCACCTCCTACCCCCATGGAAACGGAGGGAGCAGAACCAAGGCACAGGACAAGGGACTGGGGCACCGGGAGGCCAGGCGACAGGCCCTGCAGGGGGCACGGCTGAGCTGTGCACGTGGCCTGCTGCCTCCTCACCCCCAACTTCCCAGGGACTTGGGAGGAAAGTGAGAGGGAGGGGACAGCTCCTCTCCCGGCTGCTGGGAGAAGCCTGGGACCCATCCCAGGATCAGCCCCACAAACCCACATCCTGAAGGTGGGCCACGTAGATAAGGCCACCCTCTGCCCTAGGCCGGCCCCTACAACGGCCAGCTCCCCTGGGATTGTCCAACTCGCACCCCCCTTTACCTCTCACTGCGGCCCAACCCGAGGGGAGCATCGCCTGCCGCCCTGCAGCTCAGCCGAGCTGGCTCCTCCCGGACCAAATGCACACACATGGCAGGAATGAAGTTGCAACATGTAGGAACGGTCTCCATCCCACCCACGGCAGCCGGCAACCCAAACACACCCTGGGGACATCGAGCAGGACTTAGCGACCATCGGGCTGGTCTGGCCTCCGAGCAGGCTTCTCTGAGCTGCTTGAAGCCTCTGTGCTGTTTTTTCCAGCACAAACCAGCGTGGGGAGGAAGCTATGATCTTTCTAAGCCCTTTCACGCGGCGGGTGTCGACCTGGCCAGGCACCCCTACACAGGAGGCCGGAGTCTGGGACGGCTCCGAGGCGCAGTGTCCCACAGCAGCCACTAGGGGGCCTCTAGGATAACAGATGAGCCCTCACTGAGCGTGCCCAGCGCTTGCGTCTCGGGACTTGTCCAGTCCCCGTCCTCATAGGCAGGGCGGACCCCAGCCACTGCAGGGTGGGAAAGGCCTGTCTCTCCGGCCTGGGATTTCTTTCTCATTTTTCCAGACCTCCAGGATGGGAAGAGGTAGTCACCACGATGGAGTTCTGCCATCGGCCATGCCCTGGGAGCAGACGAAAGCCACGGCCCGCTCCCCAGGGACACTTTTAGAGGGTGGGCCACTCTCTCTCTCTCTCCCCCGCCCTGTTGGCCAGAGCAGGGTGAGGTGGGACCATCACGTCTGGATTTCCATCCCTCCCCCCTGCACTTCCTGGCCGGTAACCTGGAAAATGGGACAAGCACACCCTCCTGGCTAGGGCAGCCAAGGATTCAATGTCAGACGCAGGCCCTGGACGGGGGACGGCTCTTCCGCTGGAACCCCCTCGTCTCCCGGCTCTGCGGGAGGCTCCCGATTCACCTGGATGGAAGATGAATTCATCACCTTGTAGAATCCCCCCTTCCAAGAACCACAGGGTGAGGAGGTCAACCGGCCTCGGGGTTGGGGGGCACAGCAGCACCTCTGCAAGTGACTTTCAAACCGGGGGGGGGGCACTAAAAACAGGCCCCGGGAGCCCAGCCCTCCTCGTGCAGAACCTGTGCAGGTGGGGCCCAGGACTCGCAGGCAAGATCCATCAGCACCTTTAGCTGGGGCTGCCTCCTCTGACTCACCTCCCAGACTCCTGCGCACCAGCTCAGCTCCACTCTCCAGCAGGGAGCCCAGCTGGGGGCGGGGGCCAGGGCAGGAGGTTACAGGGAGGGTGCCCCCACCAAGGTGTCCTGAGAAGCACCCCCCGCCCCAGGAGCTGCCGCCTGCAGACCCGGGCGGGCACAGGTGCAGGACGTCTTGTTTACCGGCTTTTGTTATTAGGGAAAATGCTGTCAGTCAAGGCAACCCCAGCTCAGGAGCGAATCTTACAGGGATTTGACTGGCAGGTTAGGGCCCAAGTGCCTTACCCTGCCCACTCCCAGAGCAAAACTCAGCGGCCCGGCGGGGCCCCGCCACCGTCCCCGGCCCCCGACTACGGGAGGGGCGCTCGGATCGGACCGAGAAGGCACCCCTTCGTGGGAGACAGAAGCCTTCCGGGCTTCGGCGGGGCGGGGCGGGGCCGAGGCGGGGGCGTGGCTTCCTGCTCCCACCTTCAGGCAGGGGATGACCAAACGCCTCCCAATAAACCCTGGGCGACCCGGCTGCGTCGAGGCCTGCCCCGCACGCAGGGGTGGTCACCTGGCCCGGGCAGGCAGGAATGTCTCGGGCAGGGAGCCGGCTCGCCGGAGTCGGTTCCAGCGTGTTCGAGTGCCAGCTGCAAGCCCTCGGGGCCACGAGCGGCAAGTCCCGGCTTGCAGAGAGGGGAGCCGGTCCCGGGCGAGCGCGAGTCGCGGCGAGCCCGTGTGCGCGCCCAGGCGCGCGCCCCGCGACGGCGCAGGGGGAGGGGAGGCCGCGGCAGCCACTCAGAGGAACGGTAGTGAGGCCTGCGAACAACTTTAACTGTCAATCAGACTTAATGGGGTATTAAAAAAATGGGGGGGGGGGGGTGAAGGGGCCGCCCTCTCGCTCCGCGCCGCGGCTGCCTGGGGAGCGAATGGCTAAGGAGGCGTAGAGCAGGGCGCCCGATCCCCGCGCGCTCCGCACCCCGGCCCTCTCCAAGTTGGAAAGGACAAAAAGAAGGCAGTCAATGCTCCCGGGGAGAGCGAGGCAGCCGGATCGGGCGGCAACTCCCAGCCTGCGCTGGGGGAGAGCGAGGGAGGCAGCCGCGGGGAGCGAGCGCGCGCGAGGGCGAGCCCTGAGCCAGGAGAAACTGACACCGGGACCCCTGGCTCCTGCTGCGCGCGGTTGGCACTCGGGCTGCGTTTGAGCGGTTTCCTGAGCCGCAGAATAGCCCCGGGCCGGGAGACGCGCGCGGGCTGGAGCCCGGCGCCGCTCGCACGCCCCCTCCCACCCCTGCACTTTTGTTTTTCCTGGGGAAGGGGCAGACGCGCCGCAAGTGGGGAAACAGCTTTTTTTTTTTTTTTTTTTTTTTTTAATCTTGCACTTTGAAACCGCCGGGCTGGAGCCGGGTGCGCGCGTGTGGTTGGTGCCTTTTTTTTTTTCCCCTGCCCCTGCCTAAAGTCTGGCAGCTGTGAACACCACCTGAGAGCGCCCCGCCGAGGCGGCTGCCGGGCCAGAAACTTCTGGTTCGAACTTTGTACCCCCCGCCCCCGCCGGCTCCCCTCCGCCCCGCTCGCCGCCCCAGCCTCGAGACGCTGCTTCTGCTCCCGAGGACTTGTTCTGCTTTTTCGCTGTTTTTTTTTTTTTTTTAATTTTATTTTTATTTTCTCGCGCGCGCGCCCGGTGCTTCGCATTTGGCTGGGAAGAGGTGATCGCCAGAGCGCCCAGGTGGGACGCCTCGCTCGTCTTTACTCGGTTTATTGATTGCTGTTGGCGCACTTTTTTTTTTTTTTTTTTTTTTAATTCCTGTTCTGCTTGGGCCGGGGAGTTTCGCTCCCCGCCCGGCGCCGTGGCGCGCAGGATGGTGTGGAGATGGCTGGGCGCGCTGGTCGTGTTCCCTCTGCAGATGGTCTACCTGGTGGCGAAGGCGGCCGTGGGGCTGCTGCTGCCCGCCAGGCTGCGGGACTTGTCTCGGGAGAGCGTGCTCATCACCGGCGGTGGCAGAGGCATCGGGCGCCAGCTCGCTCGCGAGTTCGCGGAGCGCGGCGCCAAGAAGGTAGGCGGCCCCCCGGGAGGGGGGGTGGGGGCTGAGCGAGAGGGGACCCTCGGGGCTCGGGCTCGGGGGGCGGCCACCTGCTGCCGCGGCGGGATCCGCGCCTGGAAGCCGAGAGGCGCCGGCCCCCGCGCTCCCCTGCGCCCCCCGCGAGCTCCGAGCTGGCGCGGCTCACCTTGGACACTCCCCGGGCGCCGGGCTGTCTTTTTTTTTTTTTTTTTCTGGCAAGTCCGGAGCTGAGCCGCTCGTTGGGGGCTGTCCACCCCCATCCTCAAGCTTAGGGGACGCACCCCTCGCTCTCCTTGGGGAAGGTGTTGCAGCCCCCACCCAGCCACCCTGGTGAGGGTAGGGCGTGTGCGCGCCTTGGTGGAGCTGGGAGCCGCCTGCTAGCTGGGGCTGGGTATTTTCCTTGGCAACCCGATCGCCAGCTCCAACCTGGGCGGCTGCAGCACCGAAGACCCACGAGGGTGGGCACTCCTGCGCCTGCCTGGGAGAGGGAAGAGTCCTGTTGGCAGGTCTAGCCTGGCCGGCGGGCCCTTAGAAGGCCCAGGTGTCCAGGATCGGGAGCAGCGGGCTCTGCTTCTCACCTCCAAGCCTGTCCCCTCCCCTGGGCAGCCCCAGCAGGGGGTCCCTCCCCCTCCTGTGGGGAGGTGGCCCTGCCTCTCCATTTCCCTGGTCCCCGCACCTCCGGCTCCAGCTTTGGGAGACCTGGTGCGGGACAGTGGGATGGGCCAGCCTGCTGTCACCCAGCTCGGGCCGGCTGACTCACCCTGTGACAAGAGCGATGGAGAGAGGGATTTGACGCCGGCAGGCCGGGCCGTCTCCAGCCGGCCCCGTGAAGAGGAAGAGGGAAAACAGAGAATTAGTCTGAAACCCAAACTGTTGCAAAGGAGGAGGGCGCAGCGGCCGGTGAAGCCAGCTGATCTGACACGGAGCCACATACCTTGGGGATTAAGTAAATGTGTACTGTAGAAAACCAAACCTGCATGTAATTCCAGGTTGCTTTTGTTCTGTTAAATACTGCCCCGAGATTTACAAGCCCTCCGGGGTGGCTCGGGCTGGGGCTGGACTTTGGAGCCGGAGCTATCAGCCCGAGCCGATTGCCGATTAACTCTTTCCTAGCCGGGCCGGCCAGCCGGCCGGGACTCCCTCTTCTCCTTGGGTGGTTTGGACAGCTGCTTGGCCTTGCCGTTGGAAGGGGAGCTCGGAAGTGTTTTTAACCCTTGGTCGCCCCGGGCGAGGGGAAGTGAGTGCCGAATCGGCCCGCGGAGGGCAGCCGGAGGGCAGAGGGGGCCGTCCTGGGGAGGGGATTGTTTGGGACGCCGGCGTGTGATTGTCCTTCCTTAGCGGTCTGCCTCCCCCAGAGACTTTTGCCGACTCTTCCAGCTGGCTCAAGTCCTGGGTCTTTTACTGCTCTTGTAACTGACTGCAGTAGGCTTAGGAGGAACTCTTAGTCAATCTGGAAAAACTTGACCGACTATAAACAGTCCTAAATTGAAAGAAGTTGATGGCTCTGGGGGGTGGGGTGGGTATCCTGTGCAGAGTTCCTGCCCCGGGAACTAGGGCCCCACCTAGCCCAGGGGGCACCCTCATTCCGGAAATGAGCCTGCCCCAGCAAGTAGTGGCAGGGTCCCCCAAAGCAGGACCCCCGGGGCCCTGGGGAGCCTCCGGTGCGGTCCCGCCGGCTTCAGTCATCCGGCGAGGCAGGATGACCCCAGCGCGCCCTATAACTCGTAATTATCTGACCAATTACCGCAGCTACTCTTTCATGATGTCCGCCTGCTGTCACGGAGGGGAATTTGGAGTAGCTGCTGCTTGCCTGAGTCGCTCTGGGGCCAGCAAGAGGACTTTGGGACTTGGAGACGACTCCCAGGCTTGGACAGAGGGGCAAGAGTTGTGGAGGGAGGGGATGAGAGGCCGAGGGTGGCCCAGGGGCATGGGAGGGCCCGCCGAGAGCTTCCAGGCTTGGGCTCTGGGGGGAAAGGTGCACTGGTGTCTGCACACGGCCAGCTCATGCCAACACGGTAGTGACAGTTTCCCTGGTGACCTTGAGTTAGATAAGGTTTGGCAACGTTTGTGGGTGGCAATGCGCCCTAGGCCACAGAGCTAACCCAAATAAGGGCTTTTCTTAAAGGGACACAGAGGTTCCTGGAGCGTGAAAGTGCATGATCTAGAAACCTCTGTCCTTCCGCAGGTGCATTTAGGTAAACTGAGGCTGGGCCCATCGCGGGGTCTCCGAGGTGCTGGGCCCTTGGTTATTTTCAGTGCCCTCCTGGGTTCCTCCCATGAGAGCATTCACAGAGCGCAAGCTGCCCCCGGCGGTGCCCTGCCATCCTCCACAGTCTGTGTTGGGTATGGCTTGGAGCCATTGTTTGGAAGCATTCGCGGTGATTCTTTTGCCTTGGGTCCAGGATCAGGCCAGTGGCCAGACAAGAGCCCGCATCCTGAGTACGGGCTGGGGTGGTAGATCCAGCCCCACTTCAGGGAGGGCCTCCCTGCCTCTCCCCGCCCGGAGGGCTGCATGCGCTCCTCGGCTGCTGGCTGCTGGCTGCTGAGGTCCTCTGATGCCTGCCCCCATCTTCACGGGGCCGCCTCTGGGGGTCCCTGTGTGCTCTCTTTATTAGGACACTGGTCACTGGGCTCGGGGCTCATACCACATCCCGGAGGAATCTCATCTCATGATCCTTAAAGAGCCTGTTTCCAAAAAAGGCCACCTCCTGAAGAAAGAGGAGGGCTTGACAGGCAGTGGGGCAGGGCCAGGTGGGGGCACAGTGGAGCAGTTACTTTGTGACAAGGGATCCAACCGGGAAGGCTTCATGAAGGAAGTGGCGTTTGACTGAGCCTTTTGAAGGTCAAGGGTTTCGACCAGCAGGAAGGTGAGCAGGACAAGCCGGGTGCGAGGAGCCACATGATCAGAGGCTGCCCCAGGTGGGGTCAGAGGAGAGCCACAGGAAGAGAAGGGAGAAGTTTTGGTGTGGGTTCAGACCCGGATACACTGGCTCGGTCATGGTGGGAATAGGAACGGGAAGGGGTCTGTCCAGCAGGCCATCTTGGGGGACCTGGAGTTGCCAGGCCACAGCAGGCTCATTTGATAATTGACATGAGAGCGTGGCCCTGCCCATGTCCCCGTCACACTGAGTGCAGCCTGGACCCAGGACAGAGGCCGCCTGGGTGCCCAGCCGTCTAGGAGCTTGGAGCATCCTCCTGGGTTTCGAACAATGGGCTTTACAATTCAGGCTGTCTTTGAATAGACAAACACCTTCCTCTGGCTTCTCTTTGCCTTGGGGAACAAAGGTGTCCACATCTGGGGCCACGCCCCCTGCACCCTTGTTCACCTTGGGCCTGAGGCGGGTTCGTGACCCCGGAAAAAGTCCCTACTTCTGGGGTCGCAGTGAGAAGCACACCTGTGCAGGGGGGATGGGGGGGATACAAGGGCTGCTAAGATCCCTGTCTGCTTCGAAATTCTCATCCTGTGGATCAGTTACCCAGGCCAGGCCCAGGTAGCCAGGATTGGGGGGTGGGGGCAGCGAGGAGGACGAGGGCCTCCAGGGGAAAGAGATATTGGCCAATGTCGGCCCATCGGGAGGGTCCTGTTCCCCCCTGATTCCTGTAGACCCCAAGTTCTTCTGAGCTGCATCTTTTCAGACCTGGGTGCATTTATTTCTGGCCTCACTATTAAGTCCTTATGAGCAGTTTGTCTCTCTTTCTCTCTTTTGGATTTATTTATTTGAAAGGCGGACTTAGATTTTGCATCCCCTGGTTCACTTCCCAAGTGGCCGCAATGGCCAGAACTGGGCCATGCCAAAGCCAGGAGCCTCATCCAGGTCTCCCACGTGGGTGGCAGGGGCCCAGGTATTTGGGCCATCATCCGCTGCTTTCCCAGGTGCCTTAGCAGGGAGCTGGATCAGAAGTGAAGCAGCCAGGACTCCAGCCACTGCTCTGATACGGGGTGGCAGTGTGCTAGCGGCAGCTTACCAGTGCCGGCTCCATGCAGTAGTTCCATCTTGAGGGCATCCACGCAGAGCAGGTGACCTTGGCCATATTGGAGCATAGCTGTGATTGGACGTGCTTGTCTGTCACTGCCACTCATCCCTGAAGACTTTGTCCCCAGATGCCGCAGCCACCAAAATCCTGTATCATTTTGAGTGTCAGTGCAGCGTGGGGTGAGACCCCTGTCATTGCTGCCTTCAGGAAACCTGGCCCACGAGGTACCAGAACGTTCCCGATATGATCACAAGTGCTGCGGGAATCACGGGCAGCGGCAGCCGGGGACAGGAAGGAAGTGGTTCCGGACGCGCACCCGCTCCAGTGCGGCGTATCTGCTGCTGCGACGCCCCTGCGTGGGAGAGCCGCGGCCGCACTGGAGCAGGTTCGCAGAAGTGGTGGGCGGGAAGTCGTACGTTCACTTGTTCCTGCATTGGACTAATTCACTGTGCCAGGTGCTGTTCTGGGCTTCAGGGATGCAACAGGAAGCAAAGCAGAGAAAAAACCCCTCCTGCGGGGAGCTGTCACACCCACGAGACCAGGAGCTGATCCATCATTACATGGCAGTCAAGGACAGAATGGGGGGGGGGGGCTGGGAGTCTGGAGAGCCGCAGGAGGAACCCGCAAGGCAGCCCCTGTGGCCGCAGCAGAGTGTGGGAGGGGACGGAGGAGGAGCTGGGGTTTCCAGCGCAGACCCCAGGGCTGGCCTTGGCTTTGACTCTGGGAGGCGTTGGAGGATTCTGAGCAGAGAGGTGACATCAGCCAACCTAAGTCGCGGCGGGACTTCCCGGCTACTGTGACAGGGAGGACGTGGCTCGCTGCTCGGCGTGGCGCTGGCCTTTAGAAGATGCTGTGCGCTCCTTGCGGGTCTTGCGTGGGGGTGAGTGGGAATCCAGGTAGGCAGGGGGCAGTCGCGGGCACCCAGACGACCTCAGCGCTCTGCTGTGCGGCCCTGCTCTGTCCTGGCGGATAACGAGGAACCAGGGTCAGCTCGGGGGTGCCACGGCTCTGAGCAGCTACGCTCGGCCGGCTGGGACCCGCAGAGTGAGCTGCTCTCCGTGCGGGCTCTTGGTCTCCCTGGAGCTCCGACCGTCTGCACACGGGGAAAAGCCTGACGCTTCGGGAGGACTACTTGACCCCAGCCAGCGACTGAGTGCAGCGCGCGTGACCTCGGCGGTGCTTTTCTGATCTGTGGTCACCCCCCTAAGAGGGTCCTCGAGCCCTGGCAGTGTCCAGGGAGCGGGCTCCGCAGGCCAGGACCGGACGCTGGGACCTGGGTCGGGTTGCAGGTACGCAGGAGTTCTGCTGGCTGCCTGAGAGACGGGAGATGGTAGAAGCCGCCTCCCAGTGCCACAGTGGCATGGGACCTGTTCCAGAAAGTTCTGCAGGCCTTGGCAGTGTAGACCCAGACCTTGCAACAGGGCCAACTTCCTGCCCTTTGGAGCTTTCTGCAAATGAACGGCTGCTCTTTGAGTGTGTCAGTTCCTGCGTCCGGGAGGCTAGGATCTGGATGACCTCCCGGGTCCCTTCCTCCCCTTAGGTTCCAGGAGTCACTGTCACCGGTGGGCCAGGCAGGGGCGGGAGGAGAGGACACCAGCACCCACTGGCCGACAGTTAATAGTATAGCACGTAAAGCCTCCTCCCGCGATGCCAGCATCACATATGGACGCCAGTTCGAGTCCTGAGTGATCCACTTCTGGTCCAGCTCCCTGCTGATGTGCCTGGGAAAAGCAACAGGTGGCCCAAGAGCTTGGGCCACTGTCACCCATGTGGGAGCCCTGGAAGAAAATTCTAGCGCCTGGCTTCAGTGTGACTCAGTCCTGGCCATTGCCACCACTTAGGGAGTGAAGCAGCGGATGGAAGATCTCTCTCTGTCTGTCTCTCTAATTCTGCCTTCCAAGTAAATAAGTAAGTTATTTTTAAAAGGTTAAAAGGCCCCTTTCCCAGCACAGCCGTGGCGGCATCCTCTGGCAATGATGCCAGTTGCTCCACGTGACCATCTGGTGCCTTTCACGGCCCTGTGCTGACCTTGACTGTGCTCAGGAGCAGGTGCAATCCACAGCCCAGCACGCTTACATGGAGGCAGCTTTGAACCCAGGACTCCAGCGGCTCCACTAGAGCTTTTTCCTCTGGGTCAGCCTGTCCTGCCCACATCACTGTCACTCCGGGTCATGCAGAGGGTTGGGAGACAGGCTTGATAAGCAGTGAGTGAGTCAGCGGCCATGGTCACACAAACAATGTTTAAAGCGGGGAGTAGCAGTATTTGCATACAATGAGTGGGCTGGTGGCCAAGGGATTAATAAAGACCTTGGTTATCGGGGTTTGTTTTTGAAGAGTTGAAGAGTTACTTTTTTTTCCACCAGAACAACACCTTAAAAGTACAGGGACTCAGCTGTTGGGGGTGAGTGAGTGACAGTGCCCTCCCGGGAAACCTGGGGTCACTGGGCTGCGTGGCTCCTTAGAAGTGACCTGAAAGCTGTCACAGTACAGAGAAGGGAGCAGTCGCTGTAAATTAAGGAAAATCCCAGGGGACTTTTTGGAGGAGGTGGCAAGTGTGGGGGATTGACAGGTCGTCATCTCTGGTTGTAGAGACTTTCACGGGAGAAGGTGTGAAGGCTGCTCCCAAAGAATGCACAGCGATACACATTTTCTTCCTCTGAGTGGTCTTTGCAGACACCAGGCTCAGAAGATTTGGACTGGGTCCCCACAAAAACCCATCCAAGGCTCCCAGGCTCAGATACGGAGCCAAGCCTGGACCTCACGTCCAGGCAGGGGACACTGGTGTCCTGGGATGTGGACGCCAGGGCCAAGCTTGGGGTGGACTGCGGGGACCTGTGGCTTGGTGCGTGATGCCAGCAGTGGTCGGCCTGGCAGAGGCCCCCTGTCCGAACCCCGCTTTCAGGAGTAGGACCTGGGGTCGCCATCAGGGATCCGTCAGAGAAGGGGCTAGAAAAGCATTTTGGTTCCAGATGTATTTATCTGAAAGCAGAGAAAGAGATCTTTCATCTGCTGGCTCACTTTCCAAATGCCCACTACAGCCAGGGCTGGGCCAGGCTGAAGCCAGGAGCCTGGAACGCCATCCAGGTCTCCCCCGTGGGTGGCTGGGACCCAAGCACTTGGGCCGTCACCTGCTGCCTTCCAGGTGCATTGGCAGGAAGCTGGATCAGAAGCCGAGGAGCTGAGACCCGAACCGGCGTTCGGGTATGGGTTGCAGGTGCCATGCCCACACCCAGAAAGGCATTTTGACCCACAAAGCGAGTGGTCACTCTGGTGGCAGACTGCCCGCCACCCACCTCTCCCACTGCCCCGGTGCGGACTGCAACACCAGCTGAGAGCCTAGGACCCGAAGTTAGGCTCCAGAGCCCCCTGGGGTCTCCTAGAAGGCGGAGGTGAGCGGGAGGAGGGGCGGGAAGGGTTCTGGGGACCCCCCACCCCACCATTGGGCTGGCTCAGCTGCACTTCTCTTTGACAGCTTAGAGCTCCCGTCTGACTTTGGTGTAGACTTCGAAGAGAAGGGGGAGCAGGAGGCGTGGGTCTGCTGAGCGGCTTCGCGGCCTGTGGACCCGAATGCCCTCCACTTACACCTGTGCCTTGGCCCCTCGGGAGGGACCCCACTGTGTACCCCGGTGTGCTACTCCAGCCTCAGCCACCGCCCCCCCTTTCTCCACTGGGGAGCACCTCCCCTCCCCCCAAATGAGCCCAAAGGATCTCTGAAGGCTCTGCCCCCCCCCCACCCCCACCCCCCCAGCATGCTCCTGGGAGAGTCTTCGGGCACTGGGATTCCCCCGGGGAAGGGAGAGTCCTGCCCACGGCACAGGAGCCCTCGGGCAATTTTCTCCTTAACCTTGCTGAAAGTCAGAGGGAGAGCCCACAGCCTGACCGGCCTCCCTCCCTCCCTCCCCCCTCCCCACTCTGGGCCTTAAGCCTCATGGTGGCCACTGGGGAAAGGCTGCTGCAGCCTGTCCACCGCCCCAACTTCTGGACACAGACAAGTGGTCAGGGCTGGGCTGTGGTGAGGCGGACGTCATGGGTTACCTGGAGGGCAGAGGTCTGACGTGGGTCTCCTGGAGCCAATACCCAGGGGTCAGGGCTGGTTTTCGGAGGGCTCCAGGGGAGGATCCATGCCCTTGTCCCTGGGCTCGTGACTGTCCTTTATCTTCAGTGTCTGCAAAGCCGCCCCACTCTGCTCTGCTCTCAGTCACGGCTCTCCCAGGCTGCCTGTGATTGGATGGGGCCCACATATAGCAGCCAAGATAATCTATCTCAAAGCTGGCTGATCACCGAGTTTAATTCCACCTGCAACCTGAGGTTCCTAGGGACTCAGGTTCTCGGAATCAGGCCGAGGCTACACGGGGCAGGGGTGGCAGCGTCCTGTCAGCCGCACGCTGAGCCTGGAGGGTGACAGTGCCAGTCCTTGCCTCCCTGGTTTGCTGAGTGAGCCTGCAGCGGGGGTCAGCAACCAGAGGAGAGGGCTGCTCGGAGCACCTGCTGGACGCCAAGTCCTGTTCTGGGGGCCACCGACCGTCGTCATGATGGGTTTGCTCTTAGGAGACAGAATAGAAATGGGGGGGGTGGCACTAGCTGCCTTGAACCCCAAGTGCACAACTGCTCCACACAAGCAAGAAGGCTGGGTTGTCCTGCAGTGGTAGATTTTTTTAAGATTTCTTGGAGAGGCAGAGTTACAGACAGGGGTTGTGGAGTTTGGACTCAGTGTGGGTCCTGGGGAGCCACTGAAGGCGCTATACAGGCTGCATGGCCAGAGCAGCCTCCTGGGAAGCGAGGGGCACCTGTTTCCCCAGCACGATCCTGGGGCGGTGGAGGACTGGTGCTCAGCAGGCCCCCAGCTCGTGTGACCCCTGGCCGTGTCCCGGCCCCGGTGGCAGGTGCTGACCTGGCTGTTGTCCTTGGCAGTGCCCCGCCTCCCCTGAACCCCCCAGGCTGCCAGCAGACGCCAGTCAGCCGGAAGGGTCAACTCCATGGCACTTGACCTTCGTCCTAGCAGAGATTAAACCGATCCCTAATTAATAGCCTGTAGGAGAGATCCCTGCCTTGGCACAGCTTGCAAGTAATTTAAGGCTTGTCCTTGGAGGCCAGTCCATAAATTATGCTTAATTAGCTGAAGGTCTCTCCGGGACACAGCAGCCCTGGTGTGCGACTGGGGACCCCAGCCTAGCGACTTCCAAGTCTCAGGCGGGGCTGAGAAGGAAAGGCCGGAAGTGACTCCGGTAAAAACTTGATCCCCTCTTTTCCAAAACGGCAGCCACATTCTCACCTCACTGAATGTGCCAGAAACACTGCCTGCCCGTGGCCTCCCGGTCAGCTGTTTCCTGGCCGTATTCTTTTTTTTTTTTTTAAGATGTTATTTATTTGAGAGGTGAGAGGGAGAGACAGACAGGTCTTTTATCCGCTGGTTCACTCCCCAAACGGCTGCAGTGGCCAGAGCTGAGCTAATCAGGAGCCAGGAGTTTCTTCTGGGTCTCCCATGAAGGTGCAGGGGCCCAAAGACTTGGGCCGTCTTCTACTGCTTTCCCAGGCCATAGCAGAGAGCTGGATCGGAAGTGGAGCAGCCGGGACTAGAACCAGCGCCCCTGTGGGATGCCGGCGCTGCAGGCAGAGGATTAACCCATTGCAGCACAGCACTGGGCCCCTTGGCCGTGTTCTTAACTGATGGCTTACAGATCCTGGGTCTCCGTGACCATGTCTGTGAAATGGGCCACTCGTCCACACAGAGCAGTGGGGAAGAAGGACTCCTGATGGCTGGGTTAGGGCTCAAGGTGCAGGGGCAAAGCTAAGAACAAATGCAGGATTTCAAAGCTTGTTTTAGAACCGAGGATAAGGGGCCGCGGGCCTGGGGCGCACAGGCCCGTGAGTGACTGCTGGTGCGAACGCTTGTGACAAAGGTGTTTGCTCCCAGATCCAGGGTGACTGGGGCAGAGAGTGGGTGTGACAGCTGCTCTCAGTTGTTGGGATGTCCCGTACGCCCAGCTTCCCAGAGGGCTCTGTCCCAGCCGTGTCTCCCGGGGTCCAGGGGAGGGCTGGCGGTCAGACTGTCAGTCCTCTAGGGCATGGCCAGGGCCAGGCTCCTAGGCCTCGCACCCGGCATGGCACTGCTGCTGCCGCCTTGAACTTGACCATTTTCCAACAAGAAGCCCCGCAAATCTTACGGCAGGCCCCAGTGATGGCCGTGCTGCATGGTTGTCACCATTGCCCCCCACCCCGGGAGGTCCCGCTATTTCCCAAGGGAGCCAAAAGGATCACAGGCTCACTGGGCACTGGATTCCAAGCCAGGTGTGGGAACGCACAGAGAACCCGAGAGAGAGGAGACTGAGGGCAGGGGGCTTCGGGGCCCCCGGAGACTGTGAACCGGCAGCTTCTCGCAGTAAACCCAGAAGCCCAGTTTTGGGGGGAGGGGTGCCATGGTCCCTGGGCAGGGCTCAGACCCACCTTCCACCCTTGAACTTCCGAGGGCGCAGCAGCCAGCACGGGAGACCAGCGTCCCCAGATGGAGACAGTGAGACCCAGAGATGCCCAGTGACTCCCAGGGAAGCCACACTGCAGATTCACCCCCACAGCAGGTCCCTTGGGGTCAGGCGCGCTGAGCTTGGCCAAGAGTGTGCGGCCCCTGGCCTGGCCACCGCGGCTTCAGAGCCGTCCCACCTCAGTTCGCTTTTGTCTCTGGCTACCTGGAGGATCCCGCGAGCTCCCCTGTGAACCATGGCCCTCCACACTCGCTCTGCTAGGGTGGCGGAACCGGTCCCCGTGGGGAGTCCCGCCCCCACCGCCGGCCGCCTGTCCCTTGTTCTGGGCGGAGGGAGACGCAGGCTGCGGCTGGGCGGGGGCCTGCGGGACGGTTCACGCGGGGGCCAGCAGACTGGCCGCGTGTCGCAATGTCTGGTGGCGTTTGCGCAGCCTGCGTGCACAGCACAGCCAGCTCGGCGGCGGAGCGTGCGGCCCTCGGGGGCCCAGGCTGCTGGCACCTTGCATCCCATTTACAGCTCCGGGTTCAGCCGCGGGTCAGCGCGCTGGGACACGCAGGCGTTTGTTTACGGCCCGAGAGCCCTCCCTGGGGGCCCGAGGGGGACCCCTGCCCGTTCCCATCTGTATACCTCTGTGTGACCCCTCCTGAGCCGCCTCCCTCATGCCGGGACCCCATTCCAGCCCTCACCCATCTGCTCAGCCAGATCCCCCTGGAACCCCAACCCAATCCCTGCACCCACTCCTTCCGCCAGCCATCTGCGCCAGGACCCAGCCCCACCCAATCCCCCTCCTCATTGGCTTTCCACCCCATTGGTCCGGTCCCCTTACACCCCTCCACCCCTCCTGTCAGTCAAATGGGGGCATAACCCAATCTCCACCCTGCAGCCCACCCTGGCCCCACCCACCAGACTGACTTCCTGGCGCCTCCTGCATGGAGCCGCTGGCTGCCCCCACGCCCCTGGTCCTGGATGCCCACTGGCTGCCGGCATAGCAGGGTGCACCTGTGTTGACCGCTGGTGGGTGGGGAGCCGGCCGCCTGGCCAGGCAGGGCACCGGGCCTCTGGCCTCCCGCAGTGCCGCCCTGTCTCCCGCTCTCTGTTTCAGCCCAGTTTCTGGGAGCCGAAGGAGCCTGGAGATGGAAGGCCAGCCTTTGTCTTCCTCTGCCTGGGCCTTGCCAAGGCTGCCCGTCCTCCCCACAACATCTTGGGGGGGATTCTTCCCTGGCCTCAGACCAAGCCCTGTGGGGTCCCCTGGCCCCCTCATTCCGGGAGCCACCACACTGAGCCCCACAGCCATGGGACCCCTCCTGCACGCCCTCCCCCGTAAGTCAGCTGTGTGGACTCCAGCCCCTAACTCCTAGGCCACGGCCCTGGCTCCCACTTGTATTCCAAACTCAGTCAGGAGCTGTCAATACCCCCGCCCCGCAGCCTCCCACCACGGCACAGAGTTCAGAGCCCCCAGGGCTGGTCTCCCCCGCTTGGCTCTGCCGTGCTGGCCACCAACACACCCAGCTCATGCTCACCCCAGGGCCTCTGCCCTGGCTCTTTCCCTCCCGCTTCTCCAGGGCCCCTGCTCCAGCCCCTGTGCAGCTCTGGGTTCCCCCTGTGCTTTGGAATCACATCGTCCATCACTCTGCATGTGTGTGGTTCCCCATCTCCCAGCCGTGTGCGGAAGCAAATGCACGAGAATGGGATACTGTCCCAGGGCCCCCAGTGGCACTGGATATAGCTACCACTGGATGATCCCGGAATGAATGAATGAGGCAGGACGGGGGGAGTAAAGGACGTTGGCCCTGGAGTTCAGGTTCAAGTGTGAAACACTGGGTAGTGAAGGGTGCGTGAGTCACTTGGACTGTTCCAGTCGAGCCCGCTTCCCAGGACGGCAGTGGAGGGCGCTGTGCCTGTGAGTGCTGGTACCCGGCCCCACGGCCGCCTGGCAGTTCCCACCCCGAGGACCTGCGGCCCAGGTCTCAGGGCTCCTCCCAGCAATTCCAGCCTGAGCTGCTCAGTTCCGTGGTTTTGCCACGGGAGGCGGTGTAGCCGTGAGACAGTCCCCCGGTGTTTGTGGCTGGGCGTGGGAAGCGTAAGACCCTCCGCTGGTCCCAGCACCAAAAAAGTTCACAAGAATCCTGCCCAGGGGTGCAGTGGAGGTGCCGCCCCCGGCCCCACGTGGGCTGAGCACTGGCTGTCTGTGGGTGACAGTTTTAAGTTTTGAGGGATGTGTTCTCCATCCTCAGGGTTATGTCTGTCGGAGGCGGGACACGCGTGTGTCTACAGCTGGAAAGGAAGAAATCTGAGAGGTGATAGGGTTGGGGGCTAGTGTCTGGGGTATAGGGCTTTCAATGGGCAGGCCTCTCAGGTGGACACTGGAGCGGAGCCTATAAGGACAACCGGAGCCTATAAGGACAATGGCCTATGCAAAGGCCCTGAGGTGGAAGTGAGCCGGTGCTATGCAGAGACCAGTAGGAGGGAGGAGCCGAGGGTGGAGAGCTGGAACAGGTGGGGGCGGGCCTGTGGGTACAGATCTCTCTCTCTGAGTGACACGGGGTGTTGCCGCAAGCTGTGAGCAGAGTGACAGGGTCTGGTGTCTGTTCTGGAAGGTTCTCTGGTTGCAGCATTGATTACAGACTGGGGCCAGGGTCCGAGCAGGGAGCCCCGCGATGGGGGCTGCAGCCGGGCCCTCGGGGACGGCCAGGGCAGCAATGAACAGTGTGCAGCTTCCCGATTTCAGAGGTTGGACTGGCAGGGCTGCTGGATGGACTGGGTATGGGTGGGAGGAAATGAGGGGGCAGGAAGAAACTTCCGGGGAGCGAGAGAGAGCTTGGAACCTTAAAACCCCCAGCGGCCGTGGGGACCGGGAACCTGGGTGGGGCGCCTCTGTCCCTGTTTACCGAGCAAGGATTGTGGGTCCCGAGTGGATCCTTTGCCTGGGGCTGCCGTTACAGATGACCACAAACTGCGTGGCTCAAAGCAGCGGCCGTCTGGTCTCTGTCAGTTCAAGAAAGCAGAAGCCCAAAGCCAGCGTCCTGGGCGGGATCGAGGTGGCGCAGGCAAGGGGTCCCCCATGCCTCCTGCAGCTCCTGCTGGCTCCCGGCCTCCTGTGGCCGTGGCTGCATCGCCCCACACCCCGCCTCCGTCTGTGCACAGCCTCCCTCCCCCGTGGGACTCCCCTGCAGCTCCGGGTGCCAGGCCTTGGCCAATACAGGCGCTAGACCGCTTCAGCGAGACCCTCTCTCCAAGTAGGGCCACGCTGGCCGGTACTGGGGTGAGGGCTTGGGCAGAGCCCCCCGAGGGGAGCAAAGCATCCCACTCGGGCTCGGCCTGTGTGCTCGTCAGGGCTGGAGCCAAGGCCCACAGGGCAGGGCTCGGCACACAGTGAGAGCCCAGGAAACGTGAGGCGTGGCATTGCCCCCGCTCCCTTGGAGACCAAGGATGCTCCAGGCACATCCCTGGCCTGCTCACCATATCCCGCAGCCCCGGGCCGCCGTACTGAGCCGTGCTCAGGAGAGCAGCCCCGGGCCTCACCTGTCTGCCTTCCTGGGCCCCATCAGGCCCTGATGTCCTTGCAGCAGAGCAGCGGTCATCACTGTCACCCCCTTGGTTGCCACTTGGCCAGTGAGCACACACGCCAAACAGGACAGGGCAGCAGCCCACCCTCCTTCCTGGGGGGGGGGACCCCAGCGGCCCAGTGCTTGGCACTCGGTGTGTGCTCACGGCTGCCTCTGGTTGGGCTGTTTCTCGGTTCGCTTTGCTGGTGCAGGTGAAGTTGAAGGCCAAGGGCACGGGCTTGGGGATCAGGCCGTGTAGGTTGGGGATTGGGCTACACCGCTTTCCCGCAGAGGAGGTTTGTATCACGAAGTCCCTCTGTGCCTCACTCTCTCATGCACGAAATGGACACCATACCTTGCTCCCAGCATTGTCTGAGATCTGATGCCAGACGAGAGTAGGACGTGTCGCTCCTGTGTGTCTCAGCAGTGCCAGATCCAGGCTGGACGCCTGCCCGGAGGAAGTCCCCACCCCACTCCAGGTTGCGGTCAGGGGCTCGTGGGAGGGCAGCACCCTGGCTGGTCTAATTTGAGCGCTTCCTAACAATCCTCTCCAACAGCTGTGCCCGCAGTAGCCAAAACATTGTCTACCGGCCAGACGGAGCCAGGAGCCCGGGACGGCTTGCTTCGCAGCGCCGAGTGGGAGGGCCCTGGCCTGCCTGGCACCCCTGCAGCCCGGCGGGGCGGGCCTCCCCTGGGCCTCTGTAAGGAACCTGAGGCCACATCCTGTCATTAGTGTTATTGGCACATCGATGAGAGGCCCTGTGCTCTGGGGTTCCTGGCGTGATGCAGGGCCCCAGCTGGCCTCTGTGTCCTGTGTCCCCCAGGCGCGGCCTGGAACCCGGGGCGGGGGGGGGGG
Organism: Oryctolagus cuniculus; assembly: GCF_964237555.1. Classification (NCBI taxonomy): domain Eukaryota; kingdom Metazoa; phylum Chordata; class Mammalia; order Lagomorpha; family Leporidae; genus Oryctolagus; species Oryctolagus cuniculus. The sequence goes on from NC_091438.1 coordinate 155,967,380, forward strand.
TCTGCTCCTGTTGCTGCAATGATCCTGAGAATCGGAGAGAGCATCTGTCATGCCCTTAGCCCTCTCCCACCCTCACCTTTCAAGGTGAGTGCTTCCGCCCTAATTCATGGAGCTTCAGTGGCGTTTCCCACCAGAGAACTGAACCCAAGGGGCGGCGGCGTGGCACAGTGGGTTAGTCCGCGGCTTCTGCCGCTGCCATCCCGTATCAGTGCCATGAGCTGGGGTCTCTGACAGAATGGTCTTTCCTTGTACGAAGCCAACTCAGCCCTGTGACAGCTCCAAATTTGGGGGCCGTGGGACGGAAGCTGCCCAAGACCTGCCCAGGGACTTGGCTCTTGCCGTGGCAACCAGCCACAAACAGGAGCCCCTCCTGGGACACGCCGGAGGGCGCCCAGAGCCGAGGCCCGGTGGGGAAGGGGCGCCGGAGCCCTCAGGTCGGCAGGCCGGTTCCCCGTGGTGGCTCAGCTGAGATCTTACTGTGTGCCTGCCCCTAGCTGCGTGCCCGGTTGTAAGGGGAGCGAGATCCCGGGCTGAATTCACAGCTCGTGGGGGAGGCGGGGTGGTCACGGAGGTCCACGCGTTCACGGAGGTCCACGCGTTCACATCCATGCCTTGGGGAGGTGGGATGAGGGCCGGCGGTGGCAGGGAGGAACCGGAGTCCTGAGACACTCGGCCCTGTCCCTAGGGGCTGAGTGGCCCTGGGCAAGTCGGCCCTGTCTGAGGCCAACCTGTGGAACCCCTCCTGACGGGGTCGTGGGGGCTAAAGGAGCCCTCAGCGCCGGCCTGGGTAAGGTGATGTAGGGAGGGTGGATCCGGGGACTGAGGGGGCATTCAGGCAGTGCTTTGCAGGGTGAATAGGAGTCCACGAGCAGCTTTTCAACGGGAAAACAGCCTGCGCTGGGTGCGAGGTAGGGGTGAGGGAACCCAGAATGGATGAGGTTTAGTTCCTGTCCTCTGAGGGGACAGGATGTAGACTCAGCAGTGGCACCACACCCGGGGCTGAATGGGTGAACCAAAACCGGAAACGCTGGGTCCCCAGCGGGCTCCCCTCCCCCACTCATCCACTCAGCCGTGGGGAGCCACCGCGTGGATGGGAGCGCGGGGTACATGATCTACTTGAGGACAGTTGTGGGCAGTTTCTATTCTGCCTTCTGGTTGTTTTTTTTTTTTTTTTTTTTTTAATATTTATTTGAAAGAGTTACAGAGAGGCAGAGAGAGAGAGAGAGAGACGTCTTCGTCCACTGGTTCACTCCCCAAATGGCCACAGAGGCTGGAGCTGAGCCGATCCGAAGCCAGGAGCCAGGAGCTTCTTCCAGGTCTCCCACATGGGTGCAGGGGCCCAAGGACTTGGGCCATCTTCTACTGCTTTCCCAGGCCACAGCAGAGAGCTGCATGGGAAGTGGAACAGCCAGGACTTGAACCGGTACCTGTATAGGGTGCCGGCACTGCAGGCAGCACCTCCACCTTGTTTTTAAGGTCACAGGACTGCCGCCTGCAACACCAGCACCCCGTATCGGAGCGCCCGTTCTGTCCCAGCTGCTCTGCTTCTGATGGCGCTCCCTGCTGATGCGCCTGGGAGGGCAGCGGAAGGTGGCCCAAGTGCTGGGGCCCCTAGGTCAGCATGGAGTTCCCGGCTCCTGGCTCTGGCTTGGCTCGGTCCTGGCTGTTGCAGGCATTTGGGGAGTGAACCAACAGAGGAAAGGCTGATCTTTCGCTTGCTCTCTGTCACTCTTTCAAAGAGATATTTTAAAAAAAAATGATGACACATGACAGTTTAATCATCACTCAGTCCCTGCAGGGGATTCATTCCAGGACCCACCACAGTCACCAAAACCCACGGCTGCCCAGGTCCTCACCTGAGCTCGCCACGGCACGTGTGCCCACTAGGCGACTTCTGAGCCCCAGCATGAGCTGTAAACAGCTGGCGGCACTCTGTGGCTCGGGGAGTGAGGGCAGGAGAACAGTGTGCATGTTCAGTGCACGGGTATCATTGATCCGGGGTTGCTGGAACCCAGGGGTGCAGCAGCCCTGGAAGTGGCCAGCTGACCACCCGTTCTTGAGACAGACGTAGAGACGCAGCCCCACAGCCAGCCTGCACGGTGGCCCCTTTTACACCATGTAAGCCATTCGGTTTTCAGAGCGAGGACTTTCCCAGGTGGCGTGGACGCCGGGCCCCTGACCGTGGTCCCACGCTGCGCTCCTCCTCTCAGCAGCAGCCAAGGGCAGGGATGGTCTCAGCTCCAAGTGTGCGACCCCCAGGGCTCGTGGAGCCGCGCAGTGCCATCTCCCACTACAAGTGGAGGGCAGGCACGGGGGGCCATCACCAGCAGCCTGTGGGGCCAGCCCAAGCCACAGTTCCGATCCCCACCCTGTCGCTCCGGCTGTGGGACCCTGACAAGTCCGCCCACAGTCTTAGCCTCTTGGGGCTGAAGTTTGCTCCGCTGTGAAATGGGCACAATGCAGCCACCTCCCTGTCTCCAGGGGACGTGAGTCCTTGTTCAGTCTCCATCCCTCTGACTGTACCTGTGGCCCACTGTCTTCTATTACCTTCACCGTCTCGGGCTCCCTGTGCTGCTCTCCCTGGGGCGCTGGCGGATCGATGGGGTGGTTGTGGACGTCGGGCGAGAGTGGACACAGAGTGCTGGCACGCAGGACTAGAGAGCTGAGCCTGTCTCGCCATGTTGGCACGTGCATGGAACCAAGGCTCTGGGTTCGAATCTTGTACTACTCCCCCGCTGTGAGGGTGACTCTGGGTGCGTCGCTGAGCGCCTGTGCAGCCCAGTTCCCTGAGCCATGGAAGGTGGACAAGGACAGCCTGCAGCTGGGAGGGCAGTGACCCTGGCGGCCGGAGGTCTCATCCTGCCTCCTCCCCCTCGCCGATCTCCAGGCAGGGGAGAGACAGAAGCTGGCCGGCCGCTCCCTGACCTGGAGTTTATTACGAGGACGCCACAGGGCTCCCTGGGCTCATAAATCTGCCCCTCGCGCCGGCCCCATCCTCGCCCTGCTCAGGGCCGGGCGGGACTCTTGGCCTCTGCTGTCGGGGTCACCCCGGAGGTCTTGGCGGGAGCTGCCTGGACTGGCTGCCCAGCTGTGTCTGCTGGTCCTTGGACGGGCATGTAGAGGGCCGCATCGGGGACAGCAGGAGAGGCCAGCAGGGGACAGTGGCGGGGCAGCCACTGGGGAGGGAGTCTCACACCTCCCACTCACCCTCTCCACCCCCCCCAGCCCTTAGCCACCTGCCCCACGGAGACACAGCTGGCTTCTGAGGTGGAGGTGCCCTGCCCGGCCACCTGGGGTCCTCGGGGGCGGCCCACAGAAGACTTGAGGGAACATGGTAACCCACGAGGTGGCCGCACGTGTCCCCAGATGCACACCACGGGCACACGGACGCTCAGGGACACACACACGCTTTCACGTTCATGCGCACACGCACACAGCACAGACATCCACCCCTCCAGCGAGTCTCCAGCCTACAGCCAGCACCGTCTCCCGGCTCCCTGATGGCAGCTCCCCCACTCAGACCGCAGGAGCTCTAGACCCCTGGCCTCGCCCTGAGAGCCCAGGGGCCAGAAAGAACTGGTTCATCTGGGGCGGGGAGCTGCAGGCCCCTTCTGATGGAGCCGGGCAGCACCACGTGTGCCGGGGTGAGGCCCCCTCGGGCCCCTGCTGCAGCCCTTCCCAGGCAACGTTTGTCCTCCGCACCGTCGAGACCCCTGGGCCTCCCAGCAAGGCCCCGGCATCCAGTGTTCCCTTGGTTGCCTTGCCAGGATCCTGAGGGCCCCCAGGGGGGCCTCTCACTGCCCCAGCCGGACCCCTGGGAACCATGCACGGCCTGTGCTGGAGCCAGGACAGGTGCAGAGCAGAGCAGAGCAGGTGCGAGGGGACCGAGACTCACCTTCGCCTCAGTCTGAGCTGCTCGGCAACTGGATGGGGGATGGGGGATGCAGAGACGGGCAGGTGGGTGGCAGATGGGTGGCTGGGTGAACACGTGGACGGGAGGACCTGTGGGGTGGAGGGTGCCCACCTACAGCAAGTCACCTCCCGGGACAAAGGTTGGTCCTTCCTCCCCTCCATGACGACCTCCTGGCCTGCGCTGGAGGAACACACGCGAGTCTCTGTCTGTTAGCAGACAAGGACGCGTTCCCTGCAGCCTGTTTGCCCTTGGACTTGGTGGTCAGGGAGACGGCTGATGGGACCCTCCCTCCTCAAGCCCTTCCTATATTCAAGTCGTCAATTGAAAAAACGGTTGAACTAAGTGGACTTTTCAGACTGGACTTTCTCAGAGCCATTTTAGGGGTTGAGATAACACTTTTCAATTTTCTTTCTTAAAATATTTAACAAGTTTCAAAACTCTAGTCATAACCAGATGCATTGGAGACCCCTGGGATTGTTGTGTGCCCTTTCTGCTCCCATAAAAGTTCTGCAGTTTCAAGGTTCTCGGTAGCCGGGGCTGGCGCTGTGGCACAGCGGGTAAAGCTGCCACCTGCAGTGCCGCTGTGTGGGCGCTGGTTCGAGTCCTGGCTGCTCCACTTGTGATCCAGCTCCCTGCTAATGCACCTGGGAAGGCTGCAGAGGATGGCCCAAGTGCTTGGGCCCCTGCACCCATGTGGGAGACCTGGAGAAAGCTCCTGGCTCAGCTCCAACCGTTGAGGCCATTTGGGGAATGAACCAGCGGATGGAAAACCTCTATCTCTACCTCTCGTCTCTGTCTCTCTGTCTCTTTTCTCTCTCTCTCACCAACTCTGCCTTTCAAACAATAAATAAAAGAAACCGCCTGTGCTTTGGGCTGACGTGATGGTAGCTCCTGTCACTTGCACACTTACAATGTTTACCCTGTCAAAGCAGCCTTTGTTCTTATGAGTGGCCTTTAGATTAAGAAAATACTTTTTAAGATTAATTAATTTATTTGAGAGGCAGAGTTAGACAGAAGGAGAGACAGTGAGAAAGGTCTTCCATCCACTGGTTCACTCTCCAAATGGCCACAATGGCTGGAGATGGGTCTATCCAAAGCCAGGAGCCAGGAGCTACTTCTGGGTCTCCCAAGTGGGTGCAGGAGCCCAGACTTGGGCCATCTTCTACTGTTCCCCCAGGCCATGGCAGAGAGCTGGATCAGAAGTAGAGCCGGGACTCACATAGGATAAGGCTTAGCCTACTACACCACAGCACTGGCCCCAAGAGAATTTTTTTTTTTTTTTTTAAGATTGATTTTATTTGAAAGGCAGAGTTACACAGAGGTCTTCCATCCAGTGGTTCACTCACCAAATGGCTTCAACAACTGGCACTGGGCCAGGCCACAGCTGGGAGCCTGGAGCTCCATCTGGGTCTCCCACGTGCGTGACAGGGACCTGAGCACTTGAGCCACCTTCCACTGCTTTTCCAGGTGCAGCAGCAGGCAAGTGGAGCAGCCGGGACTTGAACCAGCGGTCCTATGGGATGTGGGCACCGCAGGCAGTAATGCCGGCCCCTGGAGCAAGACACACTATGGACCTGACATCCGCTGTACTCCTTTTAGTGGTTTCACACGGTGGCGTTTCTATATTGGTTTTCCCAAGAGGACATGCAGATGGTCCCTTTTCTGATTCTGCCCCATGGGCATCCACACCCAGCCTTTCTCCCCTGGCAAGGATGCCAGTTCTCCCTCAGGGCTTCCGGGCGCCCTGGCCTGCTGGGGGAGGTGCGGCGCCCTCCCCACGTCCATGCCGAGAACCAGCCAGCCTGCTCTTCCCAGCCATCTAAGGACCAGCCGTTCATAAGCTTGTCCAGCCCCGTTAAGCATCCACTTCTTGGTTCTGCCGGGGTCCACTCCTGTGGGGCGAGGAGGCCAGGAGCCCCTTCCCTCCCCGCAGGTGCCTCGCTGCCTCTGCCACCCGCCCTGCGCCTAACTCATGAGCAGGCCGGGTGCACCACAAGCGCTCTGCTCTTGCTTCTGTGTGTGTAGGATACCTGGGATTGGGCTGGGGGCAGGCGTCCTGCTAGAAGGAATAGATGCAAAAGACGGAAAAAATGCGTCAACCGATTGGCCAGAAATGGGCTCAGAAACTACTGGTTCCCTTAGGAGTAGGCTGTGTCCCTTAAAAAAAATCATTCTTATGGGGTGGGGTTATGGTGCAGCGGTTAGGATGCCCCACCCCACATCCCATGTTGGGTGTGCCTGTAAGTCCCAGCTTCCCATCCAACTTCCTGCTAATGTGCGCCCTGGGAGGCAGCAGATCGTGGTTCAAGTACTTGGGTACTTGCCATCCACGTGGGGGGCCCAGATGGAGTTCCTGGCTCTCGCCTTTGGCTTGGCCCAGCCCTGGCTGTTGGGACATCTGGAGGGTGGCCCAGCAGATGAAAGATCTGTGTCTCTGTCTCTGTGCCTTTAAAATAACATGAAAATAAGGGAGGCCAACGTCGTGGAATAATGGGGAAACCTGCTGCCTGCGGCGCCAGCACCCCGTATGGGTTCCAATTCACGACGGCTGCTCCACTTCCAATCCAGCTCTCTGTTGATGGCCTGGGAAACAGTGCAAGATGGCCCAAGTGCTTGGGCCCCTGCACCCGGGTGGGAGACCCAGATGGAGCTCGTGGCTCCTGGCTCCAGCCTGGCCCAGCCCTGGCCATTGTGGCCACTTGGGGAATGAACCAGTGGATGGACAACCCCTCTCTGTCTCTCCCTGTCTCTGAAACTCTGATTTCCAAATAAATAAATCTTTCTTAATAAGTTTCTTTTCATCATATTATTCTTTTACTTTGAATATTTATCTTGACGTAGGGTCAGAGAGGCCTGCCTCTCCGTGCTGAATTTCTGGTGGGTGGTGACTGTTGCGTCCCTGTGGCTTCTGCTCAGTGCTGCGACCGTCTCCTTCCAGATTGTCCTCTGGGGCCGGACCGAGAAGTGCCTGAAGGAGACGACGGAGGAGATCCGTCAGATGGGCACCGAGTGCCACTACTTCATCTGCGACGTGGGCAACCGGGAGGAGGTGTACCAGACGGCCAAGGCTGTCCGGGAAAAGGTCAGTAGCCTGGCACGGTGGGGCCTGGGTGCGGGGCGGTGCCAGGCACAGCGCACGCCCCCCCACCCACCCAGGGACCGCGGAGGGAGCCTGGCTTATGGCCGACGGCTTTGTCCGGGGCCCCCGTGGGGAGCCTTCCCCGAAGCCAGCCTGAGTTACGGGAGTTAAGGTTGATGACCCAACAACAGCGGTCACCTGTTGTCCCTTGGAAAACTTAGACCTTGTGGGTTTCTCTCCAGAACCCTGGGGGGAGGGGCAGGGCCCCACACTGCCCTCTGGGAGAATCCTCAGTTCCACCTGCGTGGACGGAGACGAGCACGCGCCTTCTGTGACTGGCGCGTGGAAGTGTTAACGTTTTGTCTCACGATAGCCTTGTTTATTACAAAGCTGCTCCACGCCAGGTATATTCTGTGCCGTAAATTATTTCCACTCCTGCGCTCAACCCTGAGACGGCATCAGCCCCATCTCATAAATCCAGATGGCGGTGCTGGGGCCGCGTCCGTGCCCTCACGGCCCCCGCCCGCCCGCAGGTAGGCGACATCACCATCCTGGTGAACAACGCCGCCGTGGTCCACGGGAAGAGCTTGATGGACAGCGATGACGACGCCTTGCTGAAGTCCCAGCACATCAACACCCTGGGCCAGTTCTGGGTAAAGGCACCCGGGGCGGGGGGAGCAGAGGGTCACGGGACTTGGGCTCCGGGTAGTGGGGATGTCCATGGACGAGGTGGCCAGGCCACAGGGCCACTGGACTTTGAGCTGTGAGCGTGGTGTCCTGTGGCACAGGACGGCTCCGTCCCCAGAGCAGCGTGCCCGGGGTTCCCCGAGACAGGGCTGGGAGGGGTTGGGGGCAGCTGTGGCTGCTCCGTGCTGACCGGCCCTCTGCCCCTAGACCACCAAGGCCTTCTTGCCACGCATGCTGGAGCTGCAGAACGGCCACATCGTGTGCCTCAACTCCGTGCTGGCGCTCTCCGCCATCCCTGGCGCCATCGACTACTGCACGTCCAAAGCGTCCGCCTTCGCCTTCATGGAGAGCCTGACCCTGGGGCTGCTGGACTGTCCGGGTGTCAGCGCCACCACCGTGCTGCCCTTCCACACCAGCACCGAGATGTTCCAGGGCATGCGAGTCAGGTCAGTGGACGCGCCCAGCCTGCTCCCTGCTGTCCCGCAAGGGCACCCCGGGAGCCCTGGGCTTTGGCCTGGAGCTCCGTGCCTGATGCTCCACCTGCAAGGCAGTGGGTGGGGTACGGTGGCAGGTCCGGGTCATGCTTCTCAGCTCTGGGAGTTTGCAGCACTGGCCGCCCGCAGCGCAATGCGACTCCATGATAGAGCGGAGCCGTGGTCTATGAGCCACGTGGCGAATCCCAGGGCCGCTGTGCTGGGTCTGGGAAGCCAGGGACCAGAGGGTACGTCCTGCACAGTTCCACGCCCATGAGGTTCTAGAACAGGCCAGGCTGGGCTGGGAGCGGAGGCCAGACCAGCGGCCACTCTGGGAGGTAAAGCTAGAGCTTAGGAGAGAGTCCCAGGGGACGTTCTAGGCTTTCAGAGACGTGCACCTGAGTGGTGATTAAACAGGTGGAAGTCAACCTAGCTGTGCAGAATGCTTAGGGTTCATGCAGATTAGAGCTCAATTTAAAGCAAGGCCAAGGCCCAACCACTGCTCCCCCAGACCATTACCTCGAGGAAACTGGGGCCCCTGGGTTAGAGCCCACACTGGCAGCCGGACACGCGCAGTGGCGACGGCCCTGTGCTGCAGGCCGCTGGGCCTGCTGAGTCACGACCTTGGCCTTCACTGTCCAGCCGTGACGCGGGTGGGAGAATGCCTTCGTCACGGGTTCTGCGGTGAGGATGGAAGGGCACCTGGCGGGGGACACTGCTCACGCGCTGCACCGCAAACAGCCAGCGAATGGCTCTGCCCTCCTGTGCGGGCAGGGCGACCGTCGCAGGTAAAGAAACCGGAAACCGCCCAGAAGCCATCTTCCCCTCCCCGTGGTTTTCGCAATCTGACAAAAACAGTCTGCCGTCTGCGCTCTGCACTTCCGCTCTGCCAGCACTGGGCTCGGCACGGAGGGGAATCCGGCGAGGCCGCTCAGCGCCGGCCGCAGCCCCAGGTCCGGCCGGGCGTCTTAGCTGTGAGTGGTCCCGGCTGGTGTAGATCTGCACGCAGATCCGGGTTATCGATGTCCCTGGCAGGCCACAGCCCCGCGCGCGTTCCCGCCTGGCTTGCGTGCAAGTGAGCGTCCGTTGTGAACCGAGAGGAGGCTGGAGTGCTGACTGTCAGTGGTCCACCTTGGCTTTTCCCCACGGTGGCTCCCTCTGGTTTCTTTTCACCCGAGTATACAGGAAGCACTCAATCCATGCACACAGAAGTGCATCCGTGGCACTCCACACTGAGCACAGAAGCGGGCAGGACAGTCACGCATGTGGCACTTGTGTGTGTCTCACCTTCTAGCGTGACAGTCTCCTCTCCACCACTCCCGGCAACCCGCAGTCTCCCCGGGTCATTGTCCCACGTGGTGCCCAGCGCGGGCCCCAGCCGCCGGGGGTCAGATCCCAGCTTCTTGCTGAGTTTCGCTCTCGACGCCTGTTTTCTGTGGCTGTAACCCAACACCTCTTTCTAGTTCCGAGGCTGGGCATCTGACGAGGCTTCTCTGGCTACAGGAGCTCTGTGGCGCTCCCAGGCCGGGCTGGACATCACAGGCGAGGGGCCGCCTGGCCAGGGAGCTGGTTCCCTACAACAGCCGCTCCCTCCACAGCCCACTGATGTCTTAATCCATGAGTCTGTGGAAGGGGTCATCCGTACTGGCCCAGTCACCCCCCAAGGGATCCCACCCGCACATACCACGAGCACAGGATTTGGGACTGCTGGGGGACACATGTTAAAACCACGGCCTCGATGAAAAGGGTTTAATATGGTAGCCCCTGCTTCAGGGGTTAGATGAGCTCCCGTGCGTGACTCGATTAGCCATGCCTGGTGAGTAGTGAGCCCCTGTGCTGTGCAGGTGAGTCCTGCGGTGTGGCTAACTCAGACTCCTACAAGCCAGGTCCTTAATTGACGCCTGTTTCCTGCATCAGGCTGAGCGCGGAGGGCGGGAGGCCTATTTGGGACACCCTTGATGGGTTTCCCAGCGGGCTTGGCCATGTTGAGAAATCACTGTTTATTGGCCCTCCTCGGTTCTAGCCGCACCACCACGTCACACACCCTGCTGCAGGGTGCGAGCCCGCAGAGCTCCTGTTCCCGTTTTACGGATGAGGGAACTGAGGCTCGGGGACGCACTTGCTCTCCAGACCACACAGCCGGAAGCTGGCTGGCCGAGCTGGTGCCGCGGCCCCCGGGAGTTCAGGCTGGTTCTTGTGTACCCATCCCACCCAGCACAGAGAGCGAGGAGACACGCGGGGGCCCCTCTGTCAGGTTCTCCTGCCGGGGTTCTACCAGGAAGGGTCCCCCACAAGCCCCTGGAGCTTACTTATCCATCCTGTCCGGTTCAAGAAGCAGGGCTGGCCACAGCAGAGGCCAGAGAATCCAGGCTGTCTGCAACGCGGATAGGGCCAAAACGTCTGAGCTGTCTCGACACGGGCGTGTGTGCGGAATCCAGGGGCTGCCGGCCCGGCGTGCAGGGCTGCGGGCCTCCGATGGGGGCTGTGTGGGGCCGAGCCCATGCCGGGAACCCACAGGCTGCCCCTTGCCCAGGAGTGACATCAGACCCGTGACTCACCGCCCTTAATCTTCCCGGTGCCAGAGTGGATCACAGGCCCTTTGTGGGATTGGGGTCAGAGCCAGCAGCGTGGGCCCTGCACCTACAGGCCCAGGAGGGTGGGCAGAGCAAGTGGAGGCAGCAGAATGTTCTGGAACTTGTGCGGGCCCGTCTGGATCCCGAGCGTCCGCTTGCTCTCCACAGCCTCGACTTCCTCACCTGTAAGCTGGAGGGAACTCCGGGCTCAGGCCTGGCACCCGGGGAGCCTCGTCATCGGATGGGCCTCGGATGCCCCAGGATGGGCACGAAAACCCTAATATTGGCTCGTTCATTCATTCACTCATCACTATGGGTTTGAATGAATCGGTGAAGTAGTTGCTGATCCCACGGGCTGGGTGGGAGGCAGAGCCCACTTCCAGACAGGGTGAGGAGGGCACGTCTGGGACATGGCAGGTCTTCAGGGTCCATCCCTTCAGCAAGAACTTACTGGGCACCTGCTGTGTGCCGGGCACTGCCAGATGCCAGGCATACAGCAGGAGCTCACAGTGTGCTGGGGGAGACCTTGACCAGGAAACAGCCAACTAGCGAGGCTAGGGAGTAGATGCCCCAGGGAAGTGAGTAGGGGACGAGGTCAGAGGCCACGTGGGACCCCCGTGGCTCAGTTGCCTCCTAGAGGGGAGCCGGGCTGTGGGGACAGCTGGTAAGAGGCCCTGGCTGGAACAACACACAATGACAAGGACAGAGAGGTCGCTGGTTCCGGGTGAGGAAGAGGAAGTCAGAACAGGGCTGGGCCGTGCCGAGCTAAAGCGAGCATGGGAGAGCCCCCAGCAGGTGTCAGAGTCTGGGCCCCCGATGGGTGGGCCAGGAGACCCCCTGTGAGCCGGGGGGCCCCCACTCGCGTCACTGAGGGCAGGTGCGCCTCCTACAGGTCTGGGCCGGAAAGGCCACAGGGACAGCCCAGGCACACCAGCTTCATGGAAGCTTCTAGCAGCAGCACACGCTTCTCCAGGGGAAACCCACTGTGTCTCTTCCTGCTCCAGGTTCCCCAAACTCTTCCCCCCGCTGAAACCGGAGACCGTGGCCCGGAGGACAGTGGAAGCCGTGCAGCTGAACCAGGCCCTCCTCCTGCTCCCTTGGACCATGCACATCCTCATCATCTTGAAAAGGTATCGAGCTGGGGGGCGCTGTGGCCCAGGCTCACGCCCGCCATGTCTCCTCCTCCCGCCGGGGAAAGAGGGGGCCAGCTTTTGTTTGTGGGAGTCCTGCCTGTCACTCTGGACTGAGTCAGAAACCGTCAGCATCTATAAGTAGCAGTGTCCCACCTATGGCCTTGACACGAATATTTCACGGCCAGCAGTTGTCATCCAAATCGGGCTGTCAGGAACGGCAGTGCTTTGCGCATGCCACGTTTCTGTCGTCCGTGTCTGCCGTGATGTCCCCTGGCATGTCCCTCTGCAAACTCCACGGTGCCCTCGTGGGAAAAGGAGAATGAAGGGCAGTGGTGTCTCAGTAGTGGTATAGCGAGAGCGGATGTCACAGACCCTGAAGAGACCCCTGGCACCCCTGAGGGTTCCTGGCCCCCACTTTGAGAACCGCAGTTTCAACCACCATAGAGACACGGGTCCCCAGCCCTCGGGAGGCGTAACCCATTCAGGGGTCTCGGGGGTCTGGATGCCAAAGGCTCCGAATTCGCAGAAACACAGAGCTGGTCCAGGCAGCCCGGGGAGGCCGGCTTCAGAGCGAGGCGGGCTCTGGAATTTTCTCGGCATCACAGTCCGTGTTCTTTCTGTTTTTTGGTAAAAGGCAAAGATGGGAGAGAGACAGGGAGAGCGCCCATCTGCAGATGCACTCGGCAGCTGGGACTGGCTCGGGCTGAAGCTAGGAGCCGGGAACTTGGTCCGGGTCTCCCGCTTGGGTGGCAGGGACCCAGGCACTCGGGCCTCCTGGGGTGCACGCTAGCAGGAAGCTGGAACAGAGCGGAGCACTGTGGGAAGCAGGGAGCCCGAGTTGGGGCCCCACCCCACCCCCAGCATCCTGCTCCCCCCAGAACTTCCCGGATTCTGTTCCGCAAACCCTTCCCACCCAGTCCTGCGCTCTGAGCTACCGCGGGTGGCCACCTAAGCGTGGTTTCCTGGCGCTCTTAGCACAGGGGGGACAGCCCTGGAGCCACGCCTCTGGCTCCCCGGGCTCCAGCCGTCACCTGACGGACCCCCCTCTGCCCCAAGCCCAGTGCCATTCCTGAGGGCAGAGGCACCGTGCCCCAGTCGGCTCAGGCCCCGCCCCCAACACTTGCCAGGATGATCCGTTTTGTGAGTCCCGGAGGGGACGCAGCAGACGCGGACTGAGGCTCAGAAAGCCGCCCACTCCACCTGCACACAGCTGCTCATCCCCTGACTGCAGGGCCCTCACCCCTGCCGCGGGGGCGGGGCTCATGGGGAAGCTGGTGTGCGGCTTAGGGAGGGGAGTGGCTGCTTCCGGGGCGTGGCCACGGTGCGACCCAGCCACTGCCCCCCAGCTGACCGTCTCCTCTGCTTCCCCCTGCCCCCCAGCATCCTTCCGCAGGCCGCGCTAGAAGAGATCCACAGATTCTCAGGGACTTACACCTGCATGAACACGTTCAAAGGGCGGACATAGAGACGGGACACAGAGACCCTCGAGGAGCCGCGGTGTCCCAGGCACGCACCTGTGCGCCTGTCCCTTGGCACCCTTCTGCTGGGTGAACAGCACGGCTCCTGTGCCCAGGGAGCGGTCTGGTGGCCAGCCCCAGGACCTTCGCACAGGACTGATGGGTGTAACTCGGACCCCCATGGGGAGGCAGGAGACCAGCCGGCAGCCGCCGTGTCACTTTTGTACATGTCTGATTCCGTAGAGTTTACAGTTACATTGCTTCTCAGCTCTCCCCAGCCGCGGCATCGTGCACAGACTTCCAGGAGGCTCTGTCCCCGGACAATCCGCCTCCCCCTCGTCCTCAGCCTGCACAGGCCGGTTGAACAGCAGGAACGGAAAATAAAGAGTTGGCCTTCGCGTGTTTCAGTGTTCAAGTCCGTGATGGGCAGCTGGGAGGGGTCCAGCCCCAACTACAAAACCCAATCCGCTGAGAGAGACTTGAGCTGCTCAGGATCACCGGCGGCCAGGGGTTAACAAGGGGCGGGGCAGAGACCAGGAGTGGAGCCCAGGCCTGGGGAACTAGCCTGCAGACAGCAGGCCCTGGGTCCTGTCACGCGCCCCAGCCCCCAGCCGCTGGCTCGGCAGGGCACCTGCTGCCTACCAAGCACGTGCTGGGTGCCAGCGGAACATGGCTGAGACGCCAGAACTATGCAGCCCGACACGGGACGCCAGTGATGTGGCTGAGAAAGGGTGGTGAGTGACCAGGACCACTGACAGGGTGCAGCAGGCCCCTGAGGCCCACAGGGTTGCAGGGGACACGGGTGACACGCAGCGAGGCAGGAGGGGCAAGAGCCTGGGTCTCTGGCGTGCAAGCCGCCGTAGCCAGCTTTGGTAAACCTAACCTTGGCCAGCTGGGGAGGGCAGCAGGCACGGGGGTCCCCGCACCAGAGGGAGGGGTCACGGGCCTCTAGCTCGGAGGAGCTTCCTGGAGCTGCCCTGAGCCAGACCCAAGTCTGCGTGGCCCAGGAGCAGAGATGGACCGCCCCGCCTGCTCCGTGCCACCTGCCGCCGATCCACAGCACCAGCCCTGGGGACCGCCTCAAGGACACCCACAGCTGCGGGGCAAGCCGGCCAGGGCAAGCCCAACCCTCAAGGGCGTCCAGCAACGAAGGCTTCCGCCTTGCTCCTCCTACAAGCCCTTGGAGGGCGTCCTAGGTCCTCCCAGGACGGAGAGCAGGCCTAGCTCTGGCTCAGCGCCCCCCGGGAGTTTCTGCCTGGAAACAGCATGCGTTACGTCCGCTCATTGGCCAGCATTAGTCATGTGACTGCCCCTCCCATAGTGCTGCCAGAACTGCAGACCCCAGGGGCGGGTGGCTGGAGTTTTTGAACCATGGCACCAATGATGGAGGGGAGCGGACGGGCACGCGGTGCAGAGCACAGCCTCACGGCGACCCCGGGCTGGTGCGATGTAGCCCATTTCACAGACGGGAAGACAGACTCGGAGCCGGGCTCGGAATCGGATCCGCTTCCACAAACACCCCTGCCCACCGCGTGCAGCACCAGTGGCGGCCAGGGGCGAGGCAGCAAGTGGGGACCTGCCCATTACCTCCCACCGTCGCCCCACCTTGGCCTGACCGGACAAGCTGGCGGGGTCCCCGGGGTGGGGGCACGGAGGGGGCCCATGTGCTAGCTCGGTGGGGCTTTGACCTCTGAGGTGGCTGTGACATTGCACTTGGCGTGCAGGCCGGGAATGCAGCGAGGGTCCCTGGGCTCCGATTAGACGCCGAGTGGACCAAGGCCAGGCAGCCCTTCCCAGCCCACGGGAGGCGGCGCTGTCCTGGGACCCTCTCGACTCCCCAGAGCCCCAGGGGCCTCTCTGGAGGGCAGGCCAGGGCCCCGTCCCACCCCACCCCTTCCTGGCTGCCAGGAGCCTTCAAGTCTCTCTGGATCTTTTCCCAGAGGAGCCAGGGAAAGGCCTTGGGCAGGTTCCCAGGAGGCCGCATTCTCATCCCTTCCCGGGATGGCCCGGCTGCCTGGAGAGTGAGAGTGCAGAGCTAATTCTGTCCCTGAGCCTGGCCAAGCAGGAGAGAGTGACAGGCGCCAGGCCCTCCCGGGGCAGGACAGGGCGTTCCAGCCTGGGAAGTGACTCCGTTGCCACGCTCGGGGCTCCTCCCCGGCCCCAAAGAGAACCAGATTCGGGTGGGCGCTGAGCCCAGGGAGGCGCCAGACCCGAGCCCCGTCCTGGCCCGGCCCCAGAGCTTGAGGCTGTCCATCCGGGCAAGCGCTCAGGAGCTCAGTCCCTTGGCCACGGCTCGGCTCCTGGGGCCAGAGAGCTTTGAGAAATGGCGTCCCTTCTTCTCGGGCCAGCTGCTCGGGAGGGGTCTGCGGGGGACACGGGTCATCGCAGGGGTTGGGCTGCACTAGCGCAGAGACCGTCGGTACACAGGCAAAGCCAGGCGGTGACGAAGGCCAGCAGCAGCCTGCGGGCACCGCGTGCAGCCGAACTCCCTCTGCCGGGGCTGTTGCCCTGTGGTTTGGTCTGCGTTTGTTCACACACGGCTCTGCCTGAGCTGGGGGCTGCCTGCTGTGGTCCAGAGTGGGTTCTTCCTGGGCCTGGAGCTGCTGCCCCTCAACCGTGCCTCCTGGTCCCCAGCCAACCCTGTGCTTGGAGACCCAGCCCCGAGTGCCCAGATTCAACCCAGGACCCACCATGAGGCCTGGAGGCTCCCCAGGAAGTGGGGGTCCTGGGACCTGGTGGGCAGATTCCACACGCAGGTCCCACTGGCCTGGGGTCACCCCTGGCTCTGTCACCCCCAGCCTCTCCTGCAGAGTGGAGGTGATGCGAGCTGCCTCCCGGGGCTGGGATGGGCATCCAGGGTAGATGGCACCTAAGAAGGTTCTAGAACACAAGGGGATGGGATGCTGGCAACTCCCACCGCTCCCAGCCAACCTGAAGTCCCCTCGGGGTGTCTGGGGTCACTGCGTTAGCCTGGCCTGTGATGGCAGTGTCTTGCGAAAGTCCCCCCTGTGGTTGGGGTGCAATAGAGCTGTGGCTCAGAGGACCCCAACGTGGGTGCTGGGTGCCAAGGGAGGGCTGGGCAAAGGGCCCTCAGCGGGACAGGAAGTGCTTCCTGGGGGCAGGAGCTGCTGTCACCCCAGTGCGTGGCCGGCAGGGCAGCCCCTTCCTGCCCAAGTCTCTCTGTCTCCGGAGACAGAAACAGAAGTTCCCTGGGAAGGTGCTGCCCTGGTGGGGCGGATGGCACGCCTCGGGGGGCAGGGCCTGCCAAGGGGCGCCTCCCGGGCAGGTGGGCAGGGAGAGCCGTGTGGGGAGCTGGTGCCTAGCTGCAGGACCTGGGTGAGGAGTCACTGACTTCTCTGGATTGAACTTCCTTGGGACTTGGGCCTCTGCCCCCCGTGCCCTGGGGACACAGAGGACACTCACGAGAGGAACGTCCTTTCCAGAGAAGCCAGGCTGTCCCTGCCGCTGGGAGCTCTGGGAGGGAGTATTCCAGCAGGGCCCCGGGCCACGCTGCTCCCGGAGCTGGTCTGCGAGATCAGGCCACGGCACCTGTATCTGCAGCTCCCACTCCACGTGTGGCGCACACAGACTGGGGGCGCGCTGAGCACCACAGAGGCCCCACACACACACACAGGGACTCTGTCTCTACGCCTCCCAGCCCAGCCTGCGAGCCTCACCTGCGTGTCACCTCCTGCAGGTGTCCGCCCTGCACCCCACCTGACTGCACCTTCCGCTTATTGCAGTCGCTCGCTTCCTTCCCTACCACGTGCCGCGGGGTTGTTATCTGCGCATGCGGAGGCTTTATTGAGACGGCACTCACACGCCACGTCATCATCTGCCCGTGAGAGCGTGGTGTTGGCGGCGCCACCCTCGCCACAGCCAGCTGCCGAATATTTTCCTCTGCTTCCCTCAGCCCCCAGCCCGGGGCCCGTACCGGCTGCCCTGTCTGCGGATCGGCGCCCCGCCGGGGCCCTCAGTGGCTTCCACTCCCCGAGTGCTGTCGGAGTTCACCCCCATCAGCGCGCGCGTCAGAACGTCACCCCCTTGTACCGCCTCCTTCCATGGCGCTAGCACCGTCTCTTTCTTTTCGTTTTATTTGAAAGACAGTGGGATGCGGGAGAGAGGCCCAAGCTGACGGAGACCTGCACCCATTGCATCACTCCCCAAATGCCCACACCAACCTGGGCCGGACCACCCGGAAACCAGGAGCCAAAACCCCATCCTGCTCTCCCTCGTGGGTGGCGGGGACCTGAATACTTGAGCCGTCACCTGTGGCTTCCCACGGTGTGCGTTAGCAGGAGGCTGGGTAGGAAGGAGAGGCGCTGGCCCTCACCTCAACGCCCCGATGTGGTGTGAGGCGTCCCGGGCAGCAGCTGCCCGCCGCCCCAAACCCCCACCCGCTCATCATTCTCTAAATATGTGTGTGTTGGGGGGAGGGGGGGAGTTGTATTTATCTGAAAGGCAGAGTTGAAGAGACGGAGAGAGCTTCCATCTGCTGCTTCACGCCTCAGATGGCCACAACAACCAGGCCAAAGCCAGGAGCCCAGAACGCCCTTCAGGTGTCACGCGGGTGTCAGGGGCCCAGATTGTGAGCTGTCATCCACTTCCTTCCCAGCTGGCTCAAAGGCGGAGTAGCTGGGGGCCGGCGTTCTGGTGCAGCGGGTAAAGCCGCCGTCTGCGGGGCCGGCCTCCCTCGTGGGCGCCAGCTGGAGTCCCGGCTGCTCCACTTCCGATCCAGCTCCCTGCTCATGCCCCTGGGGGAGCGGCAGCAGGTGGCTCAAGTCCCTGGGCCCCTGGCATCCACTCGGGAGACCCAGAGGAAACTGCTGGCGGCTGGCTTGGGCCTGGCCATTGTGTCCCTTTGGGGAATGAACCAGTGGATAGAAGCTCTCTCAACTTTGCCATTCAAATAAATAAATAAATCTAAAAAAAAAAAAACAAAAAAACACGGTGTCACTGACAGTCATTGACAGTCAGACGAACCTGGGCACGGCCATCCTCAGAGTGGGGCTGACCTGGGCACCTCGGGGAGGAGGGGCATGGGGGGGCGTGTACATCCGCTTCTGTGGTCTCTGCTCACCAGTTGCCCCTCCCAGCTGTGACAACCAGGAGTGCCTCTGGACGTGGCCCAGTGTGCCCTTGGGAGCTAACATGCCCCCTGTCAAGAGCCCTGGGTCTACATGAATTTTCTGGATTCTTTGCAACAACCTAGAGTGTGGGGGGCCAGGCGTCCCTGGCTTTGAGGAGGGCTGAGCTGGGAGAGCAGCGGAGGCAGGGTGTGAACCTGCCGCCCGCCCCACCCCTCTTAATCCCTGGGGGAGGAGCCAGGAGGGCAAGAGCCCCCCCCACACACACCCCACTCTCTTGCACAGTGGAAAACTCCTTCAGGCCAAGGTTCCTCCAGCACGCCCCAGAAGTTTCCAGCCTGCCTCTCAGCCCCCCTCCTCGGAATCCTTATCATTCTTTTCATTTTTCAATGTTCACAAGACAAAGGAAATGAGTACTTGGAGGAAGACACAAGCTGTGTTTGTTCCTTGAGCTGCCCGCTGTGATGTAACCGGATCCCGCTTGGGAAGGTCACATGGGGACCATGGGCAGAGCCCCAGCCCGGCCTGGCAGCGGGCAGGCTGGCCTCTGCGGCCTGGCCATCCGGGCCAGGCAAGTGCGGCTGCACACCCCCAGGTGCACCCATGGCTTCCCCGGGCCGGAGCTTCTCGGGGCTCCTGGCCCGGCCCAGCCCACGCCCCTTGACGGTGCCAGGCCTACCTTGGCTGAGGAGCCAAGCTGGGGGAGGCTGCCTTGGCCAGCCCAGCTGGCAACCGTGCGCCTGCAGAGAAAGGAAGAGGCTGGAGTTTGGAGCCGGCCGTGTATGGCTGGGATTCTGAGTCCCAGCTCCGTGGGACCTTGAGTTTAACCTTAACCTCGACGTAGCTTCCTTAAGCATCGGCATGAAGCCAACAACCCCGAGCATGGCTGATGGCGAAGGTCCAGGGAGGAGCGCACCATAGTGGGCGCAGGTCTGCCCAGCGTTAGCGAGCACCAAGCAGTAGCTTCGTACCTTCACGTTACTGTATGAGAACAGTGATCGGCCATCGCGGGCGGAGAAGCCGAATAAGAAGGAAGCCACTTTCCTATTCACAGCTGGGAGTGGCGGCGCTGGGACTGGAACCCGGGAGTCCAGGTGCTCAGCCTGGTTCTTCATCCTGGGCTCAGTGGCTTTTAGAGGAGGTGCGGCGTGCAGGATCCGTGCACCTGCCGTGACTCAGCAGCGTCTACGCGGGGCCCAAGACCCGGCCTCTTCCTGGCTGAGCCGTGTCAGTGTCACCCAGATTCAGCTGCTCACTCCTGGGCTGACATCAGGCAGGCTCGGGGGCCTTTTTTTTTTTTTTTTTTTTGACAGGCAGAGTGGACAGTCAGAGAGAGAGATACAGAAAGGTCTTCCTTTGCTGTTGGTTCACCCCTCAATGGCCGCCACAGCCAGCGCATCGCGCTGATCCGAAGCCAGGAGCCAGGTACTTCTCCTGGTCTCCCATGGGGTGCAGGGACCAAGCACTTGGACCATCCTCCACTGCACTCCCGGGCCACAGCAGAGAGCTGGCCTGGAAGAGGGGCAACCGGGACAGAATCCGGCGCCCCAACCGGGACTAGAACCCAGTGTGCCTATTGAGCCGCAGCGCCGGCGGGGGCCCTTCTGTGATTAGGTAGGGGTCTCCATGCCAAGCCCACTGGGTCAGCACGGCCCGATTAACTGAGAGCACCCACTTGCCCAGTGGTGTGAACC
Source organism: Oryctolagus cuniculus (assembly GCF_964237555.1). Lineage (NCBI taxonomy): Eukaryota > Metazoa > Chordata > Mammalia > Lagomorpha > Leporidae > Oryctolagus > Oryctolagus cuniculus. The sequence continues at coordinate 155,987,476 of NC_091438.1, forward strand.
TGGGAGGGAGCAAAGCACCCACTGTTCAGTGGCCCAGCCCTTCCTCCAACGTTCTCTGTCTCTGTATTTTTTTTTTGTTGTTGTTAAAAAAAAAAAAAAGGTTTATTTCTTTGTTTGAAAGGCAGAGTGAAAAGAGATGGACACACACACACACACTCAGATCCTCCAGCCGCTGGTTCACCCCCAAATGGCCGCAAGAGCCAGAGCTGAGCCGATCCGAAGCCAGGAGCCAGGAGCTTCTTCCAGGTCTCTCATGTGGGCGCAGGGGCCCAGGGACTGGAGCCGTCTTTCAGGGCTTTCCCAAGTGCCTTAGTAGGGAGCTGGATCGGAAGTGGAACAGCCGGGACTCAAACCGGAGCTCCGTTTAACCTGCTGTGCCTCTCTCCCTCTCCCTCTCCCTCTCTGGGCCAGTGCCATGAGCAGAGATTGCTCCTTCCCTCTGACCACCCAGAGTTCACGCTGATTGCCTCTGGTCAGCTCGGAGGGAGTTGCATGTTTACACAGAACCCAATGACAGTGGCCAGAGAGTGGCCAGGCAGCAGGGAAGTGTCAGCTGGGGGCTGGGGACAGCGGCATCCCTGTGAGCCCAGCCTTGCCAGAGGAAGGGTGACAGGACACAGGGGAGCAAAGTGACAGCTGTCCCCAGAGTGGCGCTGGCTGACTCTGCCCTGGCCGTGGGCCTTGCTGTGATTGACAGTTGGCCAGCGCGGTGACAGGCGGCTGGCAGCACCCCCCGAGCCCTGGCCCTGCCTGAGTGGCAGTCAGCGGCATCCTGGTGGGCCGTTGGCAGCGCGTTGTGTGGCGGCCGGCCGGCCCTGTCTGGCATCCGTCAAGGGCTCTCCCGGGCAGGGAACCGCGCCCCCCAGCCCCCGCCCCGGATCGGGCACAGAGAAGATGGTGGCTGTGGGGCGGAGGCTGGTTCCAAAGCCTTTTGTCCCCAAAAGGTAGCAGAAGGCCCTGTCCAGCAGGAGCAAGAGGCCATCTGGGGCCAGCAGCGTCCTCGGGGAGCCAGGGGCCAGTGGCCCTGGGGTGGAGGAATTCCAGAAATGTGGGAACCAGTGCCCAGTTTCCTCCTGTTCAGATTTGGACAGATTGTTCTGGAAGGCCCGGGGGGGGGTAGTGCAGGGAGCTTGGGCAGGGGTTTGTTCCTGCAGGTGGGGGCTACGATCGCACCTGCCTGCCCGGGGAAGCGGGGGGGGGGGGGCGGGGGCGCGCAGGGAGCCGGTCAGGAACCCAGACAGAGGTGGCTGGAGCTGGGTGGCCAGGCTCTGTGTGCACTCGGGTGCCTGTGCCAACGCCTCAGGCCAGCACAGGCCCCGAGGAAGGAGAAGGCTCCCAGTGGCTGGGGGGGGGGGGGTGCTGAGCAGAGAGCGGGCGGGCCTGGGTCAGACCCGGCTCCAGGACTGAGTGTTGTGGGGGGGCCTGGCCAGGTGGAGGAGCTGGGGGTCTCCCCACCACGGCGACCCTGCTTGCCGGCGCGATGTTCCCATCACATCGTGCCCTGAGCTTCCTCGGTCCGCGGCACTGGGGCTGGTGACTCCTGTTTGATGGATGCTGGGAGGAGCAGAGCAGGACCCGGCCCTTGGGACCTGTGCCCCAGGGCTGAGCTCCCTCCTGACCTGCTGCAGGGGCCAGGGAAAAGTCCCCGCATCACCCCCAGCCTTCTACACCCCAGCTTCTCTTGACTCCTGCTCCCAGCCCTGGAGCCGCCTGGGCTGCACCTGGACCCAAGCCCCTTCACCTCCATCTTGCTCCTGGGCTATCACCTCCCCAGCCCCACACCCTCCACAAAGTCTCGACCTCCCCTGCATGTTATAGCCTCCAGAGTGCTGCTTCCTTGCAGGGTGTCCCGCCTCCATGGGTACCACCCCCCAGGCCCCCCGACACACACACAGATCCCGAACGTGGAGCCAGCCATGCCACTCCCTGCTTGGAACCTTCGACGGCTCCCCATTGCCCACAGGATGAAGCTTTTGCTACTGTTCAGCAAAAGCCGAGAGACTGTTTCTGACCTGTTGCAGCCCACGCGCTTCGCGGATATCCCGGCATGATTTGCTAGAACGCAAGAAACATCATCTCCCTGCACCAGCAGGAAAGGAAATGTTTGTGTTTGGAAAAAAAAAAAAAAGTTGTTTATTTGAAAGGCAGAGTTACAGAGAGAGAGAGAGAGGTCTTCCATCCGCTGCTTCACTCCCCAGATGGCCACAACGGCCAGGCCTCCCAAGCCCGGATCCTGGAGCTCCATCCGGGTCTCCCACGTGGGAGCAGGGCCCCAGCCCTTGGGCCGTGCCCTGCTGCTCTCCCAGGGGCATCAGCAGGGAGCTGGAGCAGAAGTGGAGCTGCCCGGGCTCAAGGCAGTGCTCACGCGGGATACTTAGCCTGCTGTGCCGTGACGCCGGCCCCGACATTTGTCTTCCCATCCACAGAGGAAGCGTGGGTGCCCCCCAGAAGCAGAGGCGCTGGTGCCCCGCGGGGTTTGTGGACAAGTGCTTGGTTGGGGTGGAAAGCAGGACCCTGTGCGCCCTGCTGTCCGCGGTGGGGTGGGCTGTGGGGCGTGCTCACACAGCGGGACCCCAGCCAGCACTGAGAGTGAACAGATTCCTGCTGTTGACAGCCACGCACACGAGCCAGGCACAGAAGCCTGCGTGCTGCTGCTACCACTCACGTGAAGTTCAAAGACAGGCACATCTGATCTACGGAGACGGAGGAATGGTAATGAGCATCTCTGGGGACGGTCGGAGGCGAGTGTGTGCGTGTGTATGTGCGCACGTGCATGCATGTGTGTGCGTGTGTGTGCACGCGTGTATGTGTGTGTGTGTGCATGTGTGTGTGAGAACAGGTGGGGGGGCATCCGTGACTCTAGTATGGGACACAGCTGGCCTACTACAGAACAGTGACGACAATGACTCCGCACCCTCGGCCTGCAGCTGCCCCGGCTCTGTGTCCAGGGGGCCCCATCATTGTCTAGCCGAGCACTTCCCTGCCCACACCAGTGCCCACGTGCCCACACTTCAGCACACTTTTGTCGGTCCACAGACAAGGACGATGCTGACAAGTGGGCGATGCCGGCATCCCATATGCACGCCAGTTCGAGACCCAGCTGCTCTACTTTCGATCCAGCTCCCTGCTAACGTGCCTGGGAGAACAGTGGAGGATGGCCCAAGTGCCACCCACATGGCAAACCCGGAAGAAGCTCCTGGCTCCTGGCTTCAGCCTGGCTCAGCCCTGGCAGTTGTAGCCATTTGGGGAGTGAATCAGTGGATAGAAGATTCTTCTCTCTCTTTTTCTTCCTCTCTCTCTGTGTAACTCTGACTTTCAAATAAATAAATAAATCTTTAAGCGGCCGGCGCCGCAGCTCACTAGGCTAATCCTCCGCCTTGCGGCGCCGGCACACCGGGTTCTAGTCCCGGTCGGGGCGCCGGATTCTGTCCCGGTTGCCCCTCTTCCAGGCCAGCTCTCTGCTGTGGCCCGGGAGTGCAGTGGAGGATGGCCCAGGTGCTTGGGCCCTGCACCCCATGGGAGACCAGGAAAAGCACCTGGCTCCTGGCTCCTGCCATTGGATCAGCGCGGTGCGCCAGCCGCAGCGCGCCGGCCGCGGCGGCCATTGGAGGGTGAACCAACGGCAAAGGAAGACCTTTCTCTCTGTCTCTCTCTCTCTCACTGTCCACTCTGCCTGTCAAAAAAATAAAAAAAATAAAAAATAAATAAATAAATAAATCTTTAAGATAATTAAGGGGCCAGCCTTGTGGACAGTGGGTTAAGTTGCTGCTTGCAATGCCAACATCTCATTCCAGAGTGTTAGTTCAAGCCCCAGCTGCTCCACCTCCAGTCCAGCTCCCTCCTAATGCACCTGGCAAGGCAGTGGACGATGGCCCCAGGTGCTCTCCTGCCGCCCCCGTGGGAGACCAGGATGGAGATCCAGGCTCCTGGCTTCGGCCAGGCGTGGCCCCAACTGCTGCAGGCTTTCGGGGAGTGAACCAGCAGGTGGAAGACCTCGCTACCTCTCCATATTCCTCTCTCTCTCTCTCTGCTTTTCAAATAAGTAAAATAAACCTTTTTTAAAACATTAAGTTGTTTCAGTACAAAAAAAACATTTTGAAATTCATGCATAGTTTTTCCTAATCCACACTTTCCTTGACCTTTTAAAAGAACCCTACACAAATACAATTTTCAAAAAAATGTTTTATACCCAAATTAGTTTATCTTTTAATTCCGTGTCCCCAGGAACTGTCTGAAGCCCCTGTGTGGGCGGCGGGAGATGGTTCATCCTGTGACTCTTCTGGCTGCCGTGAGCCCACGTGGCTTCTGCGGTTGCCGAAGAGGGATTTCAACGAAGACGGAAAAGCGACAATGAGAGAGTGAACACCTGGCCCGAGACCACTGGCTGAGTCAGAGAGGAGGCTCTGTCCCCAGCACTGAGACCTCAAGACAGGGACCTGTCCCCGCCCCCAGCCCAGCTCCTCAGCCACAGCTGATTGTGGGACATCGCCCGGACCAGGCTCCCTGCAGGGCACTGGGGGCTGTCACTCTAGCCCTGGCCTCCCCCTCTACCCTGCACCCCCCAAGGCCCCGCCACTCAAGCCGCAAGGGAGACTGGGAGCAGCAAGGGTCTGCGGAGACCACAGTCAAGGACAGGCGGGCTCCCGTCCGAGCTGGGATGACGGATGGCACCGGAAGGAGAGGTCGCCGTCTCTGGAGCAGTGGGTGTTTGGTGAAGGCGGCAGGCGGGGCGCCCTCGGAGGCGGGGGGGGGGGGGGGGCTGGCTGGCCCTGGCCGGCAGGCAGGCTTTATTTTGGTTACTGAGGTGGGAAGAGGGCCCGGGTCATAGCTGACCCGCCCCCGCCTGGCGGCCTCTCCCCAGGCCTCTTCAAGGCCAGCGTGTCCCCCCCACCCCCACTCTGCTCGGAAGCCCGGTGGGGGAGAGGGGCGAGGGGTCTCGGGCCTGGGTTCAGAGCGAGGTTAGCCAAATAGTGGATAAAGTCAGCGAGGGAACAGCCAGTGTTCCTCCCGTGAACTTTTCCCCCAGGAACCTGCGCCTCACCCACTGTCAGGTGGCAGCAGCCACGCCTGGGACTGTCACCTGCCTCCCCCCGCCCACTGCCCGTCCAGGTGAGTGTCTGAGGGCGGAGGGCTCCGTGTTCTCATCTCATCTGGAAATGGAGGCCTCGCACGCAGCTCTGAGTTGATGCGTGGGCAGGATGGCCACTCCTGGGTGGAGACGGGGGCTGAGGGCGGCTCTGCAGGTGGGCCGGAGCTGTCCTGCCAGTAGCTGACCGCGGAGGTCGGGGCGGCTCCCACGCACGCCTGCTGCTCTTTGCCTGTTCTGCTTCTTAGGGGACCAGCACCCTCCCAGAGAGTGAGGGAAGAGGCCCTGCCTGTGACGAAGTGCCCAAGGATAGACCCCAGGCACAGCTGCAGTCCCTGGCAGAGTGTGTCCTGCAGGAGGGTGCAGGGCAGGGGACAGTGTGGCGGGCCAGGTTTCCCCAGGAAGGAGAGGCTGCGGGATAGGACACCCCCACCCCCACCCCCGAACAGGTACTGGCGGCCGCAATCCAACACGCCAGGACCTGGGCCGAGGTGCAGGGCTCCATCCCCGCAGGGCTGCCGGAAGGGGCAAGAATGCTTTGAGCAGGTGCCTGGTGTTGCAAAAATGAGGCACCCCGGTGCCTGCCCTCAGGGAGGGGCGGGAGGCGGGGAGACGCACAGGTGGGCACGGCTGTGTGCACAGACCAACCTCAAGGACACACGTGGCCATGGCAGGGGCCCCTGCAGAGACGCCCCGGGATCATCGAGTGTGGCGCTGGCTGACGTGGGCACCAAGGCCCTCGTGGACGAGCCGGCCTTTGAATGAAGAGGAGAGAGTGGTGTGGGTGTGAGTGTGGGCGGGGCCGAAAGCTGGGCAGGGCTGGAGTTCAGGGTTCCTGCGCAGTGGGAGGCAGGAAGTGGGCGTGGCCCAGCCGTAATCTGCCCTGGGCCTTCTTGGCATAGACTCCCACCTCCCTGGCTGCTGCACCACCTGGCCCCACCCACCCCAGGGAGGTGGGTGCCACCCACAACCCACAGCAGAGCACTGGATCCAGTCCCTGCTGCCCGGCATCCCACCCAGCTCCCTGCCAGTGCTGCACTGGGAAGCAGCACAGGATGACCCAAGTGCTTGGGCCCCTGCACCCACACGAGACCCGGATGGAGTTCCAGGCTCCTGGTTTCGGCCTGGCCCAGCCCTGGCCATTGCGAGCATTTGGGAGAGAGAGAACCAGCAGATGGAAGACCTCTCTCTCTCTTCTTCTCTCTCTGTCACTCTGCCTTTCAAATACATCTTTTAAAAATAAAAAAAGAAAGCAAACAGACGACGAGCCCTCTGGGAGCTGGGGCAGAGGATGAACGCTGGGCTCTGTCACTTGTCATCCGTGTCACATGGGAGCCTGGCTTCAGCCCGGGTTTCTGTAAAGAGGGAGGGTGCAGGAGGAGGAAGCGGGCTGCGGCGATGGCTGGAGCATCTGGCCCCCTTCTTGGCGCCCCAGATCCTGGGCGTGGCCAGCGTCCTGTGGAGGAAGCAGGAACCTGCATACTGTAACCGTGACCGGGGCTTCGACTTCCTCTCTCCCTGGGCAGGCAAGCCGCGCTGACAGGCCGGAGAGCCCTGGAGGCGGGGAGAGGGGCGTAGCTCACCCCTCCTGCCCTCTCACCCACAACGCCCTATCTCGTGGCTATGGATCCCACGCGTGGCTGCTCCTCTGTGGGACCCGGAACCGCCTTCCCACAAAAGGTATCTGGTGCGGGGCCAAAGTCACAGCCCCTGAGCCCCCGTCGTAGGCTCTGCTGCACACGTGTCACTCTCCCTGGTCCTCCTGGCGCCAGCAGCCTGCCGACTGTGGACGGGGAACTCTCTTCAAATTTTTAGTTCTTTTCATTTTATTTGAAAAGCAGAGAGATGGAGACAGACAAACAGAGATCTTCCATCTGCTGGTTCGCTTTCCAAATGCTTGTGCCGGCCCAGGGCTAGGCCAGGCTGAAGCCAGGAGCCCCAAATCCAGTCTGGGTGCCCCGAGTGCTTGAGAGCATCTGATGACTCCTAGGGCGCCCAGCAGCAGGACGCTGGGTCAGAAGCAGAACGCTGGGACCGGGCCGGGCGCTCTGGAATGGGACGCCGGCTTCCCAATGCCCGCCCCAGGGAAGGACGGGACAGACCCTGTCTGTGGTCCTCTCCCCATACCTGTAGGCTGTGGCCAGGGAGGCAGGGCCTGGATACAGGCCTGAAAGGACAAGAACGTGGCTTTCCGACAGACTCCGATTCCAGAGCCTCCCTGGGATTCCAGGAACCTTGCCCGCTCCCGTGTCTCCTATCAGGAATTTGGCTCCATGTTTTCTGATTACAAAATGGCTGCATATTTCTTGTTTGCAAAAATTAACATAATGCAAAACACAGTCCAGTCTGCGGTGACAGCTGTCTCTGAGCCATCTCCCGCGACCGACCGCCCGGGCAAGTGGTGACTTTGGGTGCATCGGTGAGTGAGTAACTGCCCCGGAGTCAGCCTGTGTGCCCGCCAGAGAGAGCTGACTCCTCGAAGCCAGAGAGACCGCCGTCAGCTCCCTGGGGCCCGGGACCCGGAGCAGCGGGTCAGCCGCCACCTGCGACGCCCACGTCCCGTACGGAGCTCCAGGTGGAGTCCCGGCTGCTCCACTTCCGATCCAGCTCCTGCTGGTGCACCTGAGAACGCAGCGCGGGACGGCCCAGGCCACTGCAGCCATCTGGGGGGTGAACCAGCTGCAAGGTGGAACGTGTGTGTGTGTGTGTCCCGACCCCTCTCCTTTTCTCTGTTCCATTGCTTATCAAATAAATAAATAAGTAAATGTTTTGTTTTGTTTTGTTTTTTAAAAAAAACCCTTCTCCCCAAAGACACAGGTTCCCAAAGAAGCGGGGCCTGGGCAATGCTGGGACTTCCCCAGGGACGGCGACCTCTCTGTCTGTTCCCACAGTGCTTGGCCAGGGGCTTCCCACGGCGATGGTCTGTCCATGGGCTCATTGTTCTACGAGCCTTACTCCGTGGCGATGAGAGACGAGCGAGGCGCTCCCGCGCTGCCGGAGCAGGCCTTTCTCTGAGCTGCACGCACGGCACTGCAGGGCCTCAGCTTAGCTTTGCAAGGCGTGGTTCTTATTTAAATTAACACTTAGAGCTGCTTCCGTGTGTCCACAGGGCCTTCAAATTCTCACCCAGAAGATCACTTCCAGGGCTTCCTGCTATTCCTCCCTGTGCTTTTACCGTATTTTTGGAAAACTGTAGCCTTGACCGATGCTTAGGCTGTCTCCAGGGTTTTTGTTTTTCCTGCTGGCAACCAGGCGACTGCGCGCACCAGACAGCACTGGCCTTTCCCATCACTGACCCCTTCCCGGGGAGGATTCTCAATACGGGCTCCCTGGGACCAGGGCACAAAGAGCGCTACAGCTTTGTCCCTCTGGGTGGCTTGGAAAATACTTTTTGCTAACTTAGAAAGCATATAGTAGTCTCTCCATATTGCCTTAATCTGCTCTTTTATATATATAAATTTATTTGTTTTGTGGATGGGCCATTTTTTTTTTAAAGATTTATTTGAAAGGCAGAGAGAGAGAGAGAGAGAGCAAGCGAGCTCCTATCCACTGACCAAATATCCATAGTGGTTGGGGCTGGGCCAGGAGAGAAGCCGGGAGGCAGGGACTCGGCCCAGGTCTCCCATGGGTGCCAGGAGCCCCATCAGTTGCCATCACCAGAGCCCGCTGGGGTCTGCATTACCAGGAAGCTGGAGTCGGGTGCTGGAACCGGCCGTGGGATGCCGGTCCTAACCGCTAGGCTAACGGCTTCCCCCTGCATGTCTTTCTGTGATTGTTAGTGAGAGTCTACTTTCCCGGTGGGACCTTCAGAGCTGGGAGCTGGGCCCCACCTGTCGGATCTAACCTGGGCCCAGTGCGGCTCTCCTCATCGTGCTGTGATTTTTCTGCAATTCAGCCGACCGCCTCATTTTCGCTTGTGTATTGACAACAGCGTCAGCACAGGCACTCCTGGCAGAGAATCGGAATAAAATCACTGCCTTCCAGTGCTGTGGCGTAGCGGGTAAAGCCAGCACCTGTGACGTCAGCATCCCCTATGGGCACTGGTTCAAGTCCCGGCTGCTCCACTTCCGACCCAGCTCCCTGCTAATGCACCTGGGAAAGCAGCGGAGGATGGCCCTGTCCTCGGGCCCCTGCACCCACGTGAGAGACCTGGAAGAAGCTCCTGGCTCCCGGCTTCTGTCCAGCCCAGCCCTGGCCGTTGCAGCCATTTGGGGAGTGAGCCAGCAGATGGAAGACTTCTCTCTCTGTCTCTTCTTCTCTCTCTGTGTGTGATTCTTCCACTCAAGTAAATAAATAAATCTTTAAAAAAACAAAACCACATGGCCTCTGCCCCAGGAACGTTCAGTTCATTTCCATGTTTCCAGCATCGCCCGGGTCCACCCTGAAGGACTCTTTCAGGAGTATACAGAGCGCTCTGAACAAATCCACAGGAAGCCGGCATTAAGGTGAGTGTACTTTGGGACAAACATTTTGAAATCCACGCATCTGAGTGGGTTTTCGTGGGTCTCCAGAGAGTTCCTGGCAGGTGCGTGTGATGAAAGACTAATGCATGCATTTCAGAATTTTTTTGCACCAAAATCAACATCTTTTCATCCATTTCCCATGGACCTTCCGTGGCTCTCTCTGGGCTTGAAGGTACGGAGGTGACTCTATTGCGTGCGGAGCCCCGACGGCACCGGGACTCCACGGCGTGCGGAGCCCCGACGGCACGGGGACTCCGCGGCGTGCGGAGCCCCGACGGCACGGGGACTCCGCGGCGTGCGGAGCCCCGACGGCACGGGGACTCCGCGGCGTGTGGAACCCCGATGGCACGGGACACGGCACGGGTGGGTCCTGTGCAGCCGCGGCTGTCGAGGCCGAGGAGCAGCACGCACGGAGCCTCCTGCCTGCTCGCCGGCGCGGGTGCCTTCCGGCCGCAGAAACCCGCCTGGCTGCAGGGACTCCACCAAGAAGAGGATGCAAGGTTGTCCTTGGGCCAGACAAGAGGGTCGTAGACGTTCACAGAGGACGCAGCAAAAATGAGGGACAAGCCACGCTCCCGGGACTCTGCTCACTGGCTGGAATTTCTCAGTGTCCGCGCACGACAGCCCACTGAGTCACCACACCCGGACTGCCGGGTCCCAAACATCAGCCCCCACGCATGCTGACCCCTGGCTTGGCTCCCTCCACACGTCAGTGATGCGCACAGGGCCTCTGTTCTGTGGTGGACTCTCGATGTTTTTCTTGTTTGTTTTAACAAGCTCTTTATATATTGTAGCCATTCTTCACTTACCTCATGTCTCCTGACACTTTGTTTTGTTCAAATATTGCGAAGTTCGTGACTTCACACGTGTTCCTCCCCCAGAGATGGCGAGTGGCTCCCCGCCCCGCTCTTACCCCCCCGACCCCCGCCCCGGGCCCTGCAACAGGCCAGGACCCAGAGGTTGACTTTGTCGCGGGCTCAGTCAGCACTCCCTGATGCCGTGAGTCCCTGGGAACTCCGTTCACCTCCGAAGCCCAGAGGAAAGGACCCAGAGTCTCCTCCTTCTGGTCGGTTTGCCTGATTTTTCTCTTTGACAGCAAATGCCTTCATTTACCGATCGTCCAACAGGGGCTCTGCGGGTGCAGCAGGGAGCGGAGCAGACACGGCCCTGCTGTGGTGAGGGCGCAGCTTCTAGGGCTGATGTCCGCCCCGGAGCCCTTGTCCAGTGCCCTCGGGGCCGGCGTCACCTGCACAGAGGAACAAGTGAGACTGGGGCAGGTGGAGCTGGGGGGTTACTCTCACCGGGGGTCTGCCAGTCAGGGGAGGCTTCCCGGAGGAAGTGGCATGGTGGGGGGAGCTCTGGAGGCTGACTCAGACACACAGAGGGAAACGACTCAGACCACGGAACAGCGGGCGTGGGGCCCTGGGCGTGGGGAGAAGCAGTTTTTAGGCTTCATACTCAGAGGCTGAGGCTGTGGGGTCAGAGTTCAGGGTTCAGCCCGACCCTCGGGGGATCTGATCTGCCCCAGCCCCAGCCCATCTTCTGTCTGACGGAGGAGGGGGGGGATTGCCCCCCCCCCGCCCCCAGGGACAGAGGCCTATTTTTGGAAGGCTGGTGACCAGGGCGAGGAGGGCCCCCTGGCGTCCCACGGTGCCCTGCTCCTTCCTCTGACCTCGGCTGGGCGTGGCCTCGCGCCCTTTGGGAGTTCACCGGGAGGTGAAGTCTCCTGCAGTCGGGGAGGCCCCGGGGCACTCGCCAGCTCTGGCTGCTCCCTCCTGGGGGCGGCCACCAAGCAGTCAAGGCTCTTGCCCCTGTCCTGGCCCTGGTCCAGGACCCCAGACCTGGGGACCCTGGGGCTGAGGCCGCGCCCACTGCGACTGGCTGCGGGCTGTTCCTGCCCCCGCCCCCCGGGGAAATGCCAGCCCCCAGCTCCGGGCCGCAGAGCCGGCCAGCCCTGCACAGGAATCCCCCATCCACCTCCGCTCGCCAGGCACATGTGCCTCTCCCAGCCTCAGTTTCTCCGTCCTCAGGCTGCAGGGCAGTGGCACCCATAGCTCCACCCTGGGGACAGTTCCGACGCTGCTGCGTGTGGCATCGGGGCTTTGCCAGCGTCAGCGCAGACGTGTGTCTACTGGGCAGGTGGGCAGTGTTAACCAGGGAAACCAGGCTCGGGCCACCTTCCCGAGAACCTAAGGAAGTTTGGAGGTCCAGTGGGCCAGGCTGCTCATGCCCAGAGAGGCTGCCAAATGCACTCCAAGCTGCACAGCAAGTCAAAGCCAGGCTGGGGTCCTCCACTGACAGCCGGGCCGGCAGTCAGGTGGGGCATTGGCGGGGAAGCCCTGGAGGGGGGGCTATTCCTGGTGCAGTCCCCCGCCCCCACCCCGGGCCCCAGAATACCCTCCCCCACCCCCGGCACTGGGGGTTCCGGTCCCCCGGGCCGGCTCCGGAGCCTTGGCGTTGGCATTGGGGGAGGCGAGCCGTCCGGCGAGCGGGGCGGCCGCCACACACTTCAGCTGCCAACTCGCCGCGGCCACTCAATCCATCACCCGGGGCAGGGGCTCCCGGCCGCTCGGCCTGCCGTGTTGTTTTAGTCCGACTCAGGCTGTGAGATAAACGGGGCATGAACTGGCCCCCTGGCAGGGGGTCAGCCCCTTCTGCCCTCATTAAAGTGCCAATCAAGAAGAGGAATGGAGACGCTCTGAGTGAGCACGGCTGCCTGGGGGCCACGGGGGCAGCAGCCGGGCCCCCCCCCCAAGCCCGCAGCCGCCCAGCCGTTCCGCCACGCCGCGTGCATCTGCCTGCCACACAGCCACGGCCACCTTGGCCTTGCCGAGAGGGAGCCTGGGGGCCCTGGGCATGCAGAGCAGTGCCCCGCCCCCACCCAGTGCCCATCCACGGCTCCCTGAGCTGCTGCCACACAACAAAATTGTGGCTTAAAACAGCCACGTCATCGTGTAGCTTAAAGCTGGGGGCTGACGGGGCTCAGCCCAGGGAATGCCCCGCCCCATCTGTGACAGCGGCTGAGTGGCCGCCGGCTGGGGCTTCACCAGGCCGGGAGGGGTGGCGTGGCTCAGCCTCGTACCCGGGCCCTCCAGGGGGACACCCAGAGGCCGGCTCGCCAGGATCTCCGGGGCAGCTGGGCCTGTTGCCCCCATCTCCGCAGAGCTGGGGCCGGCGGCCACTTGGATGTGACTTGAGGGGGTCCCCGGCCCCCCCCTTGCTGAGGTTCACGTGTTGGGAGCTGGGCCCCAGGGCCATGATGCGGAGGTGGGGGTGCCTGTCAGAGGTGGGAGGTGACTAAGTCGCCAGAGGGAATTCACGTGGTCTCACCGGACTGCAGGCTGTCCTGACCCGTGGGTTCCGCCACTCTGCAGCTGACCCAGCTCCCTGCTAACGCACCTGGGAAAGCAGCGGAGGGCGCCCGGGTGCTTGGGCCCCTGCACCCAAGCGGGAGACCTAAGATGAAGCTCCTGGCTCCTGGCTTCAGCCTGGTCCAGCTTGGGTCATTGAGGCCATCTGGGGAGTGAACCAGCAGAGGGAAGCTCTCTCTCTCTCCTTCTCTCTGTCACTTTGCCTTTCAAATAAATTTTTTTTTATTAAAATAGCGGGATGTTATCAGAGGAGAGAGCCCAGCCCCTTTGCCCCCCTGCCTGCCTCACTCGAGCAGGTGCAGGCGCCAGCCCTGCGCTCCTGGCCCCCAGGGCCGCCTTTATCCAGTACTTTGTCATCACACCCGAGGCAGACCCAGGGGGGCCTCTGCCTGTCCGTGGCCTCTCCTCGGGGCCACTCCTCTTCCACCCAGGCCCAAAGCGAGTCAGGGCCCAGCCCAGGATCCCTGTGGCTGCCGGGAGCCCGGGCCCCGTGGGGCGTTCGCGCCGTCTTCAGAGTCACTTTCACAGGTGGCTCCTGTCCTGCTGCCCGGCCAGGACAGGGTGGGGCGGGCTCTCTCCCTGGGTTCTCCACCTGGAAGCAAATGCGCTGGGGGCTTGGGGGGTGGGGAGGCTGTGGCTCTCCCCCTCCCAGTTATGCACCCATCACAGTGCGTCTGTTCTCTGGGAGAACTTCCCCCAGAAGCCTACAGTAAGGTATTTGGGAGAAAAAAAAAAGGCAAACAGCAGGATCGTGTATGAATGTTGAATATGCAGCAGTAACAGCTGTCGCCACTGCGTAAAACCCTGGGCTGTGCCAACCGTGGTCCCAGCAGTCGTGTCTTCTCCCGTTGTCCCCTCGGCGGGGACGGCGCTCCCGTTAGCGCTGCTTTCCAGCTGCCACAGGTGGGCGTTGTAGGCCCTGGCGGCCGACGCCCTGTGCCTCGTAGCTGGCGCCTGGCAGAAGTGCACTTCCGGCCGGAGGAGCACCGCTGGATGCCAGGCTCCCTCGGCTGAGGCTCCGCCGTGCCCCCTGGCCCACTGAGGGTGAGGATGGCCCTGGCTGCCTTGTGGACCCGGGCTGTGGCAGGTGCGTGGGCAGGGGCCAGCCCCCGCTTGCCGTCTACATGCGCCCTCCCTTCCCGCCCCCTGCGCTCTGCCCTGGGAGGCTGAAACCCACGGACGGCATCCTGGGCTCCTAACAGCCTGGCTGCCAGGGCGGCTCGGCCCGCGGGCCATGGGGCAGCAGAGCCGGCCCAGGGGGCGGCGGTGACTCCCCCATGCATGCCCGCTCCCTGCCTGGGGGGGGGCGGTGCTTGACTGTTCCGCTGTTCTTGTTTTTCTTTTGTTTTTACTATTGATTTATTTGAAAGGCAAAGTGAGAGGGAGAGAGGAGAGGGAGAGGTCTTCCATCTGCTGGTTCACTCCCCAAATGGCTGCAACCCCTGGGGCCGGGCCAGGCGGAAGCCAGGTCTCCCACCCCGGTGGCAGAGGCCTGAGTACTTGGCCATCTCCCCCTGCTTTCCCAGGTGCCTTAGCAGGAAGCTGGATTGGAAGTGGAGCAGCCGGGACTCGAACTGGTGCCCATATGGGACGCCGGCCCCGCAGGTCGCAGCCTTCTCTGCTGTGCCCCACGTGACTGTTCATCAAGGTGGGGAAGACCGTGAAGGGAGGTCAGTTCTGTTTTGGATCCGTCGAGCCTGGGATGCTTTTCTTTCTCTTTCTTTTTTTTTTTTTTTTTTTTTTTTTTTTTTTTTTTTTTTTTTTTTTTTGACAGGCAGAGTGGACAGTGAGAGAGAGAGAGACAGAGAGAAAGGTCTTCCTTTGCCGTTGGTCCACCCCCCAGTGGCTGCCACGGCTGGCGCACTGCAGCCGGCGCACCGCGCTGATCCGATGGCAGGAGCCAGGAGCCAGGTGCTTCTCCTGGTCTCCCATGGGGTGCAGGGCCCAAGCACTTGGGCCATCCTCCACTGCACTCCCGGGCCACAGCAGAGAGCTGGCCTGGAAGAGGGGCAACCGGGACAGAATCCAGCACCCCGACCGGGACTAGAACCCGGTGTGCCGGTGCTGCAAGGCGGATGATTAGCCTAGTGAGCCGTGGCGCCGGCCCCCTGGGATGCTTTTCAGACTTCCTGGTGGAGAGGCTGAGGCAGCCGGAGCTCCGCGTAGGCTTCAGGGCAGAGCCCTGGGCTGCAGACAGACCTCTGAGGATGTGGATAGCAGGGCAGGCCCGGGCGCTCAGGGAACAGAGGGGGGTTTGGCTGCAGCAAGGAAGCGAGGGGTCTGGGTGCGGGGCAGAAAGCTGAGCAGGAACCAGCCAGGATGGATAGGGAGGCTCCGTCAGCCGCGTGAGAAGAAAACCAAGCAAGCATGGTTTCCTGGGAGCAAAGGAGGAAAAAACTGAAGACGGAGAGAAAGTGACGACCCGCGGCCAGTGCGGGCCCGCGGTCAGCTCAGATGGGGCCTCGTCGTCAGGAGAGAGTGGTCCCAGCGTGGAGGTCACGGATGACCTTGAACAGCATGGGGTCGTGGCAGTGAACACTGAATTAGAAAGGGCTCAGAGAAGAACAGGAGAACTTTCTGGTACTGTCCGTGCCAGGATAGGTGGTTCCGAGCTTAACTACTTGTCATTATAGTCATAAAAGTGGATAGAGGAGGCCAGCATTGTGGAGCAGTGGATGAAGCTGCCGCCTGCCATGCCAGCAACCCACGTGAGTACCAGTTCAAGTCCTGGCTGCTCCACTTCCAATCCAGCTCCCAGCTAATGCACCTGGGAGAGCAGGGGGAGATAGCCAAGTACTTGAGTCCCTGCCACCCACACAGGAAACCCAAATGGAGTTTGGCTCCTGGCTTTGGCCTGGCCAAGCCCGGGCTGTTGAGGCCATTTAGGGAATGAACCAGTGGATGGAGGATCTTGCTCTCTCTATATATACAACTGTCTGTCAAGTAATGAATCTAAAAAAACTGGACAAAGTACATGAGCTGACTACTGTCAGGCCCCAGTGTGCGAGTGATGCAAGCTACGACCTCGAGAGAGGGGAAGCTCACGTTTGCCTTGACTTCCTGCCTGGGGAGAACTCTGTAGCTGTGCTACAGGGAAGAGAACCAGGAAGGGAGCCGCAAGCTTACAGGGTGGAGAACAGGGAGCTCACAGTACAGGGCTAGACAGCCAGAGCCTTCGGGGCAGGTTACCAGAAAATAGGGAGCCACAGAGAAATCTGGAATGCTCAGAAGTGAGGCTCACACCCTAGCAGTATGACAGCTGCCAGAAAAAACGTTCACTGCTCTTCAGAGGGCAGTGTCATCGTGCAGAGTCCCTCCCATGTAACGTTCAAAATGCCTAGCATACAATGCAACACTATCAGACATGTGAAAATTGCCTAGCATATAATGTGAAATTACCAGACATGTCAAAAAGCAGAAGTGTGATCCACAGAGAAGAGGAGGAAAACCGTTAATAGCAACCTCACATAGTAAGGATGTTGGAATCAGCAGATTTTAAAAATTTATAAATGTGTTCAAAAATTTTGTGGAAAGAATGAACAAAGTGTGTGAGCAGATGTGGGGATTCAGAAAAAAAAAAGGAAAAAATGTTTATTTTCATCTACTCAAAAAGCAGAGTGACTGAGAGAGAGAGAGAGAGAGAGAGAGAGAGATCTGTTGGTTTACTTCCAAAATGCTTGCGACGGTCAGGGCTCGGCCGGGCTGAATCCAGCAGCCTAGACCTCCATCGGGATCAGAGCCGAGGCACTGGACCATCTCCTGCTTCTCCCAGGATGCATCAGCAGGGGGCTGTATCGGCAGCAGAGCAGCTGGAATGTGAACCGACACTCTGACCTGAGACCTGGGGATTCCAAGTGGTGGCTGAACTGGATGTACCTCATGCCTGACCCGGAAATGGAAACTTTTAAATGGAAATTCTAGATCTTAGGAATACAGTATCTGAAATGGATTCTTTGGTGCTTAATAGCATACCAGCTACACAGCAGAAAACAAAGAAGAATCAACAGAAATTTTCCAAATGAACGCACACAGAGAAACAATAACAAAATAAGACAGGACAATATAAGGACAGAATGAGCCCCATGGGACATTATTAAGTGGGATGATATACTTGAAGTTGGAGTTACAGAGTGGAAGCAGAGGGAGAACCAGGCAACGGAGACATTGGAAGTGATAGTGGCCATTTCCCAAAGCTCGTCCACGAATGGGAAGTGACCAACAGCCCTGCACACGGGGACATTCCAGTCTCCGTGTGGACTGTAAGGTGACGTCACCGGCTGACACCATGACTGCCTTGGTTTGCGTAAGCTGCTCTGTGATTCGTGGTCTAATGATGGATGAAAGATACCAACGCACAGATTCCCGAAGCTCAGTGCATCCCCACGCAGGACAGATGAAAAACCCCACAGCCGGACCACCGCCGTCAGACCGGCGGCTGATGAGAGGACGTTCTTGGATCCTAGTAGAGGGAAAGGCCACGCTGCGCTCAAGAGCAAAACATAAGAAGCATGGCCGACTTCTGCTCAGGGACGCTGGAAGCCGAGTGAGGACAGAAGCAGCCTGCAGACCGAGAAGTCTTCACGGTGAACAGACCCTTTCCAAGTCAAGCAGAATGCAAGCCGGAAACAGCTTGTTGCTACAGAACCTCACTACTGCAAATACGGGGGGGGGGGGGGGGGTGTCTTCAGACTGAAAACAACAACAACAAAAAGCCCCCGAGGGAATGCAGGGGCTGCAGGAGGAGATGACAGCACAGCCTGGGGAAGGCGAGAGGGTGCCCTTGGCCTGGCAGGGCGGACGCCTGCGGAGTGGTTTCACAGTGGTTGCAGCCTCAGCTCCAGCAGTGACCGTGGCTCAAGCCCTCAGGCCCTGCCACCTGCACAGGAGACCCAGACTGAGTTCCCAGCTCCCAGATCTGGCTGCCCAGGCTCTGCCGCTGCAGGCATTTGGGGAATGAATCAGCAGGTGGGGGTGCACACTCTGACTCTCAAATAAGTAAAAATACATGTTTTTCAAACATCTGTTAATCACCTTATCATAGCCCAGAAGAAGATAAAATAACATGGAGAAAAAAATTGTTAAAGAAAGTGAGTATGGAGCTAGCACTGTGGCATACTGGGTAAAGCTGCCACCTGCAGTGCCGGCATCCCATGGGGTACCAGTTTGAGTCCCAGCTGCTCTACTTCCGATCCAGCTCTCTGCTGTGGCCTGGGAAAGCAGTAGAAGATGGCCCAAGACCTTGGGTCCCTGCACCCACATGGGAGACCTGGAAGAAGCTCCTGGCTCCTGGTAGTTTGGGTCATTTGGGGTTCAGCAGATGGAAGATCTCTCTCTCTCTCTCTTTCCCTGTCAACTCTGTAACTCTGATTTTCAAATAAATAATACATCTTAAAAAAAAAAGATCCAACTACATGCTGTTTGTTAAATATATGGCCAACAAAAGGAAGAAATTACAAGAATGGAGAAGAAAAGCGCGTATCAGGTAAACACGAACCCAAAGAGTGCCAGTGTGGTTGTACCACCATCAGGTTACTTCAGGGCAAAGAATATTATCAGGGAGAGAGAGAGAGAGAGAGAGAGAGAGAGAGAGAGAGACTGATTTTCTTCCACCCATTGGTTTACTCCCCAGAGGGCCACACTACCAGAGTTGGGCCAGGCTGAAGCCAGGAGCCAGGAGCTTCATTTGGGCAGGGCCCAAGCACAGTGCTGCTTTCCCAGGTGCATCAGCAAGGAGCTGGATCGGAAGTGGAGCAGCCGGGACAGGACCTGGCGCCCACATGGGCTGCTTCACCCACTATGCTACAATGCTGGCCCCGAGGAATTTCACTGGAAAGAGAGAAAAGAATTGAGCAGCGGCTAGATCAGGATATGGGATCCAGGATGGGTTAACCCGGGAGGAATCAGCATGTTTGCCTCCAGGAAGGGGTCATCCGGTGGCGGGGGCAGGGCGTGGGACTTGGTGAGGTGGGACAGTGAGTGGACAGCGGCAGGTGCAGTGTCTGTGGGAAGGCAAAGGACGATGAAGTCGGCACAGGCAGAAGGGCAGGGGTGCGGCTGTGTCGTCAAGGGGGCAATTTCCCGAGGCGGTGCTGGCCTGAGCCGCGGGGCCCTGCCTGGGCGGGGTCTTCGCCGCTCTCTGCAACTCCGCCTGCCCCTGATCCCCAGGCCTTGGTGCTGAGAGAGCTCAAGTCGGCCACAGGAAGTGACCGGACCACAAGAGGCAGGGACAGGAGATCATACATCATATGACACAGATCATATCAATTCAACACGTAAGGATTTGTCTCGGCCTTTTAAGACCACGAAGAGAATTATTTTTAAAAGTTGGAGCGGGCATCGTGACACAGTGGGTTAAGTCTCCCCACATCCCGTATCAGAGCCTGGGTTCGAGTCCATGCTCTGCTTCCGATCCAGGCTCCTGCTAACGGCACCCACGTGGGAGACCTGGATGGAGCTCCTGGCTCCGGGCTTTGGCCTGGCCCAGCCCAGCTGTTGTAGACATTTGGGGGTGTGAACCAGTGGATGGAAGGTATTCCTCTCTCTCTCTCTTTCAATCTGTCACTTTGCATTTCAAATAAATAAATAAATCTTCAAAACAAAGGAAATATGTTTGAAAGTCATCAGTTGGGCCGGCGCCGCAGCTCACTAGGCTAATCCTCCGCATTGCGGCGCCGGCACACGGGGTTCTAGTCCCGGTTGGGGCGCCGGATTCTGTCCCGGTTGCCCCTCTTCCAGGCCAGCTCTCTGCTGTGGCCAGGGAGTGCAGTGGAGGATGGCCCAAGTGCTTGGCCCTGCACCCCATGGGAGACCAGGAGAAGCACCTGGCTCCTGCCATCGGATCAGCGCGGTGCGCCAGCCACGGCGGCCATTGGAGGGTGAACCAACGGCAAAGGAAGACCTTTCTCTCTGTCTTTCTCTCTCACTGTCCACTCTGCCTGTCAAAAAAAAATTTTTTTTTTTAATTTAAAAAAAAAATTGTCAGTTGAGGGCTGGCATTGTGGCGCAGCAGCTAAAGCTGCCACTTGCGACTCTGGCATCCCACGGTCCCAGTGCTGGCTCCGGTCCCCGCTGACCTGCTCCCAGTCCAGCTCTCTGCTCCTGCACCGGGAACGCAGGGGAAGGTGGCCTAAGTCCTTGGGCCCCTGCGCCCACCTGGGAGATCAGGATGGGGTTCCTGGATCCTGGCTTCAGCCTGGCCAGATCCGGCTGTCCTGGGAATGCAGCAGCAGGCGGAAGATCTCTCTCTCTCTCTCTCTCTCTCTCTCTCTCTCTCTCTCTGTGTGTCTCTCTCTGTCTCTCTGTGTTTCTCTCTCTGTCTCTCCCCCGCGCCTCTGTCACTCTGCCTCTCACATAAATAAATCAGTAAATATTTAAAAAGCAGTACGTTCATGGGAGAGGAAGTGGCTCTCACAGGCACAGACTCCACCAAGGCGCCCATCTCCCCCAGACTCGCAAAGACCGAGACGCTCGCCCACACACTGCACGGCGAGGGTGGGGGCAGGACGCCGCGTGCGTCTGGCGGCTGCGTGGACCGGCACGGACTCTGTGAGGGGCGATTTGGTGACAGCTGTCAAGGCTCCAGACGCACAAGAGATCAAGCAGCTCCTCTCCTAGGACGGCCACTTCGCCCGAGTGACAGGAGGGCGCAGGTGACTCCCGGCAGCCCCGTGTGTCCTGGCAGGACTGCAGACGGCTCCAGTCAACACCGGGAGGAGGCTGGGTAAATAAACTGGGGCATCTGCAGCTGAGACAGCGCGGGGGCTTCCTGCACTGGCGGGAAGAGCGAGGGGAGACGCACGAACGCCGCCGCAAACCCGGCCAAAGAGGAAGGGAGTTCGCAGAGCCGCACGCGTGTATATTATACACATACGTGTGTACACGTGCCCACGTGTGAGGGTCTTCATGGAAAATGGAATTAAAACTTCATCAGGGTGCAAACATTTTGAAATCCACCCTTTTTTAAAAAAGATTTATTTATTTGAGAGGCGGGTGGGGGGTCTTTTATCCGCTGGCTCACTCCCCAAGTGACCACATGGCCAGAGCTGGGCTGATCCAAAGCCAGGAGCCAGGAGCTTCTTCTGGGTCTCCCACGTGGGTGCAGGGGCCAAAGCACTCGGGCTATCTTCTGCTTTCCCAGGCCACAGCAGAAAGCTGGAACAGAAGTGGAGCAGCTGGGACCCGAACCGGCGCCCATATGGATGCCGGCACTGCAGGCAGAGGCTTAGCCCACTACGCCACAGCATTGGTTCCATCCAGTGTTTTAGTTTTAAATAATGAAAAACTTTTTGAAGACCCCTCAAAACATCTCTGTGTGTGTAAAAGTGAGAGTGTGTGTGTACTTGTCTGTATGAGTGTATGTACATGTGTGTATGTGTATGAGTGTGTGTGCGTGTATAAGTGTGTACTTGTGTATATGTGTGCATGAGTGTGTATGTGTATGAGTGTATGTGTGTGTATGTGTGTGTACGTGTGTGAGTGTGTGTACGTGTATGTGTGTGTGTGTACGTGTATGAGTGTGTACATGTGTATGTGTGTATATGTGTATGAGTGTGTATATGTGTACGCGTGTGTATGTGTATGAGTGTGTGTGTATGTGTATGAGTGTGTGTACGTGTATGAGTGTGTGTGCGTGTGTGTACGTGTATGAGTGTGTACATGTGTACGTGTGTATGTGTGTATGAGTGTGTGTACGTGTGTATGCATGTGTATGTGTGTATGAGTGTGTGTATGTGTATGAGTGTGTGTACGTGTGTGCATGTGTGTGTGTGTGTGTGTGTCTCCCTGGAAAACTACACTGGAGACCAGGAAGGGGAAGCGGCGCGCTGGGCGACACAGCGGAGGGAGGGGGAGCGAGGGCAGCATAAATGAAAACCGGAAGGCAGGAGGAGGCAGAGTCCTGCGCGTGCTGCCCCCTCGCCTCGGACCCTAAAAGGCTGGCTCCGGGGCACGCAGGGCTCATGCTGGTGCCGGGCCGGGGGCCATGAGGGCTCGTGGGGCCAGCCGCTCTCCACCTCTCTGGCTGCCCTGTCTCTGGCTCACGTCTCTCCCTGCGCCGCAGAGGGTCCCCGCAGCACCAAGCTCAAGGCCAGCGGAGCCTTGAGCATGCCCTGGAGCACGCAGGGCTCTTACACCCCAGAAGGCATGAGGACCCGCTTCGTGCCTGTGACTCGTGGCGGGTGGCTCCTGGCCGCCGACATTGTCTGGATGGATGGGACACCGCGTGGGACAGACGCCTCCCCTCTCCTGAAACCTCGGCCTCCGTGAGCGCACTTGAAGTCAGCCTCGGAAAGGCGGCGGCCGGGGCTCCTACCCGCTCCGCTCCCGCAGGGGCCCTGGGACCGCCGGGCTGGGCCGTGGCCCTGGCCCTGGCCTGTCTCTCGTGTGTACGTGCCCACGTGCATGCCGCCCGGGACTTTCAACCTTCTGGGCAGCAGGCCAGGGTCTCGGCTGTGTTTGCAGAGTTACCTAATCCCGTGTCGGTGGTTGGCAAACAGAGCCTGGCTCCCGGAGCCCAAACAAGGGAGGGGCAGCAGCCCCCGCCTCTGCTGCCCACCCCAGCAGCCTCCGGGGCACCCAGGAGGCACCCTGAGATGCCCCCCTAAGGTCCTCAGCCAAACTGGGGCGCCCGGGTTCACCTTCCCTGCAGCTGCCCGGGGAGTCCCTGGAGGGGCAGGACAGGGCCGCGCCGCCCCTCTGCGGGGGTGGGGGCTGCCCCGGGGCCACCAGCGCCCCCTGGGGCCCGTGCTGTGTCTCTCCTCTTCCTGACACTACCTCAGCCTTGTTTCCAGCTGCCAGCTCCAAACTCAAACAGATCCACGACCCCCTCCAAACGGAGGCGGAACATCTGGACTCGACCTGCCCTTGGCCCACCAAGAAGCCCTCCAAGTGCCGCAGACTTCACTCAAAGGCCTTGGCCTGCTCGGTGGCCGTTAGGGCCAGGGCTGGGGACCTGGGAGGGCCGGGGGCCGAGGACTCTGACCAAGGCCCCACCCCCACACTGTGGCTGGCTCGGCTGCACCCAGCAGGGAGAGGGTGTCCACGCCCCGTGCCACCACCGAAGCCAGCGCCACCTTCCGTCTTGAGGGGCCTATGGGCATCCCAGGCTCTTGGTGCGGTCACAGCCTTGGGCCACAGCTGGCTTCTCTTGCAGTGGGCGGGGGGCGGGCGGCCTGCTGGCCAGCAGCGACAAACACAGCCCGTAGCCCCGGCCGGGCGCAGGCACCAGCGACGCGCCCTGGCCAAGCCCTGCTTCTGAGGCCCGGAACCCAGACACTGCCTGAAGCAGCTTCCCTGTGATTCTGGGGTCAGGCAGCGCGGGACGGACCCCGACGCAGCGAAGGCAGTAGGAGCAACACCTGGCTTCCAGGCTGTGATAGACAGGAAGGGTGCCCGCCCCCAGGGTGGCCCTGCCCCTCCCTGCGCTGCCAGCCCACGGGCGGCACAGAGACAACACCCTCGCAGGGGTGTCCGCCCTGTCCATCCACTCTGGGCCTGCAGCCCTC
Source organism: Oryctolagus cuniculus (assembly GCF_964237555.1). Classification (NCBI taxonomy): domain Eukaryota; kingdom Metazoa; phylum Chordata; class Mammalia; order Lagomorpha; family Leporidae; genus Oryctolagus; species Oryctolagus cuniculus. The sequence goes on from NC_091438.1 coordinate 156,010,898, forward strand.
GCACCCTGGCCCTGCCAGACTTCTGAGGACGCCCACCCCGCCTCTGCGTGAACCCTGTCCCCTGGTGCGAGCAGAGGGTAGAGTGCACTGGGTCACACGTGGGCCACACAGCGGCCACAGCTCAGGTGCACAAGGCCGGCAGGGCCCCCGATGCCTCCCTCCCCCTCCTCTTTGCTGCCCCCTGGCCTACAAGCACCCTCGGCCCCGGCCTGGCCACAGGCGGTGGGAGAGACACAGCCTCACAGCCGTCACCTTTGTGTCCTATTTCCACAGCGCTGGCGCCCGGCCCGCCCCGCCCGGGCTGCAGGGGAGAGGTCACCGAGGGCGCTGTTTCCAAATAAGCAGGGTGGAGTTGTGCACCCCTGCCAGTGCCTCTCTCTCAACGCCCTGCCCCTTCGATGCCCCCCGGGAGGGGGGTTCATCGGCTGCTGCCGTCAGCTCTGAGCTATTTTGTCCAAAAGGACGACTGTCTTCCAACGTGGCTGCGTGGGTGTCGCGTGGGGCCGTGGGCGAGGTGTCCTCTCAGCTCTCTGCCTGTTGCAAGTGACCTAGGTGAGCAAGTCTTGCCGTGGGCTGGTGCCAGGCCGGGGGCCATGAGGGCGTGCGGGGCCAGCCGCTCTTGGCCTCTCTGGCTGGCCTGGCTCTGGCTCACGTCTCTCCCTGCGCCGCAGAGGGTCCCCGCAGCGCCAGGTTCAAGGCCAGCGGAAAGCAAGCCTCCCTTTCTAACTTCCCGCCCAAACCCCTCGGATCATTGTGCGGCGCCCACGTGTGTGCGCGGTTACCAGGCAGACGGGTTGTTGGGTGCCAGAGTTCAAGCGCACGCCTCCACCCACGGGCAGGGGGCGGGGCAGGGGCTCCCTTGAACCACACGGACAGAGAACAGGTGGACAGAAAAGAACCCCTTGGGCAGAGGGGGTAACACAGGGAATGGAAGGTCTCTGTCCTTCAAATAAATACAAAATAAACATTAAGTGACCGGGCTGGCGCTGTGGCACAGCGGGTTAGGCTGCGGCTTGCAATGCCGGCGTCCCGTATCAGAGTACTTGTTTGAGTCCCGGCTGCTCCACTTCTGATCCCGCTCCCTGCTAATGCAGCCGGGAAGGCAGTGGAAGATGGCTCAAGTGCTTGGACCCCTGTACTCACATGGGAGACCTGGATGAAGCTCCTGGCCTCAGCTTGGCCTGGCCCTGGGGAATGAACCAGCTGATGAAAAATGCTCTCTCTACCCTGTCCTCACTTTTTTTCTTTTTTAAAATTTATTTTTTACTTATTTGAAAATCAGAGTTACAGAGAGAAGGAGAAACAGAGAGAAAGGGAGAGACCCTTCATCTGTTGGCTCACTACCCAGATGGTCACAACGGCCTGGCCGCCAGGAGCCAGGAGCTTCATCCAGGTCTCCCACATGGGTGCAGGGGCCCAAAGACTTGGGCCATCTTCTACTGCTTTCCCAGGCCATAGCAGAGAGCTGGATCAGAAGTGGAGCTGCTGGGACTTGAACCAGCATCCATATGGGATGAGAGTATGGCAGGTGGCAGCCATACCCAGCCCTGCCACCATGTCACCTCTCCCCTCCCTTTCAAATAAACAAATAAGGGCCCTTGCTGGTTCACTCTGCAAAAGGTACATGTATAATTTCAGCAATTATGTCATACCACTTACATCTGGTTTTCTTTTTTGTATTTCATGTAAGAACTAAAATCTGCGCTCAGCAAACGTCACTGTCTCATTGTTTACATTTTTTAAAGTGGGGTGGGGGTAGGGGTGGGGAGGTACCCTGGGAGGCAGCGGTCCCTGCTGCCCATGTAGGAGATGGAGCTCCTGGCTCTGGCTTGAGCCCTAGTCCAGCCCCAGCTGTTGCAGATCTCTCTCTGTCTCTGCCGTTCTTTCAAATAAATTTTACAAAATCATAAAATTTTCAAACACAAACTCGAGTGGTTACACAGAGTGACAGAACTGAAGCAACGCCAGCTCCAGTGTTTTTTTTTTTTAAGATTAACTTTCTTTTCTTCATTTGAAAGAATGACACAGAGAGGGAGAGAGATCTTCCACCTGCTGGCTAACCCCTCCAAATGCCTGTAACAGCCAGGGTTGGGTGAGGTCAAAGCCAGGAGCTAGGAACTCCACCAGTCTTCAAGGGCATAGCAGGGACTCCAGACCCAGGCCACCTTCTGCTGCTTTCCCAGGCGCGTTGGCAGGGAGGTGGATGGGAGGCAGAGCAGCCGATGGACCCCGCTGCACCACAGCGCCGGCCCCCAGGGCTCCCGACCCCGCTGCCCCGCTGCGCCACCTTGCCGGCCCCCAGGGCTCCCGACCCCGCTGCGCCACCTTGCCAGCCCCCAGGGCTCCCGGCTTTGCAGTCACCACGGCTCACTTCAAATCTGCGTCAGCGCAGGAACGTGCAGAAACAGAGCTGCCGGGAGACCTGGGCTCCTCCGAACCCGCGCAGCTCCCTCTCCAGGTGCAGGGGGAGCCGGGTGCCAGCTGCGCCACAGGGCGTTCTCAGAACGGTTTCCGTGGGAAGGGGCGGTTTGCGATAGGAAAGGGGCACGTGCGTGAGCATCTTACCCGTCTACACCACTGAACAGAGTGGGCGCCTACAGCTTCCATGGGGAGGGGGATTTTACTGGCTGAGAATCCCCAAGCGCGTGGTGACAAACAGGCGGACCCGCTTCCGGTCCCAGCCCCAGGCTGGTTTTTCACGGGCTGCGGGCACCTTCATCCGCCTGCTCCCAGGCCACCACGCACCGTCCACAGCCGCTCTGTCACTGCCTCCCCTTGACCTGCCCCGGCCACGTCACCCTCCCCAGCATGGCTCCTGCCCCCAGGATTCCAACAGGACTGTGTGCGCGGGGACGTCCTCCCTGCTGCGAGCCCTCACCGGCCCCTCCCACCCCCGCTGCCCCCCGTGGCCACCCCCTCGCGCTGTCTTCTGCTTTCCCCACCCACTTCTACAGCTTCCCCGCCTCCCGCTCCTTTCCTCATCCTACACGCGACACTGAACGCCGCAGTGGCCTAGGGTGTGGCCCGGCCCCTCCTCTTGCTGTCACCGCACACTCCCCTGACCCAGACGCAGCGCCCAGGCCCGCTGCTGCCCCCTTTCCCACCAGCTCCACCTGGCCGGGCCACGTGCATCTCAAACCACATATGCCAGCACCTGGCCGACGCGTACTCATCCACAGGCAACATTTACGTAACTCACGTCAGTGAGTGGGCCGTGGCCGTGGCCGTGGTCGCCCAGCTCTACCTCCAGGGCCTCCCACTTTGGGAACAACGCCATTGGCTACTGAGCTACTGATGCCAGAAGCCCAGAGCCACTCCGACACCTCTTTTCCCCTAATCGCTGCGTTAAACCAGTGCCCTGGGTTGGTTTGTCCTCAAAACTCCCCCGACTCTGTGTACTTCTCTCCCCGCTGCCCCACCCTGGCCCCAGCCCCTCATTTCTTGCCTGGGTTACCCAATAGCCTTCCTCTTTCCACGCAGTCCACCCATTGTCCATGTTGCAGCCAGAGAGAGAAAAAGAGACAAAGAGGGATCACCCTTCTTGGTTCACTCCCCAGATGCTCCCACAGCCACGGCTGGGCCGGGCTGAAGTCGGGATCCCAGAACTCCATGCGGGTCTCCCAAGTGGGTGGCAGGGGCCCAAGCACTTGAACATCACCTGCTGCCTCCCAGGGTGTGCATTAGCAGGAAGCCGGATCAGGAGCAGAGGCGGGACTCGAACCCAGGCCCTCTGGTAAGGGAGTGTCCTCACTGCTGGGCTAAACCTCCCCCGCCCCCCGAGAGAGGTATTTTGGAGATGGCCATCCTAACAGTGAACGCCTGAAGACCTCTTACGAAGCCCAGCGGGAGCCTCGCCTGCGTCGTGGCACAGCATCCCAGCCAGCCTGGAGACCCCCGACCTCAGATGCGCCAGCAGCCCCTGACCCCAGCGCTCCACGTGGGCGCTGCCCTTTCTCCTTCATCTCGTGAGTTTTGCTCAGTCCTTCTGTGTCTGCTCTCAACGTGAGGGCAGCGAGGGTTGCCCTGGCCGGTGCACGAGCCCGGCACGTCGCCCTGCCCAGGGCACAGGCATCCTCACTCTGGAACACGAGTCACCTGTGCAGCCTGCGACACCGAGGGACGGGCAATCTCTAAGACCCCCCCCCCAGGACCGAGGGCCACCTGTCTGCAGCCTTGGCCAGCCTGCACCCTGGGGCTGAGTGTCTGGGGGAAGCGTGTCCCCAGAGCAGGACTCGCCCCTGACGCTGCCTTGGGAGTCCTCTCCGTGCCTCCCCGCTCCCCGCTCCCCTGGGGCTCACCTGCCCGGCAGGGGCTCCACGGTCGCGGTGGTCCAGAGCCGCGTTTTCCTCCGAGGCGGAACGTATCCGTGACCCCGCTGAGCCCCTGACTCAGCCCAGAGCTAAGCGTGAGGTGGACGTTGTGTGAGCGCCTGGGAACTGCTTCCACTGGTGTGTGGCCTGCGTATCACGGTGGCAGAACGGGTCGGCCTGGCTCCCGGGCGCACGGGCGGCGGCTCTGCCGTCCATGGCGCGGCTCCGGCATCGGGCGCTGCGGAGCGCCTGCTGGCTCACGGGACGGAAGCTCCGTGAGGCTGCCGTGTCCTGTGCGGCTTTCCTCTGACTTTGCTTACGCTGGCTTCCCACCGCCACTCCAGACGCAGAAAGTGCGAAGCTGCCCGCAGGCTCCTGAGGACTCGGCAGACCTTTTTTTTTTTTTTGACAGGCAGAGTTAGAGAGAGAGAGAGAGAAAGGTCTTCCTTCCGTTGGTTCACCCCCCAAATGCCGCCATGGCTGGCGCTGCGCCGATCTGAAGCCAGGAGCCAGGTGCTTCCTCCTGGTCTCCCATGGGGTGCAGGGCCCTGCACTCCCGGGCCACACTCAGCACGAGGACGATCACCGGGACTGAATTCCTGCAGCCCGTGGACGTCCACATCTCTCTGTTTCTCTTCCCATGCTTCAAAGAGAACATATATTTGTTTCATAGCTTCATGGAATATTTGTAAAATCTGATCAAGACCTTGCACAAAGAGGAAACCCTATGGGAGTGGATCAAGATGTTTCTTGAGGGGCCAGTGCTATGGCATAGGAGGTAAAGCCACCGCCTGCAGTGCCAGCATCCCCCATGGGCACCAGTTCGAGTCCTGGCTGCTCCACTTCCAATCCAGCTCTCTGCTATGGCCTAGGAAGGCAGCTGAAGATGGCCCAAGTGCTTGGGCCCCTGCACCCACGTGGGAGACCCAGAGGAAGCTCCTGGCTCCCGGCTTTGGATCAGCCCAGTTTTGGCCACTGCAGTCATTCGGGGAGTGAACCAGCAGATGGAAGACCTCTCTATCTCTCTCTCTCCCTTTCTTTATCTATAACTCTGCCTCTCAAACAAATAAATATATGAAATTTGTATACTTCAAATAAAATTTTAAAATAGAATTAAAGACCACATAGAGAGCAATGAAAGAACGCAGATAACGAAAAAACACTTAATACTACAATCTTGAGAGAAGCCAGATGCAGTCAAAAGAAAATTTATGCCCTTGACGTGCCATCACCGGGGGTGGTGTACCGGCACAGCGGGCGAAGGCGCCGCCTGAGATGCCTGCACCTCGCACGGGAGGGCCAGCGGGAGGCCTGGCTGCTCTGCTCCTGCTCCAGCTTCCTGCTAATGCGCCTGGGAAAGCAGCGCGTGGTGGCCGAGTACTTGTGCCCTGTCACCCACATGGGAGACATGGATGGAGATCCAGGTTCCTGGCTCAGCCCTGGCTGTCGTGGCCACCTGGAGAGTAAATCAGCAGATGGAAGACTTAATCTGTCTCTGTTTCTCTCTGTCTCTGTCACTCTGCTTTTCAAATAAGTAATCTTTAAAAGAAAATTGCTACCATTATTCAAGAAGAAAGGTGAAACAGATACAAGGAAGCAGCTAAGTGCAGGTGGCACCCTGGATCTGTGGGTTCTGTACCTATGGACTCGACCAACCACAGATGAAACATGGGAAGGAATTGTCTGTGCTGAACACGCATACACGTGTCATTGTCATTGATCCCTAAAGCAGTACAACTACTGACACAGCTCTTACACTGCAGTAGGTGCCACGGATGCGAAGTCTGTGGGCGGAAGTGTGTGGGTTCCCTGCAAACCCTGCACCCTGTCACGCATGGGACTTGGGCATCTGTGGACTCTGGTGTCCCCGGCGAGTCCGGGAACCAACCCCCCATGGATGTCGAGGGACCACTGTACTTACAAAAACAAAAACAAGAAACTGCCACAGAACAGTACCTCAATCAAGAGAACCAGGTAGAGAGAATGTAGGATTACAGATGTAATCAACAGACGGATAAAAACAAAATAAAACAAACCCATTTCAAAGTGGTTCTTTGAAAAGCACAATCACCTCCCCAGAACGTCAGCTCTGACAAACAGCAAGACGCGAGCAGGATTCGGAATGAGAAGGGAGACATGCCCACCGTCGAGGGAAGAGTGCAGCTGCATGGGAACCGATTCAAACGCCCAAGAGAACTGAAGGCTTTCAGAAAACCAAATGTACCGAAACTGACCTATGAAGAAATGGAAAACGTGAGTATTCCCTAGCCCAGACAGCGGGACGATGATTAAAGGCAAACCATGGAGAAAGCTCCAGAACCTCAGAGCTTGCAGCCTGCCGTCCTCTAAGCCAGGTTGCAGGACGGGCTCCTGCAGGACACAGAGCAGGCCACTCCAGGAAGACGGAGTCAGTTTAATTCTAAAATCTGATGCGGATGCTACAGAGAAAACCACAGACCCCTTTCATTTTAAAGATGCAGAGACTCAAAATCTCAGCAAAAGGACGGAGGAACCGTATCAAAAGAATGAACATACTATGTGCAAATGGCTTTTCTTCCAGGGATTATGGGTAATTCGGTATCTGGAAAGCTATCGATGTGACACATAAAAAACAAAGGAAAGGGGCCGGTGCTGTGGCTCACTTGGTTAATCCTCCACTTGCGGCACTGGCATCCCATATGGGCGCCGGATTCTGTCCCGGTTGCCCCTCTTCCAGGCCAGCTCTCTGCTGTGGCCCGGGAGTGCAGTGGAGGATGGCCCAAGTGCTTGGGCCCTGCACCCGCATGGGAGACCAGGAGAAGCGCCTGGCTCCTGGCTTTGGATCAGCGCAGCGCTGGCCATAGTGGCCATTTGGGGAGTGAACCAATGGAAGGGAGACCTTTCTCTCTGTTTCTCCCTCTCACTGTCTATAACTCTGTCAAATAAAAAAAAAAAAAAAAAACCAATGCAGGTATCACGTTAGAAGCTGAAATGCAGTGGCCATTACTAATAGAAGTCCAAGTACCAACATGCGTGATGGGCACATTTACCGCCGGGGAGGTGCAAAACAAGCAACAGCCGGCCATTGCTTTGCACCTGTCACAGCCCTTCCCACCCCAGTGGTACCCTGGGAAGGTGACCTCAAACACGCGAATGACTGGCTCCTGGAATCCACAGGATCTCCCACAATGCATGCGGCTGTGCACGAGCACAGAACCCGAGAAGATTCATCACGGCGCTGCTCTGGGGGACAGCGTGCAAATGCACTGACAGCCACGTGAATGCTCTCCAGTACAGAACAGCTGGAAACGCTACAGAGCACTGGCACCGTACTTTAAAAATATATTTTTAGGCACCGGTGCGGCATAGTGGGACTCTTCTGTGGCACCAGCATCCCATAGGGGTACCGGTTCGAGTCCCGGCTGCTCCACTTCCGATCAAGCTCTCTGCTATGGCCTAGGAGAGCAGAAGATGGCCCAAGTGCTTGGGCCCTGCACCCCATGGGAGACCAGGATAAGCACCTGGCTCCTGGCTTCAGATCAGCGTGGTGCGCTGGCCGCGGCGGCCATTGGAGGGTGAACCAACAGCAAAGGAAGACCTTTCTCTCTGTCTCTCTCACTGTCCACTCTGCCTGTCAAAAAAGAAAAAAAAAAAGAAATGCAATTCGTGATAGTGTCCTGAAGGTGACGGTGAGAAGAGCAGCTCACAGCGCCGTGCGATTGCACTTCCGGGAAGCCAAACACCGGGAAGTGAGGACTCTGCGTGGGCCTGTGTCTGCACAGCGCTGCACAGCCAGGGTGCGTCTGGGCAATGCGTGAGGTTACTGAGCTTCAGGTGGAGTGGATGGGGTGAGCAGAGGGGACGGATAAGTGCCCGGTGGCGGCGGGGGTGAGCAAGCAGCAAGAAGGGAAAAATAATCCCACAACTGCCCTCACTGGACTGAACAGAGAGGTCAAAGTGCATTTTTGGTTTGCATCCGTATAAAAATGCAAGAGCTAATTTTAAAAAGTTTCGGCCGGTGCCGCGGCTCACTAGGCTAATCCTCTGCCTTGTGGCGCTGGCACACCGGGTTCTAGTCCCAGTCAGGGAGCCGGATTCTGTTCCGGTTGCCCCTCTTCCAGGCCAGCTCTCTGCTGTGGCCCAGGAAGGTAGTGGAGGATGGCCCAAGTGCTTGGGCCCTGCACCTGCATGGGAGACCAGAAGCACCTGGCTCCCGGCTTCAGATCAGCACAGTGCACCGGCCGCAGCACGCCAGCCGCGGCGGCCATTGGAGGGTGAACCAACGGCAAAGAAAGACCTTTCTCTCTGTCTCTCTCTCTCTCACTGTCCACTCTGCCTGTCAAAAAAATAAATAAATAAATAAAAGTTTCGGCAGGATTATTCTGCAGCGAGTCCCTTTCTTCTTTCTTTGTTCTTTACGACAGCTTTAATCATTCCCTGGCCAGAGAGTGACTCAGCAGTTACCTGCAGGACCCTGGCAGGGGCAAGTAAGTGACCGTCACCCCACTGGCTGCAGTAAGTGCCCTTTGGGCTGAATCAAGACTTCCACAGACAATGACTGCTCGGAGCTCCGCTTCAGACAAGGCTCCGGGGCTTCTAAGACGCCTGTTCTCAGGGTCCTGCGATGCACGGTGGCCTGTGAGCAGCAAACACCAAGTTCGCCAGGCCGTGCTGGGAATTACATTTTCGGTCTACGGAGCTGGCCTTCCCTTTCCTAGTGGACGCGCAGCCTGAAGCTCCCGCAGCACGCTCGTGCCCATGAGCCCCTGGAATGGAGGAGCTGCGCTCGCTGGGGAGTTCCCCGCACCCCCTAGCTGACATTCTGTTCTGGCTGGCTCTTGTTGAAGTCAAGTGGGCGGCGGTAGGTGAGGTGCTGGAATAGGCGAGGGGGACCATCTCTGGACGCAGTCCAGGTTGTTGCCTGTACTGCACCAAACACAAGCAGCTAAATGTGGCTGGGACAAACTGAATGAGCCTGCCGGGTCTCACTTGAAGTTCATGGCCATCTGCCTCCAGTGGGCCCTTAATGCAGCCTGGCAAACATAACCATGCTTCTCTGTTCACGCTCCCAGTAACCTAGGTAACCATCTCCAAATCGCGACTACCTCCTGTCCCAAACCCACGTCCGGCTAATCTTGCTGGAAAGAGACCCAGTGAGCAGCCCGTGGCACCCTCTGTCACCTGTGGCACCCTCCTTCACGTGGACCCCTCCCTTGCCAGCTCCCCACCCTCTCTCACCTGTGGCACCCTCCCTCATGTGGACCCCTCCCTCAGGTGGACCCCTCCCTCGCCCGTGGCACCCTCCCTCAGGTGGACCCCTCCCTTACGTGGACCCCTCCCTCACCCATGGCACCCTCCCTCGCGTGGACCCCTCCCTCGCCAGCTGCCCACCATCTCTCACCTGTGGCACCCTCCCTCACATGGACCCCTCTCTCACCTGTGGCACCCTCCCTCACATGGACCCCTCTCTCACCCATGGCACCCTCTTTCATGTGGACCCCTCCCTTGCCCATGGCACCCTCATGTGGACCTCTACCTCACCTGTAGCACCTTCTCTCACGTGGACCCCTCTTCTCACCTGTGGCACCCTCCCTCAGGTGGACCCCTCCCTCGCCCATGGCACCCTCCCTCAGGTGGACCCCTCCCTTGCCCGTGGCACCCTCACGTGGACCCCTCTTCTCACCCGTGGCACCCTCCCTCACATGGACCCCTCTTCTCACCTGTGGCACCCTCCCTCAGGTGGACCCCTCCCTCGCCCATGGCACCCTCCCTCAGGTGGACCCCTCCCTTGCCCGTGGCACCCTCACGTGGACCCCTCTTCTCACCCGTGGCACCCTCCCTCACATGGACCCCTCTTCTCACCCGTGGCACCCTCCCTCACGTGGACCCCTCCCTCGCCAGCTCCCCACCCTCCCTCCGCTATTGGCCCCATTCCCTGTGGAAGTGCAGCCATCTCTCTCCTCCCACGTAGGGCTGGAGCCCCAGGGAGCTGTCACTATCCACGCTCTTCCATCTCTCCCTGGGATCCGCGTCACCCGGCTTTCACCCCGCACCCCGCCCCATGATCCAGCAGGGGCTCCCGGGACGGCTTCCTCCCGCCCGGCTCAGCAGCAGCTTCTGGGGCTCACCGCGGGAACCTCTGCCCCGGGGTCGCCCCGACTCACTCCTCTGTTTCCTCCTCCTCCGAGCGCCACCCTGAGGGGTCTGGGCCACATCAGCACCACCCCGGAGGCAGTACCGCAGCCAGGTGGGCTCCGGGCCGGGGCGGGGGCTCCAGGGGCCTCTGCTGCTTGTACCCCACTTCCCTGGCAAGCACGGAGGCTGCACTTTATGGTGGACGTCGCACTGTGTGTGGTATTCCTCACTGGCGATGGTTCTAGAATTCAAGGAACGTCAAGAAACCAGAACACAGCGAGTCTGGGAGGTCAATAACACGTTTTATTCCACAGGAAGAGAAACGACGACTCTGGTGTGACGCCCAGACTGAGGCCTCCACACACGCGCGACTGCGACAATCACTCGTCACTGTTTCCAGAATCCTCCCACGCAGGACTGCGGTACTCGAGGCACAGGTGATTCTCAGAACACGGAGGTGGGCACCCACCAAGCAGCGAGCCAGAGGCTGCTTGCCTGTCCTCGGCTGCGCGTGGCCCGGCCCGGCGTGTGGGACGCCGCTCTTGGCGGCCTTCCCAGGGCAAGGGGGAGGCCGCGGTCCGGGCCGGCCGACTGGGCGGGGCCGGGGCCCTGGGATGGCTTTTGACGTCTCCTTACCCACATGCCCCTTACTCCACTCACTTCACTGTCACGAAAACTGCTAGAGATCATCCTAACACAGCCTCAGACAGCACTGGCTAAACACCAACATGGCATTCTGGGAGCCAGGGGCAGGGCCTGCTCCTCCCAGAGATTTGGGTTTTGTCCTGGGGAACCAGGAAGCTGCGTCCCAAGGCCCTGACACCTCACCCCGCCCGGCAGGAGGCAGCCTCCCAACACCGCCCGCCCCACCCCATTTGGTCTCTGGATCCCATTTTAACATCTGCCTCTTTTAAGACGCAAATGTCAAAGGGAGTGGTTGTGCAATCTTGGGAGCCGGGCAACTATTTAAAGAGCTGATTAAAATTAGAAGAGGCCAGGAAGAGGGCATCTGAGCTCGGGTCCTCCTGAACCACCAGCCCCTGGCAGCCCTCAGCCAGCTTCCTGCGCTCAGAGGCCCGGAGCAGACTTCCGGAGGAACACTAAACTCCTTAATCCGATAAAGAGATTTCAAGTGACCTGCCAGGAAGTGACAGAGAGTCGCTGGCCTACACAGGAGACCCTTCTTTAGATCACACAGATCAGGCAGGGGGTTATTGATGGCAAAAACCACAACCAAACTGTGGAGTGCAGGGACGGAGGCTGGCGAGGTACAGTGGGGAGAGAGAACCCGTGGCCTTTCTGCTTGGATCCTGTGTGAGCGAGCCCCCGCAGGATCATGACTGCCACTCAGTGCAAAGCCAATACCCAACCCCGACCCACCGGCCCTGCCAAAGCCAGGCTTCGCTTCTGCAATCCACGAACTTGGCGCCCAAACCTTGGCGGTCAGGAGCACTGATCCTTCCCAATACTACAGCGCTCACGCCTCACGCCGACGCTCCGGGCCCTCCGCTCGGAACGCCAGCGAACACACAGAGCGGGGAGTGGGGCACGGGCAGAGGGCAGCCTCACTCGTGTCCTGGAGGATCTGGGTCACGGGTCAGAAACACCAACGCCTTCGGCACATCCACCGAGTCATCTCAGAGCTCAGCTCCACGTGGTGAGATTGTAGAAAGTGATTATTTTATTAAAATAAAAACTTTAAAATCACAAGGTGACTCATTCATTGCAGAGTAACCCCCTCCCCCATTTATTTCTCACAGAAAAGGGAAAACACCAAAAACAAGACCCAGGGAGGAGGCGGGGCATTCAGACCAGGCTGGAATTTAAACCACAGACAAGGGCCGCTTTTGCCAAAAGCCAGTTCCATGAATAGCTCACAGACCGGCCGTTAATACTCCTATTTCATTCCCTTTTCTGAAACTCTCTCCTTCCCTGCTCTGTCCTGGTGCTGCCACCCCTGGGTCCCCCGGCCGTGGAGCTGCGCAGCCCGCCTGCGGCTGGTGCAGGGAACCAGACCAGGACTCGCTCCTCGCTTGCGGGGCCCAGGAAGTCGGCATTCGTGTTGGAATCAATTTTGTACAGCAATCCATGGGATTTTTTCTTCTAAAACAACAGAGCTTACCGATGTTTCCAACCCCTGGTAACAACCTGCCAAAGACAGACAATGCCACTCTGTGTGTGCTGGGCAGCGAGAGCAGGCAGCCCCCGAGCCACGCTCCTGCCCCGCGAGGGCCAGCTCTGCCTCCGAGGCTCCCGCCCGGGCGTCCAGAGCTGCACAGGCGGCGGGTTCAGCGCCTCGGTTTCACCGCGACTCGCTTCCCACGGTTCCTCTAGTTTGCAAACCCAGGGCATAGGGCTCTCCACCTTCTGCGAATGCCTTTCTACAGAGAGTACCCTGAATTACATGAGTGAGATTAGTGCAACGGAAGAGCCAATAGAACTTAGAGACTTTACACACGTCATGGGCCCTGTTCAGAGGCGCTCCTACCTATTTACAAACACGCAGTTGTACATATATACATGTTAACAAAATACAGGGCCGTCTAAAAATCAGACTCATCTCAGCACTTCTTTTTTATGTTATTCAACCCATATGTTTTTTTTTTTTTTTAAATCACTTCCCTGTAGTCTAGCGTAACTCCCGCTGCACAGATGAACACGGCTTTCACACGCACGTTCTCCCACGGGGCTTCCTTTCCCTCCGTCTTCGCTGTCTCCCCCAAACCTTCGCTGCTGCCTCTGATCGGAGCCCGGAGTGTGGCCTCTGCTCTCCCTCTGGCCGGGTTCGCGGCGGCGGCACGGCTCCCCGGCAGCGGGGTTCTCAGGCGTCCAGCTCCAGCTGCTCTTGGTTTTCGCTGAGTCTCAGCATGAGCTGCTGTTCGTAGTACAGGCTCTTTGCATAGTTTATCTCCTGTGACAGCTTGACGGCGAGGACCTCAGATTTCACGTGGACCTGAAGAGGAGCCCAGAGTGAGTGTCCCCGTGGGGAAGCGCAGCCAGGCAGAGGTGCCAGGCAGCAGCTCCTGACCTGGGCGCCCATCAGAACAACACGGCATTCTTCTAAGAAATACAGACTCCCAGGGCCTGCTCTTGGCCAATTCTGGTTTAAGACTCTGGAATTGGTATTTGGAAAGTACTCCCCAGGTGACTGTGCCGACCCCAGGCCACCACTGCTGAGAGCCCGGATCTGCCGACCAAGGACGGACAGTGAGCACACAGCACTGCCGCTGGATTGCAGTCGGAGTCTGGGGACGGTCAGAGGAGGAAGACAGGGCAACGAGCAGACGGCTGCGGGCTTTCTTCCCGAGCAGTGGGCAGAGGAGGAGCCGGGCAAGGCTCCCCACCACGAAGAGGGGCTTGTAGCAAGCTCACACGGAGACGCAACAGCCGGACGCTGGGCCGGGGACCCCAGGGAGCCTGTGCACACCAACCCGAATCGGAGAGTGTGCCCAGCAGAGAGGAGCAGACAGACTCCCACCTGCTATTTCTCCGTGCAGAAGGACCAGAGAAAGCGCAGGCACACTAGGGAGAAGGGTCGGGACTAGCACCTGGGCGTCACCAGACACCAAGTCAGACTGCTCTTGGGAGGGGCGGCTTCCTCACGCCTGCTCCTGCTGCTCCAGCCGCCCCTCGGAGCAGAGGCAGCGCTGCATGGGGTCTGTGGTCTAGTCGGACCACCTGGCTGGGAGTCCCAGCTCCGGGGTCAGCTGTGTAGACCTGAGTGAGTCAACTCGCCCTCGCCTTTTTACTCCTTGCCAGTCCAGTGGGTTCTGAGGTGGAACAGCAATGCCCCCGAGATGCTCGGGGACAGCCTGGCACAGAGCAGGCCCTCTGCAAGTGCCCGTTACTCAGGCGCGTTCTCATCTCCAAGTCCTGCCAGCCAAGTCCCTCCTGCCTCTGGACACTTACTGAGCATGCCAGACACTGCTTCTTTGTGCAAAACAGAAAGTTGCGGAAAGAACCAGAGAAGCCGGGGCACGCTCTGACATCTTAGGTTCAACACCTGGAACCAGAGCCCCATTTTAGGAAGGAAGAGCCGCTGTGTCCTTAGCTGCTGCCGATAGCTGGCCAGAGTAAGCACGGCTGGTGCACTGTAGCCGTGGGCGGCCGAGGCACAGCGGTGAGGAACCTGCCCAGGGGCACTCGCGGCACAGACGGAAGGCAGTGCCAGCCTGGGGGAACCCCGCCTAAAGCTCCTGCTGGGAGCGGCGCAGGGCAGAGGGCGGCAGAGCCCCCCCCGCCCCCCGAGCCCTGTGCGCCCGCCTCAGGGTGCTGGCTGGGGACTCACCATCGGCTTCTGGTGGGACGGGCCGGGGATGGACACACCACTACTTGTGTTCACTGCTTTCTTGGTCACCTGCACGTACACCTTCCCGTGCTCTTTGGAGACAAGGCAGTGGTAGAGATCGCCGTACTTGACTTCCAGGAAGATGGCCTCTCTGTCTACGTAGTCTCCGCTCTTCAGGAAGTACACTGCTTTGGAAGAGATGAGCACGCAGTAGCTGTCGGTGTTCTCCACGGCTATGAAGCTGCGAAGGGAGGGAGAAGAGCATGGACGCTGAGTGTCTCTCCCCGCGGCAGGGGGCTGCATATTCCTTGGAACGGGGCCAGCAGGAAATGGGATGGAGGCCTGCGTGGGCTGCGGGGTCCAAAGGTCTGAGCTTGAACCCAGGACCCTGCACTTACTACACCTTGGGCAGGTGTCCTAGCCCCTCCGTGCCTCAGCTTCCTCATGCGTAAGTCAGGAGGAAGAGTGACCCCCCGCCTGAGGGGGCTGCTGGGAGCCCACGTGCACCGCACCCAGCCCCTCCGTCCAGGCGCTAAGTCGGTATCAACTAGTGATGACCCCACACAGCAATGGGAACCACTTCATGTTATGAATTACATTCGTGGGCTGTGTTTCTGGTGAGCCTTTCGGACAGCTTAAGCCTTAGAGAAAACCCTAATGGTGCTTTATGGGACAAAACAGAAAGAAAGCATAATGCCTTCGAATGTTAGACTCAAGCAGCCAACGAGGAAGTTCACTGCGCAGCGTGGCGGGGTGACACCAAGCGGCGTAGGAGACACGCCCAGTGGGAAGTGGAATTAACACAGCTTTCCCAACACGCGAGCTCGGGGGACATTTGTACCCATGGGCCCACTTCCTGCCTTGGCTCTGGAGAGAAGGCCCCGAGGCTGCTCAATGCGTCCAGTGACGGGGACTCACGGGGCCACTCCCTGTCCAGAGAGCCCGGGGACACTGTCGTCTTCATTCCCCAGCTTTTAGCCACCACTTCTCAGGGCTTTAGGGTCGCTTAGAGAAAACGGAATTCCCCTTCCATGGCGCTCACAGGCTTGGAGCAGAAACTTATGCGCGGCCACTGAATGAAGAGGAGTGACCGGGGGAAACCGCAGCGGCCGCTCCCCCACCCAGCCTGGCGGCCTCCCTGTGTCTTGTGACAGCCTTTCACAATGGGGCTGCGGTCTCGAGGGACAGTGAGAAAGAACGTGGATGACAGCCAGAATACTAAGAGCTGACCAGAGACTGGCTGCCAAGCTCCAGCTTCCACACTGCACTTGCGCGGGGCCGTGGCTCCACCTGCAACTGTTCCAGGACCTGGGTCTAGGACAGCTTTGCTCCCGCGTCTGTGCTGCAAAATCCTTCAAGGGGAGACAGAATGAAGCCCGGCGTGCAGGCAAAGGCCTGCCTGCGGGTGGCCAGGCTGAGCACGCGCTGGGCATCTGCTCCCCTCTGCATGGGCAGAGCCTCTGCCCAGAACCGCACCTTGCTCTCCCCAGCCGCCCCCAGTTCCAGCTTCTCCTGGAAATTCCCCTAACCTTCCAGCCCCTCCCTGCGTGTGACTGCTTCCCTGTGCTGACCTCGCAGCACACGGCCCAACACTGCTTGTTCTTTATGTGTCTCCTGGATAAGTCTCCTGCTATGCCATAGGCCCTTCAGAGTAGGGTCCACATCTTATACCTGTGTCTCCCTGAACACTACCAAGGACCACCCTCAAAGGACTCAGCAAGTAGCTGCCTTGTTCCAGTTGCCATTTTAATCACAATTTCCCATGACAAACACTGGGGTTTACTGTTCTGTTCTAAGTAGTTGGCAAAGTCAAGAACGTCGGCTTGTAAAGGCTCAATGCCAAAATCAGAAATGCCCAGTGGCTTGCAGAGTTTGGGCCACCTGGCACAGGCTTTCTCACGGCCCACGCTGATGGCACCAGGGGGCAGCATTATCACTGAATCAGGTTGACAGCTGGGCTCTGGGTGGGCCTCGTGGGACAGTGGGGAAGCCACCATTGTGGACACCCACATCCCATCCTGGAGTGCTGGTTCCAGTCCCCAGCTGCTCTGCTGGCAATCCAGCTCCCTGATAATGCGCCTGGAAAGCCGTGGACGATGGCTCAAGTACCTGGGCCCCTGCTATCCACATGGGAGACCCAGAGTTTCTGGCTCCTGGCTTTGGCCCAGCCCAGCCCCAGCTGTTATGGGAATCTGGGGTGAACCAGGGGATGCAAGATCTCCGTCACTCTGCCTTTCAAGTAGATGAGAATAAGTAAATGGATAAATATGCTAAAAATAGGCTCCAGAGGAAGAAAGGAGGGTGCAGAGACAGAAGGACAGAAAGACGGGGGAAGCATCAGGATGCCAGCCACAACTTGCAGACTGGCCAGCTACGCTCCTGAACGTACGCACGCAAGGCAAGTGGCCTCTGCAGCTGCAATGGGTTCTCGGGAGGCTGCGAAACGGAGCACAGCAGCTGGGCGACAGCGGAGCGTGCGTGAAAAAGCCGGCCAAGATGAGGCGTTCTCCCCTCCGGTCTAGCCCTGGCCCCCACCCCAGCCCACCTGACCCTGCTGCAGCCTGTGGAAGGGGCCAGAGGAGCTGACTATGACGCACTGTCCACTCCGTGACACGCTGGCCGGCTTTAAAGCAGTCTTTCCCAGGTACCATCGGTGGCACGAGTCCTGCTGCAGGACAGGCACCTTCTGGAAGAAAAGTGGCCTTGAGCTGGGAGGCCCCTCTGCACGGCAGAGCCGTGGTGACGCAGGCACAGGCCAGGAAGGCGGCAGAGCCCCGCAGCCTGAGCGGCTGCGCCAAGTCAGCTGCCTTCACTGCGGCTCTGATGGAGAGGGCACTGCTTTGCAGCTTCCTGCACAAAGTCAGCGTGAAGATCAGCACTCACGGCTGGGAACCCCCGAAACAGAGGCGCCCGGCAGCGGCTCCGCAGGTCCTGCAGGTCTGGGCCCGGTCAGACTCAGGACCTGCTCCGGTGAGAGCGCGCGCTGGACGTGTGCCTGAAGCGCCCTCAAGTCTTTTCGGATCAAAGGCACAGAGCCAAGGGCATGAGCGTGAGGGGGAGACGGGGAGACGGGGAGGCCCCGGCCGGAGCCGAGCGAGGACCCAGGGCCTGGCCCAGCAGCAGCGCTCTCCCACTCCCTCCACCAAGTCTCATCAGCATCGCGATTATTGTTACCTTTTTGTTTTTTCAAAATATGTAAACCACAGCAAAGAAAAATTTGAACAGTTCCAGACTAGGCCCTGGTCAAATGGAGATCCATCTCCAGTTTTCCCATGAAAGAGGAGAACCGAACAGGTGGTGGGAGGAGCCTGCGCATGCACAGCGCCCTCAGCCCTCTGGGGGATCTCTGTCCTCTGTCCCTCAGGGCACAGCCCCCCCCCCCTCAGGGCACAGCCCCCGCCCCCCCCCCACCCCTCAGGGCACAGCCCCTGTCCCCCTGTCCCTCACCCCTCAGGGCACAGCCCCCGTCCCCCTGTCCCTCACCCCTCAGGGCACAGCCCGCGTCCCCCGCCCCATCCCCCTCAAGGGCACAGCCCCATCCCCCTGTCCCTCCCCCCTCAGGGCACAGCCCCATCCCCCTGTCCCTCCCCCTCAGGGCACAGCCCCTGTCCCTCCTGGCTGCCCGCAGAACCCTCCGCTCTGGGTTCCAGGTTAAGCAGAGAGCACCCTGACCTCAGCGTGGAGGCCCAGACTGTCCATTCTTTGTAACCCGAATGGCCCGGCCCACGTGAAGAGCGACTCCAGGAAACGTGGCGGGATGACACAGAGGGGACACCGTGCAGTCTGTCTTGGACCTTCTGTTGTGCTAACTCAGGCAGGGCAAGGAACGTACACAACGCCTGGTAGCAAGCTTTAGCACTCAAACATGAGGATGAGGACTGGGAACGCTGCCTAGGCTCCCTCATGTTAGGTTGCTGGGGCCCTTTCATTGATTCTACTAGAAAAATTTTTTGTACAGTCTTTAAACTGCCATGAAAAGTTTCAGTTTTAACTCTCCTCCTGGCTTTGGCGTCAGCACAACGTTTGTTCTGAGTAAAAGGAAGGCTGCACACCTGGTTAATACCCTGCTCCAAGATGACCGGCGCCAGGAACGGGGAGGCGGGCAGACTCCACAGCACGGAAGCGGGACCGCTAGCAGGAGCGCCGCCCACGAACCACAGCCAACGGTGTCCTCAGGGCACCGGCAGCTTTGCCCACAGCTGCGCTGGTTCTCTCACTCCACGCCGGTCATGCGGCAGGCCTGCCTTTGGACCAGCACGCTGGTGCCAGGCGGCTCTGCCTCTCACCTGCCAGGTGCCCTGACTGTCTAACAGGGCTCAGTGCTGCACTCCCAGGCTGCTGTGGGCCACAGCAGGGAAGCCAGCCTCCTGGACAGCGACTTTCTGCTGTTGGGAACGGGCCAGGCTAGCCCGATCCAGGCTAGCCCACCTGTCCTCTCTCAGTGGGGTAGAGAAAGGGGTGCCCCATCCACATGGCCACATGGGAAACAGCTTCAGGACAGATTCCTTGGAGACAGAATCTGCAAGTAACTCGTGCAGCCACACTACTCGGTTTCTTTCTTCTCTCCCATTATTTTATTTATTCTTTCTTTCTCAGCTCTGTATTTATACATCTTGCTCTGTTCCCTCCGCAGTTAATTCAGAATCAGAAACGTCTGCGTCATCTGGCTCCAAGAGCGTTTCCAAAAAAAGCCCCTCCCTGGCAGGCGCCCGCGCGGCCCTGTGCTGCGACAGGTGAGCTCCTGTGGACGTCCCTGTGCTGCGTCAGGTGTGAGCTCCTGTGGACGTCCCTGTGCTGCGTCAGGTGTGAGCTCTGGTGGACGTCCCTGTGCGTGTGCCCTGTGCTGCGTCAGGTGTGAGCTCCTGTGGACGTCCCTGTGCTGCGTCAGGTGTGAGCTCTGGTGGACGTCCCTGTGCGTGTGCCCTGTGCTGCGTCAGGTGTGAGCTCTGGTGGACGTCCCTGTGCGTGTGCCCTGTGCTGCGTCAGGTGTGAGCTCTGGTGGACGTCCCTGTGCGTGTGCCCTGTGCTGCGTCAGGTGTGAGCTCTGGTGGACGTTCCTGTGTGTGTGCCCTGTGCTGCGTCAGGTGTGAGCTCTGGTGGACGTCCCTGTGCTGCGTCAGGTGTGAGCTCTGGTGGACGTCCCTGTGCGTGTGCCCTGTGCTGCGTCAGGTGTGAGCTCTGGTGGACGTCCCTGTGCTGCGTCAGGTGTGAGCTCTGGTGGACGTCCCTGTGCGTGTGCCCTGTGCTGCGTCAGGTGTGAGCTCTGGTGGACGTCCCTGTGCGTGTGCCCTGTGCTGCGTCAGGTGTGAGCTCTGGTGGACGTCCCTGTGCGTGTGCCCTGTGCTGCGTCAGGTGTGAGCTCTGGTGGACGTCCCTGTGCTGCGTCAGGTGTGAGCTCTGGTGGACGTCCCTGTGCGTGTGCCCTGTGCTGCGTCAGGTGTGAGCTCTGGTGGACGTCCCTGTGCTGCATCAGGTGTGAGCTCTGGTGGACGTCCCTGTGCTGCGTCAGGTGTGAGCTCTGGTGGACGTCCCTGTGCTGCGTCAGGTGTGAGCTCTGGTGGACGTCCCTGTGCTGCATCAGGTGTGAGCTCTGGTGGACGTCCCTGTGCGTGTGCCCTGTGCTGCGTCAGGTGTGAGCTCTGGTGGACGTCCCTGTGCGTGTGCCCTGTGCTGTGTCAGGTGTGAGCTCTGGTGGACGTCCCTGTGCTGCGTCAGGTGTGAGCTCTGGTGGACGTCCCTGTGCGTGTGCCCTGTGCTGCGTCAGGTGTGAGCTCTGGTGGACGTCCCTGTGCTGCGTCAGGTGTGAGCTCTGGTGGACGTCCCTGTGCGTGTGCCCTGTGCTGCGTCAGGTGTGAGCTCTGGTGGACGTCCCTGTGCGTGTGCCCTGTGCTGCGTCAGGTGTGAGCTCTGGTGGACGTCCCTGTGCGTGTGCCCTGTGCTGCGTCAGGTGTGAGCTCTGGTGGACGTCCCTGTGCTGCGTCAGGTGTGAGCTCTGGTGGACGTCCCTGTGCGTGTGCCCTGTGCTGCGTCAGGTGTGAGCTCTGGTGGACGTCCCTGTGCTGCGTCAGGTGTGAGCTCTGGTGGACGTCCCTGTGCTGCGTCAGGTGTGAGCTCTGGTGGACGTCCCTGTGCTGCATCAGGTGTGAGCTCTGGTGGACGTCCCTGTGCGTGTGCCCTGTGCTGCGTCAGGTGTGAGCTCTGGTGGACGTCCCTGTGCGTGTGCCCTGTGCTGTGTCAGGTGTGAGCTCTGGTGGACGTCCCTGTGCTGCGTCAGGTGTGAGCTCTGGTGGACGTCCCTGTGCGTGTGCCCCAAGTACTGTGACTCGGGGCCTCCCAGCTGCTCTTCTTTCCTCGCCAGCTCCCTCCTCTGCTGCACACGACAGCAGCACACCCGATCCTTCTCAATTCCTCTCCTTACCGGACTCCGCATTCCATTACTGCAGATTCCGCGGACGCTGCCTCCTGAGCACCCCCACCCTGGCCTATCTCCGTCTCCACTGCCACCGCATCTCCACCTTTTCTGGACCACGCCAAGGGCCCCCTGCCTCTCCAGAGGGTTGGCTCTTTGTGGCCAGCAAGGTGACATTTTCACGTGCAGTGTGGGTGGGATCTCAGGGTGGTCTGCAGGCGTGGCGAGCTCCTAGCATGACTGCAAGGGCCAGGCCTTCCCAGTCAGCCAGAGGAAGCCTCCTCTCCTGCTCCACCACGTCTGCTCTTCCCTCTCAAACAGGAGCTGCCGCCCGCACGCCCCGCTTCGCCGGACAGGCCCCCAGCTCTTCTGCCCACGCCTCTGCCAGCACCGCGCTCGTCTCCCTCCTCTCCTCGGCACATTCCTTCTCCTCCCTCGAGGCCAGGGCCACTGTCCATAGCCTTCCCCAGCCCTCTGGGCATAAGCTGACGCTTCCCCACTGTGTCCCGTACCACTTTAGCATGCTTCCATCCCCACAGCAATCAGACGTTATGTGTATCTGCTAACACACAGTCCGCTTTCCCTGCAGAGCTGGCTCTCAGCAGGCCGGCGCTTGCACGGATTAGGGAGTCTGAGAATCGCCAGTGAAGTCACACTGTTAAGGCCAGTCAACGTGGCCAGCACACGCAACTCGGGACAAGGGGCACGTTTCACCCAGCAGTAAGCTCAAAGACCTCTCAGGGCTGGCGCTGTGGAGCAGTGGGTGAAGCCTCTGCCTGTGACACCTGCATTCCATGAGCCTGGGTTCGAGTCTTGGCTGCCCCACTTTTGATCCAGCTCCCTGCTGATGCACCTGGGAAGGCAGCAGGGGATGGCCCAAGTACTAGGGCCCCTTCTCCCACGTGGGAGACCCGGATGGAGCTCCAGGCTCCTGGCTCTGGCCTGGCCTAGCCCCCGCCGTTGCAGCCATTTGGGGGAGTGAACCAGTGGATGGCAGAGCTCTCTCCGTTGCTTTGTCTCCTTCTGTAACTCTGACTTTCCAATAAATAAATCTTTTTTAAAATTCTCTCAGAACTTTTGATTTAACTTATTGAAGATTTAGAAAGTCATTAACTTTTATCAGAGTAGTTGGGTAATCTGTCAAGTACAAGTTTTAATTCAGTAGCATATCAAAGAATATCCAATTCCCAATATAGATATTGATAGGTTATTTCATTTTTTTTAAAAAAGATTTGTTTATTTATTGTTTATTTTGAAAGGCAGAGTTGCAGAGAGAGGGAGAGACAGACGGCGAGGCCGTCCATCCACTGGTTCACTCCCCAAATGGCCGCAACGGCCAGAGCTGGGTTGATCCGAAGCCAGGAGCCAGGAGCTTCTTCTGGGCCTCCCACATGGGTGCCGGGGCCCAAGCAGTTGAGCCATCTTCTGCTGCTTTCCCAGGTGCTTTCCAGCAGGGAGCTGGATCAGAAGTGGAGCAGCTGGGACCTGAAACAGCACCCAAGTGGGATGCTGACACTGCAGGTGGTGGCTTTACCCGCTACACCACAGTGCAGGCTCGGTAGGTTATTTCTTTTAGAAAATGGAAGCTAATGAAATCGATGCCATGCCGCAAAGGGACTGCCTTGTTCTCTGAGACAGTACATGTTACAGGTTCATGCTATCAGAATCAGCGTCATAGCGGGTGCCTGGCATCACTCCTTCTCTTGACGCAGCTTCTCAGAAAGAACAGACGAGAGACAGTGTGCTCGCAGACGAGCAAGGAAGGAGACTCTTCTCTCGACTTCATTTTTCCTGAATTCTTTCAAATATGTTAACCATGCACACGAGTTCACTTCATTAAAAACAAAAAAAAAAGAAAGGATTTATTGGCCAGAGGGATTACAGGCTAATACTGTTTTGTTTTGATTTTTAATATTCTTCTGTATTTTAAACACTCTCTCATTACTGTTCCTTTCTTCATAGCTGGTAACAGGAAACCATGACCGAACTCCAGAAACCGGCCCTTGGCGCAGCCTGGGTCACAGTGAGGCTCGGGACTCCCGTGCTGGGAAGGACGGGGCCGCCCAGAGCTCCCAGCTGACACTCCCTTGGCTGAGAGGGAGTAGCAAAAGCAATGGAGGAAGTTTGTGGAAAACATTAAAATGAAGTCTCTGACCATAAATTAGGCATCAGTTGGAAAAAAATTAATTTTAATCACATAGAACTATTTTAACCTTAAGGACATCTTAACCCGGGATTCTGTTTCTAACCAAAATTCAGAGAAATGGGCAGCAATGGTAATTCTGCAACTCGCCAGAGAAATACTGGATGGATTTGAA
The DNA here is from genome assembly GCF_964237555.1 of Oryctolagus cuniculus. Lineage (NCBI taxonomy): Eukaryota > Metazoa > Chordata > Mammalia > Lagomorpha > Leporidae > Oryctolagus > Oryctolagus cuniculus. The sequence goes on from NC_091438.1 coordinate 156,034,337, forward strand.
ACTGAGGCCTTTTCAGCTGGCCAGACCTTAAATTACATGTCAGTAACTATCTTTTTAATACTAATTATTTCAATAAAATGAGAAAATTAATGCAGCTGGATCTGTGAGAGAGGAGCGAAGTCGCCCGGGCACTGGGACGTGGTGGGGCTGCGCCTGCATCAGGAAGTCATTACACAACACTTCCCAGAAGTGAACCTGTGAGTCCGACTGGAAAGAAATGTGGAAGCATTTAGTTAGAACAGTAGAGCGAGGCATTCAAGACCCTTTTAAGGGGTTAACTCTGCAGGGAAATATGCAAATAATTAAGTCTCTGGACATGTTTTTGATTACAAATCCAGGATCAAAGTCAGAGGCATGATTTGGTGCTCGTGCGCTTCTCTTGAAAACCCTTCCCTGCGAAGCGATGACTGCGCCGTCCACATCACCAGGAGGACGCAGGCTGACAGCCGTCCACATCACCAGGAGGACGCAGGCTGACAGCTGCGGCACTCAGACACACCTGGGCCCTCACGCTTCCTCCTCCTGCAGCGACTGGCACGCAGGCGAGAGCTGGCCAACAATTTGGCTGGAGACACAGCTTCATCTTTAAAGTCCAAGTTCTCTCACACTGGGATCTTCCTGAGTCCACGTGAGTGCCGAGTGTCACGGCGTCTATGCACGGTTTGTGCCCACCCTCCCTCCCTCCCGGTCTTCAACGGCACAGCGCACCCAGAGGCTGCTCTATACACTATCTGGAAGGCAGCTATGCTGACCTATACCACCAAGGCAGCCTCCTCGGTCATCTGGTCCACCCTTCATTCTCCCGCAAGTGAACTCTGCAAGCGCCAGGGCAGGCTTCGGCTTGAGGGGAGGAGAGTCAGGGAAGAGAAGGCAGGGCACACGCTGATTCATAATCTGACCTAACCTCTGACCAGCCTCCACGCTCAGGACATTAACAGAAATCCTAAGTGCAGCTATCTGGCTGCATCTGTCACATGCCTCTGGGACATCAGGTGTGCTGTTCTAGGCGCTGAGGGTTCTTCCATGAATGGAAGCGATGAAAATCCAAGCCCACCTGGGGCTGCGGTTCCAATGGACTATGCATCATGTCCTGCTAGACCCAAGTTTCTGACTCAAAGAACAAAAGTTCCGTCAGTAAAGGGCTGTAATGGTCAGCTATGGTACCAAATGCCTACACCGGGAGGGAGGCAGGAATATAATACCCCACCCTACCCCCCGCTGCCGCCAACTGAAACTACATGGGAATCCGGGCGGCAGAGTGAGGACTAGAGTCGCTGTCGATGCGACAGCAGATCCGTGAGTGACAGGTACTGAGGACTGAACTGTGTTCTCCCCCAAATGTAGACATGGAAGCCTGACCCCATGTGATTCTCTGGAGTAAGGAAGTAATTATGGCTAAACCAGGTTGTAAGGTTGGGGCCCTGATCCGATAGGCTAGTGTCCTTACAAGAGACACCAGAGGCTTTTCTCCCTCTCCGCCATGAGGCCATGGTGGGAAGAGGGCCCTCGCCAAGAATACAATCAACTGGCATGCTGGGGCTTCCCAGGGCCCCAGCTGGGAAAACCTGAGTTCTGTTGTGTAAGCCCCCAGTCTATGGTATCTTCTCGTGGTAACCAGAGCAGACTAAGAGAGTGAATTTATCAAGAGACACTCCAATAATGTCACAGGGTGGGCGTGAGCTACACAATCAGTTCTAGCACAATGCCATCCTGTCCATTGGACAAAAAATGCATTCTGGGTTTGATTTTGAGCTCCCCATTCAAACATGGCTACAAAAGCAGGAGACGAGGTCTACCTAGCACTGTCGCTAACAACGACACTTCACACCAACCTGAAAACCCGCCCGCACCAGACACTCTTCCCCAACCAAACGACACGCAGCGCTCACAGCTGCCTCCCCTTCCTGGTGTGCTTTCCCTTAAAGGAGACAGTTACCCACACAGTAAGTTGAACCAGCATTCTGCTTCTCACCAGATATAACTCAACTGCTTCCTCTGGGCTGGTGGCTCTCATACCTATCCAGGTTACAGAGCACTTTATGTTATTAGGATCTCTGCAGAAAATCCTAAAATAGCGAAGGTCACTTCTATCAGATCCACCAGGTACAAGCTCCCCAACTGGAATCACAAGCATGACAAGACCCCAGGCATCCCAGGCTCCATATTTAAGGAACAAAACAATCTTAAGGAAATTACATTTCTAAAATGTCCGACTACTGGTCTTTTGTTATTTATCTGTTTTATTTTGTGGCACTCAGCAGCAAACAGTAGGACATTAAAGTTTAAGAGAATTTTAGAGGGAGAAGAAACTTTTTTTTTTTTTTTTTTTGACAGGCAGAGTGGACAGTGAGAGAGAGAGACAGAGAGAAAGGTCTTCCTTTGCCGTTGGTTCACCCTCCAATGGCCGCCGCTGCAGCCGGCGCACCGCGCTGATCCGATGGCAGGAGCCAGGATCCAGGTGCTTTTCCTGGTCTCCCATGGGGTGCAGGGCCCAAGCACCTGGCCATAGCAGAGAGCTGGCCTGGAAGAGGGGCAACCGGGACAGAATCCGGCGCCCTGACCGGGACTAGAACCCGGTGTGCCGGCACCGCAAGGTGGAGGATTAGCCTATTGAGCCACGGCGCCGGCCCAGAAACTCTTAAAATTGAGAACATTTTAGTCATTATCTTCTCTCCTGGAATTAACTGGGAAGAGATTGCCATTTTCTAGAAATAACGCTCAGGCCCAGCTACCCAGCATGGAGCGCTGCTCCACCAAGCCAGGGCTGTTGACAGGCAGTTGTGTCTACACCTACAGAACACCTGGGACGGGCAATGCTTTGAGCAGTTCTGAGGTCTGAGAGTCAGGATGCTGTGACTCAGATAGGACTTCTTAGACGCAAGGCTAGAGAAGATGAGCCAGCGGACCAGCAGCGCTGGTTCCCCTGGGCGCCCACTTACAATTCGTCCTGGATGTTGTCCGTTAGCTTGAAGAGCTGCTCCTGGCCCTCTGCTTGGCTCTCAGAATAGCGGGGAAGCAGCCCCTGCGGCCCTGTGCAGCAGCGCGGTTTCCGAACCCTCTGTGCTTGGGTCCTAAATGAGTGAAGGGGCAAAAATGAAGAGGTGAAATGTTCAGGTTAAAATGACTTCCTTTCTTCACCTGGGAAAGAAAGCACAACTCAATACAAGACACACCAGCAGACTGCAGATGTAGTGACCAGAATTGAACTGCAATATTGCCCGGGGTGCACTGCAAGTCGGAGGCTGATTCTGAATCCTGACTCCTCTGCTTTCTGGCTCTGTGATAACGGGTGAGTTCACTTCATTAGCCCTAAGCTTCAGTTTCTTCTGTGAAACAAGACGGAGAAGAAGGTGACAGCCACCTCCCAGGACTGCTGTGGAGACCAAGTGAAACAATGCCCATCTGGCCTGTGCTCCGTGGAGGGTGGGCCGCCCAGCACGCAGCCCTGGCCACCGTGACCAGACTCCCACTGACTCTAGGAAGCACCTCTGAGGAGTCAACTCTGGACTTGCAATGGGGCAGGAAGAAGACTGAGGGAGAAGACTGTGAGAACACACTATGGCCTTCAGCTTTGAGCGCTGGTTAGTCAACCACGGCTAAGATCCCCTGGGGGACAACCTAAGGCAGGCACAGCTCAGTCAGTTGGGTAAAGGGTGAGGGACACAGTGAAACCATGAGGAGGAAGAAAGGCCCCACACACCCGCCCCAGGACACGGTCCAGGGTCTGCAGCAGCTCTAACTCCTGACACTCGGCTATTGGTTGCCCAAAGGAATCTGCTTTGCTATGGCTTTCAGGGCAGGCTCATGTTGTCTTTTTCCACAAACTCTACGCAGGGTAATTGATAAGTACTTTTTGGTGTTTTCCTAGAAACAGGAGTCCATATTTGTCTTGGAAAGGCTGTACATATTTCAGATGACTGATAAGAGTGTACTGGGCCTGTCCTCGGCCTTGTACTTGCTGTACTTTTTATTATTTGTTCCTGGAACCCAATGAAGCAAAACATCCCTCTCTAGACATATCTAAAAGCAATAGGCTGGACACAGAACCTGCCTTCACAACCATGTCCGAACAGCAGTGTGGAGACGGACTTACCAGGCCACGTTGGGCAGTAACAGGGGCAGGAACAGTAAGAAGCTTGCCACAGGCCGTGCAGCAGTTAGCTGCACACCAAGGTAACTGCACAGCCTGGACTCAGGACAGCACGCGCTCCCTGGGCCCTGACTCCTGAGGGACAGCCCGTGCTCGGGTGATGCTTGAGGTGTGCTGGCAAGCCCAAGTCCAGCGACAATTTCTCCAAAGTTCAGTTCCAGAGATGCTTTAAGTGCTATCACTTGTGTTGTTCAAGGCTGACACAGAGAGAGCGTCAACGATTCACACTGAGGGAAAGGGTAAAATCATCTACAGCGCATCCTCACACACTCCCCTCGTGCCTGGCTGCAATTCCTGCTTTAACGGATTCAGGCCTGTGTAGGCTCTTTGGAGCCTGCTGTTGACTGAACGTAACGAGCGCAGTCTAGGGAGCCTCTGTCAGCCCACTAGGGGAGAAGCTTGACAGGTGCTATTCAGGGACGCCAGCAAGGAAGCCAAGGGGGAGGAGCTTGGTGTTTCTTTCTGAGTGGCAGAGCCCTGTCCTCGTCTCCTTGGGTAGCGAGACACCTGCTGCCGTTCCGACGTTGCCTGGACTGGCCAATCAAACATGGCCTCCCCGCTCCAGCTCTCAGCCCCCAGGCTCGTGACGGAAGCCCGGCGGCTCGCCTGCGAGGGCAATGTGGGGAGGCAAGCTTCCTTTCAAGGCCAGGTTTGATTCTGACTTCTCTCACCACTTCTCCCCAACCTACTGGGAGGCCTGTAGGTTGGACTTCAATACACATTCTCAGTCCAGCCTTTTCTTTCCTTCTCTGCCTTAACTAGCGAATGATCCGCGGATTTGTGATGCGTTATTCACTAGCCCCCACAGCCTCCTCACTCACTCTCTCTACTTCCGTCCTCACCCACGTTCCTCACAGTAATGAGAATGGCTGTGGGAAAACATAGCCGAGATCGAGTCAGCCATCTGCTCAAAACACCTGTGTTTTACATCTGACTTGGATGGATATATCTACTGATTGCTTGGCCCCCCACCTAGAACAGGTGCTGGGATCCAGAATAGGTGCCTGGTTTACGGAGAAGAGAGCAATGTGAAACAGTTGACTAAATGAGTACACGCATTTGTTGGTGGGGACCAGTGCAAGTCACGTGCCATGCTCCGAAGGAGTAGTGAGAGCGGGGAGCAAGTGAGAGATTCTGAACTGTGAAAGTCAATCATCAATGCTAAGGCGAAACGCAAACCAGCTAGAATGCTGTTTTCCAGACGGAAAGCTCAGGGTATCCATCTAGTCCACTGATCAGGACAAAGGACGTGGCATGAAGGCAACGCCATGAGACTGATAGCCCTGTGGACATTCGCCTCCCCTCACGAGGAAGAACCCACTTTAGTGCTCACACCTGAGGGAAGCATGTGACCGAGGAGGAGACACTGGCTGAGGGCCCTGAATTCCTCGAGGGGAATCCACGGAAGCCAGAGAAGCCAAGCAAAGGTGCTCGTTCCTGGAACAGAGCTCTCGGGAATCGCGTTTCACAGCAAAGAGGGAGCGGCTGGGAGACGAGTAACCAGTCCCGCACGGTCAGCTGACCGAGGAGCTCCTGGGTGCAACAGGGATTTCCTGGCTCGCAGCTTCCCTCGGGCCTTCCGCGGATTTCAGTGATGCGGCCCCAGCTCCACTACCAACACGTCATCTTCTAACTTGCAAACTACAGACCCACCACCACATCAGTGAAAACACAGGCAGAGTGGCCCCACTGCAGATAAACACTGCTTCCCAGGTTTTTTCTCTTATCTGTCTTCCCGTCTTCCAAAGCCCTCCCTCACTTTGTTGTCGACCAAATATCAAGAGCGAGGTTGGATACAGCATTCAATCTTGATGCGGGAGCTCGCTGAGCCATTCAAGGCTTACTTGGACATCACCAGAGGAAAAGAGCAAAATCTGACCATAAAAGAAAGTGCAGTCTTCCCATACAGACTTCTTATAAACTTAGACATGCCCTTACTGGAAGCAGAGAGTCGGATTCAAGGAATTCTTTCCATATTTCCCTATTGCCTTATCACGGTCTATATCTGAAGAACAGTTCTTTCTTTTCTGAAACTCAGATACAATGTAAACTCTTCAGGGCCAAGGTGACAGCTTGGGGGGGGGGAGCAGTGCTTAAAGTCATTTGTGCCAATAAACGCAGATTCAATCAAAGAATCAACACCCCGGATTTAACCAAAGGATTATAAGTGTGGCCAATGTTGTGGCTCAGTGTGACACGGGCATCCCATGTTGTTTCGAGTCCCAGTTACTCTGCTTCTGATCCAGCTTCCTGCTAATGTGCCTGGGGAGGCAGCAGAAAGTGGCTCCTGCCACCAGTATGAGACCCAGATGGAGTTTCTGGCTCCCAGCTTTGACCTAGCCCAGCTCTGGCTGTTGCAGGCATTTGAGGAGCGAACCAGCAAACAGAAGAACTCTGTCTTCCTGTCACTCTGTTTTCCAAGTAAACAAATAAATCTTCTTTAAAAAAAAAAAAAAGAAATATAAATCACAACAATTAGCTAGTGTTTCCAAGCCTTATAAGCCAGTCAAGTCCAAAGTGATGTTCTTCACGTCGGCTGCTGTTTCCTTCGCATGTGGAGGTAGCACTATAAATTCACAGAATCCTTTGAAACCAGTTTTACTGGAGTCACAGCAGCCCTAACCCGTTCAGTAATGCCGTGTGGCCATTTCTGAGCAACCAGGCCTAAGTCACTTGTGAGCATGTGCCAGCGAACCTATCAACACTTGCAGAAGACGTTATTCCTGGTTCGTTTGTTTTTAAGAAACACTGGGCTTCACAGCTGGACACACGGCTTATCCTCAGCCTCGAGCCTGCGGTCATCATCAACGCCTGTGTATCTGCTACAACACAATAAGCCCCGTGCACCCACCCGCACCATCACGCGGCTCCAACACTGACTGTGACACCTTTGTGCTCCCCTGCAGCCCGGCCCAGGACCTCGTCCTCTACCCGGCAGCTGTGATTCCGACCCTTGTGTTCATCATCCCCACGTGCTTCTCTTGAAGGTGTTCCATCACATTTCAGACCGTGTTTCGGTATTTTCTTGCTACAGTCTTTGGTTTTGGCTATTTTGGGATGTCACTGTCACACTGCTAAGATTCAGCCATTCCTCTGTGTGCGGTTATATTTCATTTTTTGCGCCTGCTTCATTAACAGTAGGAATAGTCCATGACTTATCCCCCTTCCTGTAGATGGCACGTGAATAACGTGCAGGTTTTGTGATTACAGACGCTGCTGCGACGAGCATCCCTGCACACACCTCCTGGTGAACTCTGAGCATACATCTAGGAGGATGTAGGATCACAGGGTATGTTCATTTATCAAGATGGCTCAAACTATTTCGAAGTGGCTGAACTCTATATTCCCTCCAACAATGTATTCATAAGGCCCCAGTAACCTAGCCACATGCAACTTAACATGCAACTAGTATAACTAGAGAACAAACCTGCATTTCTTAAGTTTTTATGTATTTATTGAGAGAGAGAGAGAGAGAAGAGAGAGGGATGAGCCAGCTAGCTAGATGGAGAGAGAGAGAAAGACAAAGACAGGATAGAGATATTGATCTTCCATCCACTGGTTCACTTCCCAAATGGCTGCAATAGCTGGACCAGGCCAGGCAGAAGCCAGGAGCCAGGAGCCAGGAGCGTCTTCCAGGTCTCCCACATAGGTGCAGGGGCCCAAGCAGTGGGCCATCCTCTGCTGCTTTCCCAGGCACACGAGTAGGGAGCTAGATCAGAAGTGGAGCAGCCAGGTCTTGAACCAGTGCCTGTGTGGGGATGCCAGTTCTGTAGGCAGAGGCTTAACCTTCTATGCCACAGTGCTGGCTCCATGACAGGGGCATCTTAATCATCAGGCAAGCACGCCTGCCCAGAACTGAATTTTTAGTTTAATTTAAACTGAAGCTGCATCTTGGACAGTGCTGGTCTAGGCTCGTAAGTTCTTGCTCTGGTCCACCACCACCGACCCAGCCCTGGCTGCCCCGGGCTCGGCTCTCCTCCTCGTGAGCAGCATCAATGCACGATGTGCTGCTACCTGGGCAAGGTCTCGGGCACAGCTCTGGAAGGAGGGGAGGACCATCAAACAAGAGGTGGCAAAATCCCACCCACTCACCTCTCATTAGAGACAGCGTCTCCAACGAACCAACACGCAACATAAAAGACAGTTTACAGTAAGAGTCTGCTCAGTGCAGATGCAACAACTCTGCCTCCACACACCTTTGCTGAGCCAAAGGGCTGTGGTATATTTAATTGTTGCCAGCTGGGGGTTTGCCGGCCATCTTAAGCCCTTGGCTGCTGCGGTTTATAAATTTCACAGTGTATAGAAAGGAGCAGTCCTTCCAGTCAACCAGCTAATCCAAAATGTCAGCACCAAACGAACTTGAGCTTTGAACTCCGAAAACGCCCGAGTCGGCAGCACAGCACGCATGTCTGCTTCCTGGGGAAGGTGCTGCTGATACAGTGGCTGATCCACAGCAGATACCCGCCCGGGGAGGGAAACCAACCCGGAGGAAAGTCTTCGTCTGGCCATCGCTCTCTGACATCCACTGGTGGCCCCAGAACCAAAGATCGCAGTAGTGAAAACAAGTCATGTCACTTTCTTTAAGCAACAATAAATGCAAACAAGGTGACACAGGGAGATCTAACCGATTCCACTCGGTTGCTCCTGCCTTTCAGCTGGGGGGCCAGCAGTTGGCCAGCCACTATTTGTTCTTCACTTACATGATGAGTAACTATGTCATAGCTGTATTAGTTGAAGACAGATGTTGCACACACAGACACATGCCCTGCATAGCTTAAGTCATTAGCTGGTGGGGAAGTCTGTCATGGCCAATGTCTACCAACCAAGCGATGTTCGAACCAATCAGCGAGTGAGTGGAGAGCGTCTGTGTCAAACATGTGACTTCCTGGCCTAACAGAATGTCTATTCGACCGATGCTGCATCTTCCCTGGGGCTGTGTGTATTGACCCCAGCAAAGGGATGGATTGTCACTGCATTTACCTCATGTATGTGTTCAAAACTTCTGTTTTAATCAAGTATCTTACTGATATACTATGCTCGACTGAGCACAACTAGACTGAGAACAGAAGGTCAACCCAGACAATCTCTTCAAATATTGTTAACCAACTGATAGCAGCTATGAGACATTAGGGTCACCCGCACATCTATCATCTCTAAAAGGAACCCAACAGCCCATCTACACAGTGCTGTCTGCACCAGAACACGTGAAGGGGTTAACACTGCTGATGTCCACCTCAGTGCAGTGTCTGGAAGTCCAAGCAGCCAGGAGTTGCCACAGGCTGCACCTACTCTGACCTGCAGCCCTCCCGCCCCCCTTGTCTGCCACATCTACTTCCAAGGACTAAGTCGAAAGGGTTTCTCCTCCACAAACAGGTCTGACTCCTTTTGGCCCAAACCGTCACCGGTGAACACTCCGCGAGGGTGTCGACCTCTGAAGTTTGGCTCAGTTTACATGAGAAATTCTTCCCCATAGTTCCCAAGCAGAAACCCACCTTCTAGAACCTACTCAAAGACAGCATTCAATCTACAGGCCTTATAACAACCACTGAGCTCTGGCTGCATTAAATACTGAATCAAGAAAACGGTATTGAGTATCTAAGACAATCTGGATTTCAGACACATGAAGAAAGAGGTTGGGAAGAAAAAACCCATGGTTGGTTCTTAAAGGAAATTAGTGACTGAGGATGCAAACTAAGGTAGCTAAAATAAAGGAGCCTGCTCTGATCCCGGAGAACAGCTTGTGCCTGCCACCACCCTTCCCCCCCTGATACAGGCACAGTGCCCGGCACACAGAAGGCATTTATTTAGTAAAACGCCACCTACTGTCAGGAGTGCACCCGTAGAGGGCCCTGCCCTCAGGTGGCTAGAGGCCCACATGGGCTAGGGCACAGTGGCTCATTCTTCTCACCTCAGTTTCCTACTGAGGAGCTCACGGCTTCAAACTGAAGCCTTTTCCTCCTGCTTTCTTGCTAACTTGCACTCACTCTCCCTGGAGTCCTGAAGCCACATGTGTTACGACGCACAAAATCCCACACTGCACTGCTGCCACTGAGAATATGGGACAGGTGGGGGTCATGAGAGCATTAGACATTATATTTCTCTTGCAATTTGACATCCAGCAGCAGGGACGACATTTCCTGGGCTGAGCCCTCTCTCATCAGGGGGATTCACACCTGACTTGTTTATAGGGGTCAAGGCTTCCCATAATCTAACACATGTTTGGGGAACATGACATTGCAACTGTGACAGCTGGTAGGACTAATGCCAACAGAGATGCCTACTGGGATTTCAACACTAAGACAAAAATACCTCGGACTTTTTTCTTAGTCAACTGCCTCAGGGGGTGAGACTACCTGTTAACGAGGCAGGGTGGAGAGGGGCAAGGCAGATGCACTTTATAAAGAATTGCCATCAACCAGATGGATGACGGCATAGTGAGGGTCTAGCCTAGCCTGAAATTCCTTTTTCACTTACTCTTTAAAGAGTTATTTTATTTTTAAAGAACTTATTTGAAAGGCAGAGTTACAGAAAGAGTCAGGGAGTGATCTCCCACTTGCTGGTTAACTCCCCAGTGGTTATAATGGCCATGGCCGGGGCAGGCTGGAGACAGGAGCATGGAACTCCATCCAGGGCTCGCATGTGGATGGCAGAGGCCCAGGCATTTGGACCAGCCTCTGCTGCCTTCCCAGGTGCATTAGCAGGAGCTGGATCTGAACTGGCTCTCCTAAGGGATGCTGGATTATACCTTCCAGCATCATTATAAAAACAGGCACTTTACTCAAATACTAATTCTGTACTAATTCTGTGTTCTCAGTATAATGTTCAGACAGTATAGTGCTTACAAGAATTTCTTAAAAAAAAAAAAAAAAAAAAAAAAAAAAAAAAAAAAAAAGAATCTCTTAAGCCATAGTCAAATTCCTTGCTAACCTGTCACCTCTAATGCCAATCTCAAGCTACTTCACATGAGGCCATGGCGCAGTAGGTTCTAGTCCTGGCTGCTCCTCTTCCAAACCAGCTCTCTGCTATGGCCTGGGAAAGCAGTAGAAGATGGCCCAAGTCCTTGGGCACTTGCATCCATATGGGAGACCGGGAAGAAGCTCCTGGCTCCTGGCTTCAGATCAGTGCAGCCACCTGGGGAGTGAACCAACGGAGGGAAGACCTTTCTCTCTGTCTCCCTCTCTCACTGTCTGTAACTCTCTCTCTCAAATAAATAAATAAAATATTTATAAAAAAGATTTCACATGAGCCAAAACACATGATTTATGATAAACTTGATGTTGTGGCTATCAGGTACAAATACTAACAACAGCAAGCTGATTGAATTAAACACACCAGGTATTTTCGGGTTACTTTCTGGCAAACAATGACATGATTTCTTTCCTGCAGTCTTTCTGTTATCTATCCTCTCCCAAAAGATGACCAGATGATCTTCTCTAAGGGGAGAAACAAGAGTTTGGAGCAAGGTGGTAAGAAGCAGCACAAACAAGGCTTTGGAAAACAGCCAACAGCCAGTTATCAGCTGAGACACTGCAGAAGTTACCAGACTGTTCTCAGCCTCAGCCTCCTACTCGATTCATGATGCTGAGATAGAGGATGAAAATAATGGCACTGGCACCGTGGCACAACAGGTTAATCCTCTGCCTGTGGCACCAGCATTCCATATGAGCACCAGTTCGAGTCCTGGCTGCTCTTCTTCCAGTCTAGCTCTCTGCTGTGGTCTGGGAAAGCAGCAGAAGATGGCCCAAGTGCTTGGGCCCCTGCACACGCATGGGAGACCAGGAACAAGCACCTGGCTCCTGGCTTCGAATAGGTACAGTGGCTGTTGCGGCCATTTGGGGAGCAAACCAACAAAAAGAAGACCTTTCTCTCTGTCTCTCCCTCTCACTGTCTGTAACTCTATCTCTCAAATAAATAAATAAAATCTTTAAAAAGGGGTGGGGGGAGGTGGCACTGTGCCTGCATTGCCGGCATCCCATATGGGCACCTGTTCATGTCCCGGCTGCTCTACTTCTGAACCAGCTCCCTGCTATGGCCTGGGAAAGCAGTAGAAGATGGCTCAAGTCCTTGGGCCCCACAATACCTGCATGGGAGACCTGGAAGAAGCTCCTGGCTCCTGGCTTAGGACTGGGACAGCTCTGGCCAGTGCGGCCAAGTAGGGATTAAACCAGCAGATGGAAGACCTACCTCTCTTTCTGCCTTTCCTTCTCTCTCTGTGTAACCCTGACTTTCAAATCAATCAATCAATTTTTTTTTTTAAAGTATGAAAAACATATAGAACAGTGCCTGGCATACACAAATTAATTGTCTACCTACTCTAACCTTATTTGGAATTACTGTGTGTCAAGTCAATTGAAGACAGCAGAATGCATTTTATCTCCACAGTGCACTATGGGGCACACACCTTCCCGAGTGCGTCAGGATTCCCGGGAGCAGAGCAGATGGCAGGTACAAAGTAATTCCACAGGAGCTGGTGCTTACAGACTCTGCGCACCTGACTGGCCCCATCCGGACTACACCCCCATACAGAACTGCCTCGTGAAGAGCCCCAGGACTGATCCACCAGCTGTTCAACGCATTAACCAGATGTCAACTTCTCGGAATTGGAATTAATAAAGTTTTAGAAGGTTTCCGTCAATAGCATTCGCCACGGTTGGCAGTAAACACTTCCTCTCACTAAGTTCCTAAGATCACCTTGATGCCCACAGCCACTGCAGAAGGGGGCACTGGCTCCAGCACCTCCCCCAGTGCTTCGTTCAATGACCACGGCCAAGCAGAGAACGGGACGTAGAGCCCATGGAGGCTGAGTTACAGAATCGATTTGTTCACTTTTTCTTTTCTTTTTTTTTTTTTAATTTGACAGGCAGAGTGGACAGTGAGAGAGAGAGAGACAAAGAGAAAGGTCTTCCTTTGCCATTGGTTCACCCTCCAATGGCCGCCATGGCCGGTGCGCTGCGGGCGGCGCACCGCACTGATCCGATGGCAGGAGCCAGGTACTTCTCCTGGTCTCCCATGGGGTGCAGGGCCCAAGCACTTGGGCCATCCTCCACTGCACTCCCTGGCCACAGCAGAGAGATGGCCTGGAAGAGGGGCAACCGGGACAGAATCCGGCGCCCCGACTGGGACTAGAACCCGGTGTGCCGGCGCCACAAGGCAGAGGATTAGCCTATTGAGCCGCAGCGCCGGCCAATTTGTTCACTTTTTCAAAACCACCTGCTCACTCTGCTCTCCGAGGTTTCTTATACTCTCACACCATGGAAAGCGCATGGTGGAGGTGAGGTGAAAAAGAAGAGGCAAGCAGAGCAGAGGTTTCAAACAGTGGTCAGAACACGCGGTTACCGGCACGGGAATGAAAACTCACGCCCAGCGGCCACATACGCGGGCTTAACAGAGTCTGGTTCAAGCCCTGTAGTTGGACTTCAGGAGGAGCAGGGAGCAGCTGAGACTGTGGAGGGTCACAGAGCGGCCAGCACCACCAGCACTTCGCACAGTGCCTGGGCTCAGAGGCAGTGCTCGATGCCCATGTGGTAAATGAACAGCCCAAGGCCACGGGGCTGCTAGAACTGGTGGCGGGAGAGCCAGGCTGCTGCTTCTGAAGCTGAAGGAGCGGGCAGGCCGCAGTGACTCTCCTCTGCTTTGCCAGGGAAAAGCCTGCTGTTGGTAGCAACCCAGGAACTGCAGCACAGGACGGCTGCTCACTCCATCACGGGAACAGCAGAGTTACTGGCCGGGGTCAGTTCTCCCACAGGGCAACTGGAGAGCTGCTTGGTGGCCCGCAGGAACGTGCATCCTTTGTACTTCACCGGGAAGGAAAAGAACAGTGGGGCTTGGGCCCTGGCAGCCACTCAGGGATCTGGCTTCTCCTCGAGGCAGAATCCAGACTTGCACTCAGAACAGCTCAGAACCTTCGGACCAAGTGATCAATTCCCTGCACCAGCTCAGATCCCAAGGAGAACTCTCTGCTGAGACTCTGTGTGGCTCTCATTATTTCAGGCCCAAGTTTTAGGCTTGATTTTTATTTATTTTTTATTTTAAACATAGAAACATAAAAAATCAGCTGATCACTGACTCCTCATCTCCCTCCTGACCAGCTGGTGGTTTTTAGTTGTTTGCCCTCAGATTTAAGCAATGGCTGAGCTTTCTCAGAAGCCAAGCCCACCGCTAGCCAAATCTGCCCCTCTAGAAACAAGACATGGCTTCTTCTCTTTGGGCTTCCCTTGGTTCTGGCTGTGCCACAGTGCCTGAGTATAACGGCCTGGCGGGCACGAGGCAAGGAGAACTCTCATGCACCTGAATGGGCACTAGGTTCAACGGGGTCCTTTCTCTCTGGAGGGAGAGGAAGCAGAAGAGGAGCCGGCGGTTCCATGACACCCTTCAGTGTCTCCACAAGGGGTATGTTTCTGCCTGGTGCCATGATGTTCAACCCAGCAACAAAAGATTATTCTTTATTTGGTGATAAGAAGGTCAAGCTGCCTTTTAATTAAGTGCCGCCAGTGTTAACATGAATTGGGCTGATTGTCATAGTCCATCAATCCTTGGCAAACTGGGTTGTTTTGTCTGGACAGCCAACAACATTCCACACTACTGGATTTTTCTCCCAGATCCCCTGCGGCCCCAACCCCCCCCCCCCCCCCGCCGCCGCCAAACCGTTCTAAAAATTACAATCTGTTCTGCTGTCTCAAGTTACATTCTGTAAATAATAAGCAATGCTGATGAAATGCAAAAAGTCGAATATTTGTAAAGCAGAACAATCTGCAGTATGTTCCACATCTGTGTCACATTAAACATGTACTCAACAGATTCGCGGATTCCTGTCTAATCAGTGCACAGGGTGATGTGGGCCAGGAGGGCTCTCGTGCCATGGGCCACAGCAGAGCTGAGGACCAGCAGATGTAGGTGGGGGGCTCAGTGATGGCATCGTGAGGCGGAGATGCCAAGCCCCGCTGTGCACACGACACCTGGACGCTGAGCCCGCCTCTGTATGCAGCACATGCTGGTGGGTCACTTCTGCGGTCCAAGCCCTCTCTGCAGTCCTCAATGCTGCTGAGGCAGGGCCCATGGCAGTTAAACCAAATAACAGGTTTTGGTGACAAAATGTCTAAGTGTCTATTAGAAGAAGCTGGCTCCCCATACATTGAAATGACTACAAAATAAAAATAGAAGGAAATCAATTAAACTCCATTTGGCAAAATGCCTTGAGGCTACCAGAGCTGACAGTTGCTATGCAGGCAAAATCTGACCCATCTTTTCTTTTATCCCAAGTATTTCACACACACAAAGATACATATTCATGTGTGTGTGCACACACATGCACTCACACTCCCACTTCAGGAAAACTGGCAGAGCACGCAAGAGAAACTGGTATGTTGTAAGCATGGCATCATGCTACGTCCCTAAATGATCCGGGGGCTCCCTGTTGGAAAAAACCAGATTCACACGTGACCAAGGGCCCGTCGGCTTCTGAGGAGACTCCGTGGGGAGCTTCCGCAGCCCCATCTCAACTGGCCCTTGCATCTTCACAGTCCCATCAGCCCGGGGTGAGAAGATACCAGGACTGACACTGCTGGGCCACCCAAGTCCACGTGTGTCTGTGGCTGCTCTGACCGAGTGTTAACTGCTTGGACCCAGAATTTGTGCTGAACAAATAGCGTGACTTGACGGGAGTCCCTCTCAGACCTACGCTGAGCCACCACTGTGCTGAGCACCCTGCAGATTCCGGATTCCGGAGGGACACTCAAGCAGGCGAGGGGGGGGGTGGGACTACATCCTTGCAGTGACTCCAGAGGAGACCCAGACCACGCATCAGTGAGGACAGAGCACAGGCGCTGCGTGCAGCTGCTGGAGAGGTCTGGCCTGCACGCCACAGGAGGCAGCGTGGGCGTCTCAGGAAGGCTTAGCTTTAAGGCTAAGCTCAAGGCTGAACAGGATCTTATTAAGATCTTGTACCTCATTTGCACTAATCTGCCAAATCTTACAGTGGGAACTGGTGGTGAAAAGTACCAAGAAGTAGGAGAAAAACAAAAGCCAGTTAACAGGCCACATCACATGCAATCCAAAAGCATCTGACTAAAACCTCATTCTTTTTTTTTTTAAAGATTTATTTATTTTATTATTTGAGAGGCAGAGTTAGAGAGAAAGATAGGGAGAGACAGAGAGGTCTTCCATCTGCTGTTTCATTCCCTAAATGGCTGCAGGAGCCAGAGCTGGGCAGCAGATCCAAATCCAGGAGCCAGGAGCTTGCTCTGGGCCCCCACATGGGTGCAGGGGCTCAAGCACTTGAACCACCTTCCACTGCTTTCCCAGGCCATAAGCAGGGAGCTGGATCAGAAGAGGAGCAGCCAGGACACAGATGGGATGCCGGCACCATAGGTGCTGGCCCCAGGCCTCATTCTTAATGCTAGAACAGTTGTCTGAGAACGTGATACCAAGTCTTTTATAAAGTCATGAAGCAGAGTCTAATGTAAAGGAACAGAATTCATCAAGTGCTCAACCTAAATTTCATGAAATCTGGAAGAAAGATAAGCACTCAGTTGACGAGAAACTGATTCAATGACAGCTGCTGGACGGGTCAGATCAAGACAGGGTGAGAACAAACAAAACAAAGACCCCGGGGCAGGTGTTAGCCTGCAAGTTAGGATGCCTGTGTCCCACGCTGGGGCACTTAGGTCTGAGTCCTGGCTCTGGCTCCTGACTCCAGCTTCCCACTAGTGCAGGCCCTGGGAGGCAGTGGTGATGGCTCCAGCCCTCGGGTTCCTGCCACTCACGCTGGAGACGTGGGCTGTTTCTGGCCCCCAACTTTGATGTGACCCATCCCAGCCGTCGCAGGCATTTGTGGAACCAGCAGATGAGACTTCTGTCTGTCTCTCAAATAAATAAATAAAGAATTTAAAAATACACTAAAAAAAAGAAGGTAAACTCTGAGCTCGTGGGGTTTAAAAAGGATTGGGATGAAGGATATGCACAGTGATTCACAACAGAAATCCAATCAACTGAAATGTGAACGGAAGACTCAGCTTTCCCAGTTGCTGAGAAAGGCGAATGGTGACACTGAGACACTGCGGACTCAGACTGGCAACATGAGGAGGACGACGCTGGGCTCCCAGTACAGACCTGGCACCCCGCAGCCACTGCATGCAGTTCCTGACTGAATTCTCAGGAAAGGGATCACGAGCACTGGGAGGGGGCTGGACAGTGGATCTTCCAAAGCACAGCGGGTGGAGCCTCAACGTATAAGGCAGCAATTAAAAAAAAAAAAAAAAGATTTACTTCTTTATGGGACTGGTGCTATGGCACAGTGGGTTAGAGCCCCGGCATCCCATAAGGGCACCAGCTTGAGTCCCTGCTGTTCCACTTCCGATCCAGCTCCCTGTTAATGCACCTGGGAAAGCAGTGGAAGATGGCCCAAGTGCTTGGGCCCCTGCAACCCACATGGGAGACCTAGAAGAAGCTCTTGGCTCCAGGCTTTGGATTGGCTCAACTCCAACCATTGCAGCCATTCGGGGTATGAACCAGTGGATGGAAGACCTCTCTCTCTGTCTCCACCTTTCTCTGTAACTCTTTCAAATAAATAAATCTTAAAAACAAAAAAGATTTCTTTATTTTGAAAGTCAGAGTTACAGAGAGAGAGGGAGAGACAGATCTTCCATCTGCTTGCTGGTTCATTCCCCAAATGGTGGCAACCACTGGGGCTGGGCCAGGCTGGAGCCGGAGCCTAGAACTTCATCTGGACCTTCCACGAGGGTGCAGGGGCCATCTTCCACTGCTGCCCCAGGCATGCTAGCAAGGAGCTGCATCAGAAACAGAGCGGGCAGGATTGGAACGGGCACTGATGGGATGCGGTGTCACGGGCAGTGACTTAACTCACTGTTCCACAACAGTGCCCTGGCTACTCCACCTCTGATCCAGCTTCCTGCTAATGTGCACCCTGGAAGTCACAGCTGACGGCTCAAGTACTTATGTCCTTGCCACTCACTTGGGAAACCCAGACTGAGTTCTGGGTTCCTGGCTTTGAACTGGCCTGGGCCTGGCTGTTGTGGGCATCTGAAGAGTGAACCAGTGGATGGAAAATCTCTCTCCATCTTTCTCTCTGCCTCTCTACTTTATCAAATAAAAATGAAAATAAGTAAATACAAATTTAAAACAAATTTTAGAAAAAGATTCAGGAAGCAGCCTGACACAAACACCAAAATGTTTAAAGTAAATTTAAAATCAAAAGTATGGATCTATCATTATTCTCTGTGTACAGCAGGGACTGTGTGCAGACCAGGAAGGAAACGAGACTGGCCAGCCTTAGCTGTCTTTTGAACAAGGGGAGGTCTCGAGAGGAAAAGGCCAGGCAGTGACCATTACTTTCTATGCATCTTCTCTCAAGACTGGGAGGGCTGGCCTTTTCCTGCCTTGCCCCATCGTGGATGGTGGGGAAAGAGGGCCAGGGACCCTCTGAGGGTCATCTGCAGGACTCTCCTGGCATTGTCTTGCTTTTTTCAAGGAGGGGGCTTCTCTTGCTCGCAGCAGCCAGTGGCTCAGAGCTGTACGCTTCTAACTGAGTGGGAGGTGCAGGCAAAACCACCATGAACAAGGCACTCACAGCACTCTACCCAAAGAGCCCTGGAGGCGAGATGGCTACTGCAAACGGAGGACCCGAGGAGTGGGCCAAAGCAGAGTGCGCCGCCCAGGCACCCTAATTCCCTCCCAGCTAACGCAGGGAGGCAACATCTGGAACTGGTTTTGAGGCTCTCCAGCTGCAGAGCCACTAGAGCAAACGAGCTTACACACTGTCCTCTCTGATTCCCAGCAGGGTGAAGTACAGCCCAGAAGACAAGCTGGGTTCGGAGACCCAGTCAACTTAGCTTTGAAATGTTCTCCTCTTCCCAGCCCCCTCGGAAAGCAGAATGGTCCAGGTGATGGGAAATAAAAAAGTGAATCAGAAGGACTTGGGGTCATTTCAACTGTGTTTCTATGCCTTCATAACACTCAGGGGTACCCCTCGGGTTGACACCCAACCTCCAGGGCACTTGTTTCTCTGGGAAACAAGAACCAACAAGGCTAAATCTTAACTGGTAGACTAGGGGGCTACCTCTATAGGACTGGAAAAATTTGTGTATTCAAAATGTGTTAGAGGGGCTGCTGCTGAGGCATAGCAGGTAAAGTTGTCGCCTGCAGTGCCGACATCCTATAGGGGTGCCAGTTCGAGTCCCAGCTGCTCCACTTCCGATCCAGCTCTCTACTATGGCCTGGGAAAGCAGTAGAAAATGGCCCAAATCACCCACATGGGAGACCCGGAAGAAGTTCCTGGCTCCTGGCTTTGTATTGGTCCAGCTCCAGCCATTGCGGAGTGAACCACTGGATGGAAGACCTCACTCTCTCTGCCTCGCCCTCTCTCTGTAATTCTGCCTCTCAAATAAACAAATAATTTTTTTTTAAATGTGTCAGAACTTGTTGGGAGCCAGGAGGTAGTGGAGAAAGATGCTGGGCCCTCTCAGACAGAGGCAGCAGCAATATAAAGTCTTCTTGGCTTTGGTGCCAGCCACTGCTTTTCCCACCTGCCTCTCTGGGCACTGAGACACAGGCTTTCGAACAAGACCAGTGAACGGGGTTCCCGCTCTCCTGCCTTTGGTGTCACAGTGCAGAGTCTGTTCAGTGCAAGGCACCGACACCCTTCTCATCAGGCTCTGCTCCAGCCTCTCTTCCCGCTGAGGATCTGCGTCTCCTTCTGGACCAGCGGCAGACGGGAGGGCCAGCACATGGTCGTCCCAAGACCAGGTTCCTTCGGGTCGAGAGAGGCAGACAAGCCTGAAACAGCCCTGATGCTGACAAAGGAGAGTGAGTCACACAGAGGCAAGAAGTGACTCCCTGGCTGCTGCTCTCCACCGTTCCCTCCCTGGAGGACCACTCAGACCCAAGACGCTGGGACCAGACGTCCTGCATGCCACAAGAAGCGCAGAACTTTCCGGTGCTATCTCCATCTTAACATTTTTGCAGATAAGAATTTCTATGAATCCCATTTAGTGAGTCATCTGGCTAACTCAAAGCATTTTTTAAAAAGAGATAAATCACTGCTTTTCTTTATTTTTTGACTTAATTATTTTATTTATTTGAAAGACAGAATTACAGAGAAAGGAGGAGAGACAGAGAAAGAGAGAGAGAGAGAGAGAGAGATGAGAGATCAATCCTCTATCCACTGGTTCACTCCCCAAATTGCCACAATAGCCGCGGCTGGGTCTGGCCGAAGCCAGAAGCCAGGAGCCTCTTCCAGGTCTCCCATGTGGGCGCAGGAGTTGAAGGACTTGCACCATGTTTCCAGGCGCATTATCAGGGAGCTGAATCGGAAGTGGAACAGCTGGATCTCGAATCAGTGCCCATATGGGTTGCTAGCATCACAGGTGGAGGCTTGACCTACTATGCCATAACACAGGCCCCAACTCACAACATCTTTAGTCACTGTTAAATGGGACCAAACACATTCAAATGAGGAGCAGAATGTCTTCATACAATTTAACCTGAACTGCTTGAAGACAGAACCCCCAAACAGGAACCCTTAAAAGTCACCTGGCACCAAGGTGTCCTACACCTTGGGTTTAGCAATCATTTAATGGAAGAGTCCAGATCATAACTTGGCTCCTCCCCATGACTCGCCACCAGAGCCTATTTCTAGGCTTTAGAAAAGCACCTGACCATGGAAGCACAACTAGTCTGAATCTGACAACCTCAGGGCTGGCCAGCCATTCAGTCTCCTCTCTTCCCTTGAGAAGCCTTTTTTTTTTTTTCCAGGCTCCACAGTACCAAAATAAATACAAGTTCTCCTTGACCACCGAAATGATGTTATAATATGCGAACACATAAACTACTGCCAAAGCTTCCTGTGTTGTGCATCACAGGGAGCTCTCAGGTGCTTAGCTGGCTGGATGGCGGAGCAAAGTCAAAGCTGGAGCCAGGAAGTGTCACTGCTATTTTGTGGAACCGGCAAATTCTGAATGAGAATGGTTGCTGCGGCTCATCACTGGGAAATGCCAGGGCAGCACAGCTCAGCGGCCTAGCTTTCCCCACCGGCAACAAGCAGCCAGGGACTCCCTGTGCTCAGGCCCTCTGTTGTCTGGCCCAGGAAGCCCTAGACTGTCAGCCCTCCCCAGCTTTCCAGCAACAGGGAGTCCCCTACACCACCTCTGGTTTGGGCCGGCGGTGAGTAGAACTCAGTGAGCAATGCTGCCAGACCGTGTAGTACTGTTGTCCCCAGCTGTGTGTGCAGCTTTTCCCAAATCTTCTCGGTCATATGCACCTTCCACACCCAAGAATCAAAAGGAAGGAAATGTACGGCTGAGAAGACGTCTCTGACTTGAATTCCGGGGTCTTACGGGGGAAGAGGCCTAGAGGTGACCTGGAAGCAGCACGGGAGGAGGAGGAGTCTGTGCTCCGCACTCAGACTGCCAGGAGGAGGAGGAGTCTGTGCCAGGTCCGAATCTTGGTTCCCTCTCTTATTAGCACCTCCGAGGTCTTACACACAGCGTGCAACTGCTCCAGGCCTCGACGTTCCCGCCTCCCTGGGTTGTTGTGAAGACTAAATATTAACGAGAGTAATGCATACAAAGTGGTCAGAGTAGTGTCTGTAAATGCAACTTCCACCACTTCGCTGTCCAAAACATGGGCCTCCCCACGATGCCTCATTCGTTGTAGTCGGGCAGTGACAGAACACACGGATGGCACGGACAGGGCACAGGCAGGTTCCCAGTTTGGCCAAAGCCTGTGATGGGCCGACAGACAAGAAGAAACAAACCCTGAGTGGTGTGCACTCTTGCCCTAGACGCCTCCGGCGTGGACAGCCCTTCCCTCAGACTACTTATGCCCAGTCCTTGTTGCTCCGCCCACTTACGCAGTGTGAGAACCTGGGCTGCTCCAGGCCCTGGAGGCACAAGGTGGCTACTGCCACACGTCCTCCCTGGTAAAGGGACAGAGTTCTCATGGTTCCACCTGCCTCTGACAGAAGACGCCCAGGCTACCCCGCCATTGCATGGGATAGCCTGCGCCAGCTCTCCAGTACCCAGGCTGGGCCGTGGAGGCCAGAAAGTGGGGCTATTCACAGCCTCGGAGGGGACTGGGCATCGGGGAATGGAGAAGCAGCACCCTGAGCCCGGGCGGCTCCACAGGCCCCACTGTCGGCACCCCACCACCTCTGCCACCGGCACGGCCTCCTCGGAGACGGGTAGGTTTCCTGTTGTGTCAGCCCTGCTTCCTTCTGCAACATTATACTGCAAACAGCGAGCTCCCCTCAATAAAGCACGCGGGTGTCCCGTTTCTGGCCGGGGGAGGGAGGCAGGCTGCTTGGCTGCTCCAGAGAGAACCCTCCCTGGCCGACCCTCTCAGGACGGCGCTTCTCCCTCTCCCCGCCCCACAAGCTCTGCTGGGAGCAAGGCAGCTCGCAGGCTTCCCTGGATGACCTCAGACGGGCACGTCCTGAATGGCAGCTGGCTCCATTACATGCAGCGTGAGAGGGTTAAGCAGGACGGCCTCAACTCTTTATAAACTTTTGCCCTGTGGATATGTACTCATTGGCGGCAGTACAAGACTCGAGCTGTATTACACGCCTTAACGATATGGTTCAACTGTCGGTCAGGCTTGGGCCTGGCACTGGGCCAGACCGCAATCAATGGGACACAGAACCTCCCCCTTTCAGATCATCACGAAGGCTCATATTATCTCCTTTTCGTCGTGCTGGTTAAATTTATGGAGCAGAACCCTGAAGCCGCATTCCTCGGCCCGGGCCGGCCCACGCGGCCCTCCCTCCCTTTGTTGGGTACTGTAAGCGAGCCCTGCTCCGCCGACTGCAGGGTTGTTAGTTCAGGCACTGACTGTTTGCTCATGACTGAAATGAAAAGAGTTCAGTGGGAGGGCAAAAGGACAGCCCAAGTGTAAAACCCCATCCCAGCAGGCCCTGGGCCCCTATATAGTCCCCGGGCTGCTCCTGAATGTAAGACTTCACTTTGTTCTCACCACAGCAAAATCTTCAGGCTGATCCCTGACAAACTTCCTGCCACGCAGCCACCACATCCCCACGCACCTCCAACTTGAACTCAGGGGTTTTCCGGGGGGGCCTCAGTACAGCTAAGACACAGCCTTCTTCTCGTCTTCCCAGGTTCCACAGAAGATGAGAATGCACACACTGGCTACAAGCTGTTCTTATTCTTAATACAGAAAAAAGTAAATAATTTTCAGCCCTTGGCTACCAAAGTGGGACACGTGAGTACTTGTATGAGAATGCGCACGTGTTTGCATGTGCGCCTGGAAGGGAGGTGTTTATAGGGGATTTGGTTTTATGGGACTGAACAGGAGAAGGTCCTGAGCACGAGACCTGCTGGGTCTCCCACTTGCTCTCACGTGTGGGCAGGTCTCCACTGCAGCCTTAGAGAGCACCCTAGGAGCACAGCACCCCTGGGCGGCTCTGGAGTGGTGTGTTCAGAGCTCCCACAGAGGGATGTCCTCTGACAAGTGACCCCTGAGTGACTTCGGGTTCTAAGTGGGTAGATGGGGCAAGTCTCCGCCCCACCCTCACATCTGTGTGTCGCATCCCAGTGGGACTGCCTATACAATGAGGTTACGGTGTTGAACTGCGGGTCTGGAATGGTTAACTGGAACTCTTCTAAACAAGGCCCAAGGAGAGACAGAGAGACAGAAAATCAAACCAAAAAGCAAACCAGAGACAGGATCAGAGGATCCGGTAGGAAAGCCCCCGAGGGGAGTGTCTTCCTGCAGCCATCTTGACACAGTACTAGAGGAGGGCCCACGATGGGTTAAATGGGTTAAAAATGAGACAAAGTCCCACAGCAGCCACTCACTGCCCCCGGGCACTTCTCAGTTCTCCGCAGAGGCAGCCCTCTTAGGCAGGCTCTGGAGAAGCCCTGCTCCATCGGGTGAAAAGTCGAGCTTCCTCCATGGACGCAACCCACATACTTCTCAACGGAAACCGTAAATACACTCATGCACGTCGCTCCCAAAGCTTCCTTGTCCACTGATGTTTCTACAGATGAGTTAATGGATTTGTCATTCCAAAACCTAAAGCGCCTTCTGGGGGCGGGGGGAGATGGGAGGTGCCGTGGAAGCATGGGTCACGGCAGACTCTCCCGCTGTTCAGACTGCGGCAATCTGTCTGCATGTATGTGGTCTGCTTTGCTGAACATACGGTGCTACAGGAAACCACTTGAGCCAGGAAACAAGGGACACAGAAAAGGCAGGTAGGCTCACTGAGCAAATCCTCCAGCAGAGACTGTAATCCATTCAAGCTGTCTCCAGTTATTCACATACATGTCCAGAGTTCAATTAAGCCTTTAGTCATAATAACACCTCCCATCTCCCAGGACAATCTACAAAGCACTTGCACTCACATTATCACACAGGTTATATTAACACAAACAAGTGAATCCAGTCCCATCAGGTTTCGTTGTGTAACACAAGCACTCCTAGAGGCCCAGTTTGGCCCACCATGAGCCCAGATGCAGCGAGAGTCTTTGATATATTTGGACCTACCCCTGGGAATGAGATTCTGTCGTGGGCCAAAACAGAGTTTGAGAATTTAGAAACAGTGACCTCAATGCCCCCACTTCCTGTTGGACTTTTCTATCTTAGGATCGCTTTTATGACAATATTCTAGGAACATATAATCATAAGTAAAACAAGGAGGCCAAACTGAAAATGCAGGAGCATGAGTTACTTAAAAACAGGATGCAGCAAGCCACACACACACTGAGAGCGGCTGCCGTCAGCACACTCACCACCGTGCGCGCTGCTCTCCCGCGTGCTTTGCGGACTGCTTTTCCGGGATCTACCCAACGTCACTCCAGCACTGTGGGCAGGGTAGGAAGTACTAATCTGATAGGTTTGGGGATGAAAGGGAAATATGGTTTAGAATTTGCTTTCTCACAACATACACATCCCTTCTTACACAAAATACCTCTGTTATCAAAGGTGGTTTTTGTTTTTTTAAACATTGATTTCTTGACTATGAGCTAAAGGACACTGTCAACACTTCAAGTAGTCCCACAAGGACTGAGTATAGGGGAAGTGGCCCTCTCACAACAGGTTCCCTGGGCTTAAATCTGTATGTAGGAGGGCCTGATATTCTCCAGCCACGTGACCCAGCCTGCTACGTCGGGGGCTGCTCTGCAGTCTCCTCGGAGGTGAAGTCACAGGGAGGGCTGAAGGCTGACAAGGCAGACTTGGCCACAGACTCAACCCACGGGGAGCACTCGGTGTAAGCAATTGCAACGGTGCTAAGCCCAGCTGGGGACAGGCCTAGACCCACAGGCTGCGAAGGAACACACTACACCAGTGCCTTCCTATTCTTAGTAAATATTCTAAGTTCCATTTGCCCTGTCCGGGCTTTCTCATGCCAACGTCCAGTTTGCTCCCTCCTAGGCGGGGAGGCCCCTCCGTGTCACTCTTCCAGGGAGTCACACAAACAATTCATCTGTTCATCTCAGCCACACGCAGATTACCAGGCAAGGATGACCCTCTCCCCTTAGCTAGAGAGGAGAGGCTAAAAGCTATCTGCAGAAGACCACAGAGCAGAGCACTGTTGGTGTTGGAACTGGAGTTCTGCGCTCATGGTTTGCACGCACTCTCAGTCTCTTGTCAGGAGGTCAGGCCGCCTCCCGGACCCAAAGGGAACACCCAGACAGGTTATTTTGATTACAGAGATTTGAGGCAAGGAGGGACTGATCCTACACTGGCAAAGTAAAAGAATGTGAACTGCTGTCACTGCACCACAGTAAAACAGAATGATGTTCCACGCGACTGTTAGCTCCACCACTGCATTCTGGGAGTAAGATTAAAATCTCATGACTCCTACCATGAAATTTAAAAAAATAGTGTATTAGAATTAAGAACAGTTTTAAAAAAATCTGTCACTAAGAGCAGTCATTTAGCCTAGCAACTGCAAGGCTGGTTAAACGGGAGTGCCTGTGTTTGCTATTGGCCTTGGGTTCCTGACTACAGGTTCTTAATAATGGAAACCCTTGGATGCAGTGGTGATGATTCAAGAAGTTGAGCTCCCGGCTCTGGGCTCTGAGCTCGCCTCGCTCTAGCTGTTGCAGGTACTTGGGGAGTAGGCCAGCAAATAGGAGCCTTCTCTATTTGTATCTCTCTGCCTCTCAAGCAGAAAAAAAAAATCCATTACTAAAACACTTTGTACTTACGATATTGTCTGGATTAGTCTAAATCCTAAATGAAATTCGTGGTCTGAATGCTATTCCCCCGAGAGCAACCTCCCTTCCCCAGTGACACTGAGAATTTCCTAGGAAGGTCAAAAGGCACCAGAAGTCACATTTCTGGGAGCAGGACAAGAGGGACGACGAGGCTTGCAACGAACTAGGAAATGAACACTTCTTATCTGGAGGAAGTTCGCTTTCAAAAGCTCAAAGCATTACAAGAATCCAAACTTTCCTCTCCACTTGCACTATGCAGAGGTCACGAGACAGAGGGTGCATGAGGAAAGCATCACCCGCGCACACCACACTGAGCCAGAAATCACAGACGGTTTTTCCTCTTGAACTCTTGGCCTTTAATTCAAGGGTTTTTTTTCTATGTTTTGTTTTTGTTTTTGAAAACAGACACAGGGGACCCCGACCGACCATCGTGATAACATCGTGGGACCGTCCTGGCAGGAGTCGGACAGGTAAGCTCTCGGCACTTAGAGCAGCCCTGCTGGAAAGGAAGGAGGAATTCGATTCTACAACTCAAACCCCTCAAACAACACTAGCGCCGACTGTCATGCGCCTGGAAAACACGCCCGTCTTTGAAGAACGCTTTCCAAACCACGTAATGCTGTCAGAGCTGTTTATCAGAAAGCTGGACGAGCAACAGTAGCTGAAAAGGCCTGTCAGCTGTCACAGGGCCACATGCCCCATCCCGATTTCCGCAGGCCATCGTTCTCGGCCGGCTGCCCCTCGGCAGACGACAGATGCCAGTGTTTGGAGACATTCGCTTCATAACTTTTAGCCGACAAAACTGGCTCCAGGACAGATTTCCATGTCATGTGGGACTCTTGGCTGAACTCTGCTCGAACCCAGAGGCATATCATTTACAGCAGACACTAACAATAGTTTGGGATCACCTGCTCTTCACAAGTGGGTTCAGAGCAAGTTCGTGGCCTCTGCACACCTCTTCCAGTGTGGTTCTTGCACACGTACAGAGGCTGGGAGCCCTGCACACCTCTTCCAGTGTGGTTCTCACACACGTACAGAGGCCGGGAGCCCTGCACACCTCTTCCAGTGTGGTTCTCACACACGTACAGAGGCTGGGAGCCCTGCACACCTCTTCCAGTGTGGTTCTCGCACACGTACAGAGGCCGAGAGCCCTGCACACCTCTTCCAGTGTGGTTCTCGCACACGTACAGAGGCCGGGAGCCCTGCACACCTCTTCCAGCGTGGTTCTCGCACACGTACAGAGGCCGAGAGCCCTGCACACCTCTTCCAGTGTGGTTCTCGCACACGTACAGAGGCCGGGAGCCCTGCACACCTCTTCCAGTGTGGTTCTCGCACACGTACAGAGGCTGAGAGCCCAGGTGAGTTCCTCTACCTAGCAATCCCGACCCGGTTTGTAGGCTTGAACTCAGCTGTCTGCTTTGTGTGAGAAAGGGAACAGGCAAGGCAGACACTCAGCAAAGCGTACGCATGAACTCCAAGTCTTGGCCCCACGCAAGCAGTGTGCACGGCCAGGGCAGGGTGGAGGTGAGAGCTACCAGGATTGCTGCTGCAGTACTGCTCACCATCCGATATTCAGGAGGCGATATCAACACCAGTGTCGTTTCTTATGCCCTAACCGTCTGCTACAAGCAGGTCAAGTGGCTGACATGAGAGGACTTTCAAAAGTTTGTGGAAAATGAAATTAAAAGATGTTTATTTTAGGGCAAGAAATTTTTGAAATCTATGCATATTTTTTGGTAGTATACATTTTCCGTGAACTTTCTGAACACCCTTCATATGCATGGATTTCAATTTATTTAATTATTTTTTGCACCAAAAGAAAATTACTTGAGGGCCGGTGTTGTGCTACAGCAGGTTAAGCCGCCTTCTGTGACACCACCATCCCATACAGGTGCCAGTTTGTGTCCCAGCTGCTCCATTTCTGATCCAGCTCCCTATTAATGCTTCTGGGAAAGCAGTGGAAAATGGCCCAAGTTCTTGGGCCCCTGGCTTTGTCCTGGCCCAGCCCCGGCTGTTACAGCCATTTGGGGAGTGAACCAGCGGACAGAAGATCTCTGTCTCTCCTGTCTCCCTGTAACCCTGTTTTTCAAATAAATAAATAAATCTTGACCAGGAAAAAAGAGGACTTACTTTTAATTCTACTTTCCATGAACTTTTGAAAGTATCTTCATATACATCACATAATTTACTGCACACAGCCAACCACTGAGGTAGGCATTATCATGCCTATCAAAACCCTTGCTCCAGGCCACAGCTCAAAGACTGCAGGACAATGACTCAAAGGAAACCCTCCCACCTCCTCACCCCCCCCCCCCCAATCTTTGTATTACAGATATGGGAACCAATCAGGACCTTAGGGAACCCCTTCTAGATTCCTGCAAATGCCTTGTGTTTACACTGGTTGCCACACTGTTTCTTCCCATCTCTTCTCCAGAATTGGGGATGAACTGGTGATTTTATGTTCTTTCCACATCTCTTTCTGAAACAAGCGCTTCCCTTTGAAGAAAGACCTCTTGCCCTTGGAGTGTCAAGATAAGAAAACTTTCAGCAACTTCCCTTGGAAACTACAAAACACCCATCAGCACCCAGGATCTAAGTACAGTCGCTCACCAGCTGCCAGACCCTCTGAAGAGCTTTTATGGTTCAATGAGGGGTGGTGACAGGGCCATGTCACTACCCTCGGGTGTGCCGTTTCTTTCATGTTCCTGGGATCTGACAAGAGCCTTCCACAACCTGTTTCTTTACAACACACAGAATGAGAGATTAAAGGCCAACACCAGACTCAGAGCTGGGTTGAGATTGGCAACGGCTTCTCACCAGAGGCATTCTAAATGTTTCTGGGAAACAGGGGCTACAGACTGCCTAGGCAGGTGCTGTCCAAAAGTGGTTGCAAAGATTAAATGAGATCATGCATGTGAGGCACAGAGCCATACCTGGACCACAGTACGAAGCTCACAAACATGAGTAATGATGCCATTATTAGTTATTGACACCATCAAATCCATAAAGACTGTTTTAACAGAAACCACAGATATGAATTTTAGTAAAACCATACAAGTTCAGAGCTACTGTTTGGAGGTAGAGAGGAAAAGGCATCAAGAAAGAACAAATGAAGCCGGCGCCGTGGCTCAATAGGCTAATCCTCCACCTTGCGGCGCCGGCACACCGGGTTCTAGTCCCGGTCGGGGCGCAGGATTCTGTCCCGGTTGCCCCTCTTCCAGGCCAGCTCTCTGCTATGGCCAGGGAGTGCAGTGGAGGATGGCCCAGGTGCTTGGGCCCTGCACCCCATGGGAGACCAGGAAAAGCACCTGGATCCTGGCTCCTGCCATCGGATCAGCGCGGTGCGCCGGCTGCAGCGGCGGCCATTGGGGGGTGAACCAACGGCAAAGGAAGACCTTTCTCTCTCTGTCTCTCTCTCTCACTGTCCACTCTGCCTGTCAAAAAAAAAAAAAAAAAAAAAAAAAAAAAAGAACAAATGAATTAGTTGAAAAGTCTAAACTATAGGATTTCTGATTAAATATGACAGATCGAATCCAGAGATCCCTTTAAATCGTAAGCAAACAGACTCAAACAGCGTGAGTCCAGAAGGATAAAGAGAGGTGTCAACCATGCTTTAGAAGCTGAAAAGCAGATGGACTTACGTGCTGACATGCAAGCCGGAGGAGCAAAAACCACAGACACTGAGCTAAGTCGGAGGCCCTGTGGGGCCCTGAAGGCCTGGGGGGCTACAGAAGACCAGGGAGGCAGGTAGAACTGGTCAAAGCAGGAAGAGTGGTCATAAGGAGAAGCAGTTAGGTCTGTTGGTCTGCCCCTCCCCCTACCCAGTCTGCTTCTCAACAGAGGACCGCCTCACGGGTCCCACCTGAGCACTCCATGGTGGGGCCCTGCACCCCCCCGCCCCCGCCCCCCCAACTCCCAATGCACTTCTATGCCCATCTTTAAATAGGAGTAAAACAGAGAGACAGGAATCACCAAACATCTGAGCACTGTCTATTCAGAAAGAAAAGGACCAAAACAAGTGGAAGAAAGAAATCATACACGGTGCTAGGAAAGCAGAGAATAACCAGTCAGGGAGACCGGGGGAGGATATCCAAGAAAAATAAGGAATCCGATAACTTACTCAATGTATTTTTTAACAAGAAAGAAAGAAAGAAGGGGGGGGGGGAGGGAGGGAGGGAGGAAAGAGGAAGGAAGGAAGGGAGGGAGGGAGGAAGGGAGGGTGGGTTAAGAATCTTAGCATAAAGAAAGTTGAAAGTAAATAACCATTTGAGGATAAACTAGGAATACACCTTTAGGAAACCAAGCAAACAATAATCAAAGCAGTAACTCATTCTAGGGAGAAAAATCAAACAAAAAAGTTAAAAAGGAAATGTACTCAAATTAATCTATGTGGATTCACTGGGAATGCTATTTAAACAGGAGAATGGAGAAAACACAGCACTAATCAGAACAGGATGCATTATATCGAAAAGTAGGGAGAAGGAACATGTATGCACAATAATGGGAAGCTAAATGATATCAAGAAATAGTAGGAGACTCATGCATTTATTCTTTATTTTAGAAACAGAGAGGCAAGTACCTCCACAGGGAAGAAGCTGCGATGGGTGTGCAGGGAGCAGCCATCAGGGACAGAAAGGGCGGCAGGAGAGGGCTGCTTCCCCAGACACTAGAGAAGATGATTTACTTTTGGAATGTGAACATGTAATTACTCATATAAAATTTAATTTGAAAAGATAAATTCTGCTATAGCAAAAATAATTCAAGTCAAAACCATAGTTTTCTAAATCCTTACTAATATTAAATATGTACGAGGCAAAAGAATAATTGATAAGTCAAATGATCATAAACTAATTCTATAAACAGTAAAACTATAATGATTTGTTTTCAAAGAGCTGTGGTGGAGTTGGTAACAAGGTGGGGGAAAAATGCCTGTAACTTTACCTCCCCAATATACACCTTCATACACAAAAGCAATTGTGTTGTTTTTGAGAACAGAAAGTTAAATCATTAGTAAAGAAGTACATCAAGGGCTGGTGCCGTGGCACAGTAGGTTAATCCTCCGCCTGTGGCGCTGACATCCTATATGGGCACCGGTTCAAGTCCCAGCTGCTCCACTTCCAGTCCAGCTCTCTGCTTTGGCCTGGGAAAGCAGTGGAAGACGGCCCAAGTCCTTGGGCCCCTGCACCCAAATGGGAGACCCGGAAGAAACTCCTGGCGCCTGGCTTCGGATCGGCACAGCTCTGGCCACTGCGGCCATCTGGGGAGTGAACCAGCAGATGAAGACCTCTCTCTCTCTGCCTCTGTCTCTCTGTAATTCTGCCTTTCAAATAAAATAAATAAGTCTTTTTAAAAAAAGTTTATCCTCAATTATTGAAATATTCTCAGTTTTTTTTAAAAAAGATTATTTTATTTATTAAAAATGCAGAGTGAGAGAGAGCGAGCCAGAGAGCGTTCTTTCATCCACCGTTCACTCCCCAGATGACCATAAAAGCCAGGTCTGGGCCACACCACAGTCACAAGCCAGGACTTTTATCGGGTCTCACCCACATGCCTGGCAGGGGCCCAAGCACTCGGATCATCTCTGCTGCTTCCCTAGGAGCATTAGCAGGAAGCTGGCTTGGAAGCGGCGCAGCCAGGACTTGAACTGGTGCTCATATGGATGCCAGTGTTGCAAATGGCGGCTTAACCTGTTGCACCACAATGCTAACCCCAAAATATTGTCAGGTCCAAATGCCCATTGTATGCCTGGAATATAAAATTTTGGGGATGGCACCTGGCCTAGCGGTCAGGATGCTGGTTTAGACGTCCGTGTCTCACATCAGAGTGCCTCGGCTTGAGCCCCTGGTCCTGTCCTGATTTCAGATTCCTGAGAGTGGGCACCCTGGGAGGCAGCAGCAATGGCAAGCAGTTGGGTCCCTGCCTACCCCACAGAGGAAACCCGGATCGAGGTTCTGGCTCCTGGCTTTGGTCTAGCTCAGCTCCAGCTACTGTGTGCACATTTGGGCAATGAAGTAGTGAATGGGAGCTCGCTCGCTCGCTCTCTCTCTCTCCCTCTCTTGTCTTTCTACCTCTAAAATACATACATACATATACTCCTACTGTATGTTTATCTGTACTTCCTAAAGCAAGTGGATTGGAATAGCTCAAGTTTAAAACTGGCAACTTTAGGGAAACCAAACACTGGATCTATGGGAGCTCGGCTTGCTAAGCCTCAGGAGGTGGCAGGTGGCAGCTATTACCACCCTGCTTGTGTTGCTGGGCTCAACCGGTAAAGTCTAGTGAACCAGTAAGCATAACCCTCTGTCCACTGTGGCATTCCTCATGGAGGCTGGTTACAGTGGTCCCTAGCCAGGATTTCTGTAACCCCTGCCCCTGAAAATGAGAGGTGAGGTTTTGCTCCAACCCCCTTTGAAGTTTCCTGCGGCCCCTGGGATTTTACGGTATACTTGGGTCACCGCCGCCATTATTGATGTCTGAAGTATGTTTTGGGAAAATCTACTAGGAGCTGTCTGTGGTGTTAACACAGAACAACTGCCTCATAAAAATGACTTTCCATCAGGAGTTCAAAGGAGCATATCCAAATATTGCGGGCTTATCCCATTCTACCAACTTTGCTAGGGCAGAAGCTGAGGTTCGGGCAAGCAAACTGAGACACACGCCTCCACGACCTCTAAGAGTCAGGATGGCAGTGACACAAGCCTTTTGGCAAGATAGACTTTGGACTTCTGTTGTGCTGAAGGTAAGATTTGTTAGGATGGTAGGTTAAGCTGAAGGACCAAGTCAGGTAAATTCTCATCAGGTCTTTCTGATGTGTAATAAGAAATCTTTCCAATCCTCACTTCAGTAAACCCAGCAAAAGTGAGGAGCAAACCAGGGAGGCTGGCGACTGTCGGCAGGAAGCTGAGCGAAGCGTGAGTTGCAGCGGTCCCACAGCTCAGCCTGCCACTGCCCGTCGGTGTTAACCACAAGGAAGAAGAGCGGTCATCACCATGTTTGCAACCAGAACAGCTTGCTCAGGAAGTTAGCCAGGTGCTGGTGTATTTGTCAGCTGGCAGAGTGCTGCAAAGTCACAGAAGGGGAGCAGAGCGGCACAGTTACGAATTTGCACAAATCTCTTTAGTTTTGCTTAATAACAAACAGCTGTATTCTCATTTCTCTTCTGCATTCAGTGTGTTGCGATGTCACACACACTGCAGAGCTCCTGGAAAACCCCACCGCACACAGACTGGGGAACAGTATTCTAACGACTGTTATATGCATACAGATAAATAGATGCATTGAAATATAAAAACAGGCTTGACTGTATGGATTCGGAGTTCCCCAGCAGTCCCTAGGTTAGATGTGGAGATCCCCTGCTCTAAAAGAACCTCTATGTAGAAATTTTGCAGGAATTAGAAATCAGTGTCCTTGGGGCCGGCGCTGTGGCATAGCGGGTAAAGCCGCCGCCTACAGTGTCAGCATCCCATATGGGCGCCGGTTCGAGACCCAGCTGCTTCACTTCCAATCCAGCTCTCTGCTGTGGCCTGGGAAAGCAGAAGATGGCCCAAGTGCTTGGGCCCCTGCACCCATGTGGGAGACCCAGAAGAAGCTCCTGGCTTCGGATTGGCCCAGCTCCGGCCGTTTCAGCCAACTGGGGAGTGAACCAGTGGATGGAAGACCTCTCTCTCTCTCTCTCTCTCTCTCTCTCTCTCTCTCTCTCTGCCTCTCCTTCTCTCTGTGTGTAACTCTTCCAAGTAAAATAAATAAATCTTACAAAAAAAAAGAAAGAAAAAAGAAATCAGCATCCTCTATGTATTAAAGTAAATCCACTAAAGATGTGGTTAGTAACACTGTCTATCTCATTTGCATTATATAAGCTCAACATAAAAAACACTTGTTCCTTTTAGAGTATATTGTGATAAAAATGTTTCAGCAGATTCAACCTTATTTTGCTCCACCTGACAAATTAGTGAGGAACCGAGCAAGAATCTGCGGAGACAAAGGTATCAGGGCAAGCAAACTCAGGGTGAGTGACCACGCCCAAACCTTCCTTTCCTGCCCTCCACGCCCACAACCTGGACCTGTAACACCACAGCAAGTCTTTAACCCCCTGCTGGCGCACGGCAGGGCGTCAGTGCTGTGCATCTCAGAATTAAATCTAAAGCTCCCTGTGGGCAGGGGGCTTGAACTCAGATCTGGATCTTCTTTTTAAAGACTCCAATTGCATCTCTCGGCAAAGATGGATGATTCTGTAACGGAAAACTAAGAAAAACAGAGGATAATCATCAAAACAGAAAAATAAGCAAATCCAATGCGTTGGCAGAGAAGTTCCACCAACAGTAAGTGGCTCTTCACTCTTCTAATGCACAAAACACAAATACTCCTCAGGAAAAAATAAGGAAAATTTTCTGTTTTTCTTGAAGTTCAAAACAAAAATCTTCAAATGCACACATTATATATTATAATTAGGTGTTACCCTAGAGTTTTAAAAATGAAAATCACTGAACAATGGATTTATAATGATTTATGATGACTGGGTTATTTAATGTTCCAAACAGAAGAAGCCAAAATCAGAAAACAACTGCAGTTTGCACTCTGTTTTCTTTGCACAAGGACCAGCTAGATAGGACTTTAAAGATGAACACGCTCAGGGCTGGCACCATGGCACTCCGCCTGCAGTGCCAGCATCCCATATGGGCACCAGTTCTAATCCCAGCCGCTCCTCTTCCAATCCAGCTCTCTGCTAGGGCCTGGGAAAGCAGTGGAGGATGGCCCAAGTGCTTGGGTCCTTGCACCTGCATAGGAGCCGGGAAGAAGCTCCTGGCTCTTGGCTTTGGATCGGCGCAGCTCTAGCTGTTGCGGACATTTGGGGAGTGAACCAGCAGATGGAAGACCTCTCTCTCTGTCTCTTCCTCTCACCGTCTGTAACTCTACCTCTCAAATAAATAAATCTAAGAAAAAAAAAAATATGTACATGCTCAGATCCACTTTATTTGACACGGGAAGAAGGACTGTGCCATTTCCATGAAGTCAGGCGTCTATGCATGCCAAAAATGGCAAAAATTAGATGATTAGATGCTCTTCTTTCTAGAAATGACTATAACTACCATGACCAAAAAAGTGGTTTCTTCCCCCTAACAGACAATTTTGCATAAAAATGAGTCACAGGATTTCAGAAACGGGAAGGCTTTTCTCAAATGCGCGTGTGCATGAACACATGGACTTTTCTTTGCCCAGCAGATCTGAGCCTTCCAGAGTCAGGTTACAGTGAAGATGGCAATGGTGGGGCTTTGAGTGAAGAGCAGAGCTGTGCTCGGTGTCCAGCACGAAGGAGGAGGTCTGCTAAGAGGAAGTTTCTGGGAGAGAAACTTGAACTTATAAGGCATGAAGACTGTTTCTTCAAAATCCTATCCCATAATTTCAGAGACAGCAGATATCGTTACCGTGGATCTACACGCTGTTTCTCCTTCTGGGCTTGCTCAGACAGTGAGGATGAGAAAACGCTCCTCTGCTGTCAAGCACTCTCTGGGAAGACAGGAAGTCGGAAGACACGCGGCTCACCCTATCCATGCCCGCGCGAGGGGAGCAGACGAACGTGGCTGCCAGCACGTCCAGTGTCACCCTCGGACATCGGAAGACATGGACAGCCCCTTCCCTCGGGGGGCACGGCAGTCCCTTCTCAGTTTAACTGAAACCCAGTTCTTTC